>NW_025335550.1:11517245-11564208 GCF_004798865.1 Varanus komodoensis | reverse complement strand
GCGCGGAGCCGGCTCGCCGCGCTCTGCGGACGCCCGAGAGGCGGCGGCGGCGGCGGCGGCGGCGAGGGCGTGTGCCGCCCCGGCGCGAGCGCTCCTCGGAAGTCCGCGGGCGCCCTCGGCGCGTCCGGCCAGCCCCTCGCCTGGGACGGCTGGGGCTGCGGCTGCGGAGCCGGACAGCCCGCGGAGGGTCGCGAGCCCCGGGACGGGGCGGGCGAAGGGCCACTGCTCCCCGGACGGCGAGCGGCGCGGGAACTCCGCCGCTGGATGGAACAGCGCCGGGACGCGCCGAGGCGGAGGCGGCGGCTGAGGTAGCTCGGACGCGGCCCGGAGGACGAAGAGGACGCGCGCTCGGAGCGACGCTCGGCGAGGACCCCGCGCGCCCTGCCTCCCCTGGGAGCCGGCGTCCGGCTGGCCTCGCGCCCAGGCCCCGGCGGGGAGGCGGGAGCCCCCGCGGGCCTGAAGGGGCGACGGAAATGCCACGTCCCGCGGAAGCGGGGCGCCTGCCCGCGCGCGCGGAGGGCGGCGACGGCAGCAGGTGAACGGGATCCGGGCGCAGGAAGCGCCACTTACCAAAGAGCCGAGCGAAACTGGGACTGAGCCAGCCCGCCGCGCGCCGCCCCCCGACGTCGCCTCCGGGTCAGCCGCCCCGGCTGGGAGCGGCTCTGGAGCGCAGGGCGGCAGCGGCGAGGGCCGGCGGGCAGGGCAGCCGCGGGGGCGTCGAGGGCGCGCCGGGCGCAGCGCTCGCCCGTGCCTGCGACGTGGGGCGCTCCTAGCGCGGCGCGGCGCGGCGCACTCCGTCCCCGGCGAGCCTCTTGGGACCGAGGCCCCGGAGCCTTTTTTGGAATATTTGGCCCCGGTCCTTTTTGCGGCCGTTCTAGTTGGCTGTCATTCTCCGGGACTTGCCCGACGCCTCGCCGCGTTCCTCGGCTTCTCCTTGGACGATTACCTCACCTCGCCAACGACCTCAGGACTGTAAGTTCGCTCGTCCGCGCCGGCTGCGGAGCTGCGGAGCGGGGGCTGGAGATGGGGGTGGGGGGGAGGCGCCTGCCCGGCGCTTTCTGGACATGTCGAGGGGGCCCTCCGCTCGGGCGCGTCTTCCGGGGGCTTTGTCATTTTGACCTTTGGGGAAGGTTTTGCGGGGCGGGCGAGCTCTTTCTTCACGCCTTACATGTCCTCCCCACCCCAAACACCCAGAATATGCGTGTGCGTGCGGCGGGCGGCACTGAGTTTTTGGAACTGCCGGAAAAGATATCTTCGGGGTACGAACCCCCGAGCGGCTCCGCCACCCGCAACCCAAACAAAGGCGGAAGGCAGTGCGTGCGCGCGCGGAGCGGAGCGGAGCGGAGGGGGGCTGGGGCGAGGGAGACACATGTTGCCAGCTGCGCCTCGCGGGAGACCCCCGCGCGCGCCCGCGCGCCGCTTGGGGAGCTCGCCGGGGCTCCCGACGGCGCGCCGCCCGGAGCTGGGCCGCCTTGCTCTCCATGCCCGCGCCACGGCAAGCAGCGCGGCTGCGGGGACGGGACGGGCCGGGACGGGCCCGCTGCGCCTCCCTGTCCGAGCTGCTCGCTGGCCCCGCGGGGCTTCGCCTCCGCCTCGGCCGCCGGCGAGGAGAGCGGCCCGCCAGGAGCTCGAAGCAGGTCCCCAGAACGCGGCCCTGGGGCGCCTTGGCGAGAGGCAGCGGGGGCTCCGGGGGCAGCCCGTGGCTCGCAGACGCGGGCCTGGCGCTCTCCGAGACAGGGTTGCCCGCCGAGGGGAGCGGGAGGCGAGATCCGCCCGCACCGGGGGCGAGCAGCGCCATCGCCCCGGAGGAGGACGCGCCCCCGCGACGGCCCAGCCTGCCCAGATGCGAGGCGGCACAGGTGCCCGAGCGGAGGCACCCGCCCCCTCAGCGGCGGCCTTTGTTAACCCCCTTCCGACGATCCCACAGAGCCATCTCCCGCGCCTGGCCCTGCAGGAGGGGCTGGTCCTTCCGTGGAGACCCGGCCGGCCGGGCGCTGTGCCGAGGGCTCCCCCGGAAAACGGCAGGGCGTGGCGGCGGGAGAGCCGGGCCCACCGCTCCCGAGAGGCCACCTCCTGCTGCTACTCTAGCAGCTCTCTGGGGACAAATCGCCCCCTATACAGATGGGAAACCCCACAGGAAGCGTGGGCTGGAGGGGAGAGGGTGGGGGGATCCGCACTGGGTGCTCCTGGGGCCCTCGGTCCAGAGCAGCACGCCTGCTGCGAAAATCTCCCGCAGGACCCCATGGAGCTCTCGCCGGCCTCCCCCTCCTTCCTCCCGAGGGGCTTGCGGAGAAGGGTCTTGGCACGTCTTGCCCACCCGGTGCCCCCGGACGCGTCGGGCTGTCAGCTGCGGGGGATGCCCCGCTGGGGCACCTAGTGAAATGCCCACAGTGTGGGGCTGCTGTTTAAGCCCCCCCCCCCCCCCCCCGCCAAGGAGACATGGCCCAACAGACCCTGGGCTGGCTGCTGAATGGGCAGGGCATCCGCAGAGCGGGCTGCACCCCCAGGCTGCGCCCCCAGGCAGAGCAGCGGAAGGGCAGGATGCTCCCTCTGGCCACGGAAGCAGCGTGCTGGGGAACATGGGCCGGGGCGGCCTCTCGTGCTGTCCTACTTGCAGGCTTCCTGAGCTAGAGAAAGCCCCAGGGCTGTGCCGCTTCGGCCATCCTCCCACGCGCGTGATGCCCGCGGGGGCCGAAGCAGCTGCCAGGCCGGGCACCAGGGCCAGAAAGCGTGGCCTGCGGCAGGCCGAGCGGCAGGCCGGGGTTGCGTGTGGGCAAGGTGGGCCGTCCGGAGGGGGAGGAAGCGCCCGGCCGGCAGGCTGGGTGAGACGAATCCCCGGGATTACGGCTTGGCAGAGGCTGCCGATGAACGTGCCGGTGTGTGTCGGAGGGCACCGCGTCGCCTCCATCAGTGCGTCCCGTCGCCCCGAACCGTGCGGCTCGGCTCAAGTGTCCTCCAGTCCCGCAGCCCCCGGTGCCTATGGGGCTGGGGAGGGCTTGCTTTGCTCCTCCTCCTCCACTGGTTCTTCTGGGTTGAGCCCCATGACGGACAACATCGGCCGGGGCAACAGAGGGGTGGGTGCCGTGGCTCTGGCTGGGGGCAGCTGGGAATCGCGTGGGCCGCAGTTTGTATCGGGGCATGAATGGGTGAGGATGCGATGCGAGACAAGCGCCGTGTGCACTGGGGCGGGACGAGGACTCTCAAGTTCTGGACATGCTTGCCCTTCTCACAGAACAAAGGCAGTCGGTCTCTTGCGAGCCTGGCTCCTCAGACGGGCGCGTTCTCCCAGCCAGATCCTGGCTTTCTCTTCCAGTGCTGTGCAGAGCCCTGAGAACAGCCCAGCACCGGGAGGCTGGCTTGAGCGAGTCCCATAGCAATGAATGGGCATATGCAAATCAGCATGGGAAGGGAGGAGCTTGCTCTGGTCCTGATTGGCTGCGGAGCCAGAAGTCTCTTGCTGGGCTTTCCCTGGGCGGTCAACCAGCATCTTGTCCGCGCCGGCTTGATATCGCCGGGCTCCATCCGGAGAAAAGTTGCATAAGCTGGACTTGGGGAACGTCCTCGCTGCTTTTTATGGAATCGATGCAACTGCCCAGGCAGCCAAGTAATGTTTCTCTCGGGACTGGATGTTCTTCGGGGGCCTTGGGGGCCAGCGGTTTGCTGCAGCTGGGAAGCGCAGCGTGGCCGCCCGAGTCGGCGTTCCCAGGATATTATAATAATTGGCCCAAATTTATTGCCAGCATGGATTTTTGTTAAACAAGCACAACTCTGTGCATGAAGTCAAGACACGGAGAATAAGCCAGACACTGTCATCCCCCGCGGCTTCTTGATGGGGGGCGCTGGGCAGAGGGCTGGCTCCAGGGTCCGGGATGTTGGCCCCCCAGTCTGGGGCCTTGGGGTCCACGTCATGGCACCTGCATCCCCTCCACCTGGACTCGCCACGTGCGTCCTGCCCCAGTCCTCTGGCCGGGAGGTACAGGTCGTGGCGGGCATGATGATCGGATCGCGGGCCTCCTCACTTTCGGAGCTCCTCCACCTGAGCAGGTCTGCCCTGGACCAGGACTGTGTGCTCTGTGCAGCCGCGGGAGTCCAGGAGGCGTTTTGTTGGCAGAGGCCGAATCCTGTCATCACACGCTGCCCGATACCTCCGAGGCTGCAGCTCTGATAGTTCTCTCAGCGTGAGAGCCAGTTAGCAGTTCCCTCGAGGGAGCAGAGTCCCGTTGGACTGACTAGTTGCGGAAGAGAAATGCAGCAATGAACAAATAAATAAAGTGCGGGAAAGGACGTCTTGCGTCGTTTGCTGGGAAGGCAGCTCTTCCACAGCCTCCCGCAAAGCGGGGAGAGCGAAGTGCCGTCTCCCATCACTTCCAGCCCTCTGGGAAGCTGCTCTCTGGGAGACGCGTTCCCAGACTGCCTGCATGGCTGCTCCTGGCATCACCCAGAGAGCAGGCGAAGGTGACTTAGCACGGAAGGGAGCGGGTTTTCTGCCTGGCCGCGACCTGCCGGTGAGCCGAGGCAGTGGCTCTCTGGGTTACGGCTGGTGGCAGCCGGCCGCCTTCTGCCGGTGCGAAGAGACAGGCCTCGCGTGGAGGTCCCCGTGAACGGGAGGTGCTCTCGCTGTGCGATTGTTTGATGGGAATGCACTGTGGATTCACTCCCGTGTTGGGAAGAGCCGCGTCGCTGGTTATCGTCTTTCACAGGGTTACGTTTGTAAAAACAGGCAGCGCTCACTAAATATAAGCGTGGCAATATCTGGGGAGATTGGAAATGCTCCCTACCATGATCACCAAGGGTGCAATTCGGTTGTGCATCACCGGCCAGGGAATGCTGGGAAATGGAGGGCTTTCTCCTGTCTAACCATACAGCGGATTGCGTCCTGAGGGGGGGAACCCTCTCTCCCTGGCATCTGCGGGCACGGGGGAAGGGATCTGGGGTCCCAGGGAGCAAATATGGGTGCGGGGAAGCCTGGGCCCGATTCAGCACCAGTCCAGGAGGGGAGAGCTCGGGTGTGGCTTTGGCAACGGCGACGCAAGTGACGAACCGTGGGAGGAATTATCCCAGTGGCTGTGCGCTGAATGACTGAGGCAAACTACGTGGGTGAGAATTCTCGATTTTCTCGATGCCATGATGGCTATTGATAAGGGAACGCCCCCTGGCTTGCTGGTGGACGGAGCAACGGATGAATGAAACCCAGCTGCTGAGTGCAGAGGCAGGCTCTGGGACTGCGCGTTGTGCGGCACGGGAGAGTGACGTCCCCGGCTGGTTGGACAGAGCCAGGATTCCCGTTTATGTTGGATGCGAATGGGAGAGAGCGACTGGTATGCTGCCCTCTGCACATTTCACCAGGAGACTGACCTGCAGCTCCCCACCTTCCCCATTTTCAGGCCGGTGCTGGCAAGGACGGCGACCCAGGAAAGAGCGAGGCGGCAAGGGTCCAAATCAAAGTCTCTATGTCTTGGGGTCTGGAGCACCAGCAGGCACATAAAGGATTCCAGTCCCTGCCCTTAGGATGCAACCTGCATAAAACCTGCATATGCTAATTTGTATTTCTTCATGCACATTTCAGAGTAATTACTGCCAGTCCCTTACATTTTCCAGGAGGCAAAGCCAGCCAATTAATTTCTCATCCAGACCATCTCAATTTTTGAAAAAGCCTTCTTTGGTGGATTTGCTCTCACACTCCTTCACCCCAGACCAATGGAAAAAAGGCGTGTGATTTTTGGAAACTTCATGGGGGGGGGGGGTTGGCAGCGGTGCAGCGTGAGCCCTTCCCTCCCCTGGCAACCTCCCTTGAAAACTGCCCCCCCCCCCCGCAGCCATGCAGCTGAGGGAAGAGGCCCCCTTCTCAGTGGCAAGGGATGCCCTGGCCTCTGTGGAACGATCTGGAGCCCTAGGAAATAGGTTCAGGGGCAGGGCTGCCTGTGGCCAGGCCTAGCAAGGCCCCACTTTGGGTGGCGATGAGCAGCGAGGGGCAGAGGGGTTCTGGTGGAAAGGATCGTGGTGCCCCCACCCCGTAACTGCTCTCCCTAAACAGGTTTCTGGAGGGGGGGGCACATGGGCCAGCGAGATCCTCCCCTTCTCATCGCTTTATCGCAGCAGCATCGATCCGCCTTGCTCTGCCCCAAGATATGGCTACACGCAAGTTTGCAAGTTGCTGGGTGCGCTCTTTAAACTAGTGGCCTTCCCGGCCCAGACGCCAGACCCCCCCCCCTCCAAGCCCCAGGCGGCTGGACCAGACCGCTCTCCCCTCGGCAGCTCCCGCTGCCTCAGTCCAGGCTAGTGGGCAGAGGGGGGGGAGGCGGGGCAAACAGCACCCAGAGGGCCCCGCCGAGGGAGAGGCTGGCGAACGGCGCGGAGGAGAGGCAAGCCCCACGCGGAGCCTGCGTGGTCTGGGGCGAGGAAGGCACAGGGGAAGGCCGGGCCGCAGACCTCCTGCGCTGAGGTTCGACCTGGAGGAAGTGGAGTCGCAGCCATGACCTGCTGCTGCCCGGACTCCCGGTGCAAAACAGCAGCACCGAAACCGGAAGTGCGGATCTCCGGCCTGAGCCCAGCCGAAGCAAAGAAGCAGAAGCCTGGCCGGGGGGGGGGGTGGTGGTGGTGATTTCCCCCTGCTCCAGGAACAACCCCGAAATGTTGCAGTAGCACAAGGAGGGCCGAGGGCGTGGGAGCGCCCATCTCCTGGCGGCTGGCTGCTGCGACCCGGCCTTAGAACAGGTGGGGCCGCCTGCACGCCCACCTGGCAAGGAGGAGTTGTGCCCGCGCGTCCCCAGAGAGTCCTGGGAAAGCGGAGCGCCTTCCGTCTGAGGCAAGGCTGGAGCGCGGCCAGCCGGGTGCAGCGCTCTCTCTGCGACGGCCACGCTGCGCTCCGGGCCGCAAGTCCTGCCAGGCTGAACTCTTGGCGCAGAGGCCGGATCATCGCAGCAACAGCTGGAGCGTTCTGGGCCATTCCCAGAGCTGCTTTCTGAGGACAGAGAACAATTTCTGACCCCTGGGGACCAAATCGCTTTCCAAAATAGATGCAGCTGCAGTAAAATGGGGGACGGGGCTTTATAAATAACCTTTCCCACTTGCGTTTTCTTTCTTGTTTTCATGGCAGCCCGAGGGCTCGCTCAGGCAGGGGTGCAGCATCGCCCACGTACGCCGCATCACCAGCACGGGCTGGCAGCAGCCACTCCACTTCAGGGTTCCAGGGAGGGGGATTTACAGCCAGCAGGGGGGCTGCCTGCTCACTCCCTCTCCTGTCCTTCAACCACATCGGTTGGCAGTTTAAAATGCAATAAAACTGCAGAATGCAAACGGCAGCTAAACGGCTCCAAGGGACAACTCGCCCAAGGCGGGACGGAGGGGAGGAAAGGCCGCTGCGCACACATGCAGCCACGAGAACGTGGCCAGCAGCACAGTGGCTGTGGCCGTCGGTGACTGCGTGGCCGCTTTGCCATCCAGGCCCGCAAAAACGGTGCGGCATCCCAGAGCCCTCCGGGGGGAGCAGGGCAGGACGGCCTTTGCAACACCAAGAGTGGCTGCAGAGCGCGTGGAAAAGCTCTCGAGAGCCCTGTGAGGGCCGCTCCTGGTCAGGGTGGGCCCGGCATCCCCCTGGACAGGGCCTTCTTCCCTTTTCCCAGCTGTGGCATGCGAGTGCCGAAGGAGAGGCTCTTTGCACATGCTCAGGGGCCGTCATGCTGCAGACTGAGCCCTGGTGCTCAGAGACACTGGGTTTGGGGCTGAGCGTGAGCCCAGATTTGGCCTTGACTGGGGGCCCTAGAGAGGCTTTGGTGGGCACTCCAGTTCGAGGCCCCGATGGCTGCGGGACCAACCAGAGAACGCACGGCCAGCGAGCGTGTTGCTTGCGAGGACACGAAGCCTGCCTCTGCCGCCCCTTCGTTGCTTCCCAGAGCACGCTCCACGTCCTGTGTTTTTCGGAATCCCTGCCATCTTCAGGCTCGTTCCTTGGATGCCTGAGGACTAGTGTCATGCTTCAGCATTGTCGTCCAGGTTGAAGCTCACCTTGGGTTTTTGAGGCACAGGCTCACACGCACACGCTCCTCCTCCTCCTCCTCCTCGCCGGCCTCTTCAGCCCGTTGGGCCCACTCTGGTCCCCCGGTGCAGCCGGGCCTGGGCCAGGCGGATGCCCATGGCCATGTTTGCTCACAGTGGTCCGGGAGGAGGTTCGCCCCGTGGGCGGGGAGGGCAGCGTGCGCGACAGCTGGTGAGCAGCGCGCTCCTTTGTCTGGTGCCCGGGTTCGGCCTCCCACCTGCCTGGGCAGGAGGCGGCCCAGCTGCTGCTCCCGGTCTCCTAGTAACCTAGTGCTCACAGGTGGCGGTGCGGGCGCTACCTCCAACCTGCGGCCCGGGGTCAGCCGGGCCATGCTCTGGAGACAGCCTCGCTAGCCGCGCGACGGGAGCACCGCTTAGCGGGCGAGTGCGCGAGCCGAGCGGAAGGAGGACAGCCAAGGAGCCGGGCCGGGTGAGGGCAAGGGCCCATCTCGTCCGTGCCTGGCTGCCCAGCTGCCTGTGGAGAACGCCCACGTGGCGCTCGTGTGCAAAAGCACCCTGCAGCCCATGTTCCCCAGCACACCAAGAGCAGCAAACTCCTTTCTCCCCAAAAGTACATGGATGCGCAAATATGCAGGCCGCATAACCCGGCCAGGCACCTTCCCCCAATCGGACGGCCTGCAGATGTGTTGGACCACAGGGCCCATCATCCCCCAGCCACCGTGGCCAGTGGGAGCTGTGGACTAACATCTGGAGGGCACCAGGCTGGTGATGGCTGCATCAGTGGCTCCCCCCGGGGAATTCTGGGAACGCCAAGCTGGCGGAATTGACTGCGGCCAGCGGGAATCTGGCATGTGCCGCATTTCCCCGGAAGCCACACCAAGGGGGCAGAAGGGCGTGGGAGGCGGGCTGGGCCTCGACCTGGCCTCGTCGCATTCCGACCGAACGGCGGGTCTCGCGCGCTAGGGAGGTTGCGTGGATTGAGGGGGGCTGCCCCACAGCCGCGTGGGCAGGAGGAAGACGAGTCCTCCCCGTCTTCAGTGCGGCACCCTGATTTCTGCCATTTGCGTAGGGCGGGTCCTGTTTCGTCCTGCAAGCTACGTACGCTGGCTGGCGACGTCCTGGGGACTGAAGCCCCTTCCTCTGTCCAAACTTGCGCAGGAAGTTCCTCTGGGTCAGAAAAAGATGCCAACCAACTGCACTGAGCTGCCATTTCACCAGAACACCCACGTAGGAAACGAGAGGTCGTGATCCCGCTTGTCAACATGAGGATTCCCTGCTTGCCGCACCGGCTACGTTCATCCACCACGGCATCCGCCCAAATCTTATCGGCCCGCCACCTTTTCCTATCCAGAATCTTCCAGCCACCCTTGCCGTTGGGAAATCCCACATCCGGGAATCCCACAGGAGCAAACCCTCTGCCCTTCACATTTCCTCTATACTGCACATTTTGAAAAAAAATCGTACCTGGAGAGAAAGCTTCATGAAGTTTTCTCTCCGAGCCCCTTGGAGGCCTGGAAGGGAGAACGGCTGGAAAGAGTGACGCAGGTAGCGCTCCCTGGGGAAAGACCCTCGCACCCGTCCACGGCGTTTCCCTCGAGTACTTTCTGATTTGCTTGGATTCCTCACCCATTCCAGCCTCTGCGGGACATTAAACAGCATGACAAGAGACCTGCCCATGGACCACTTTAAAACGGCAAGGATGCCCAGCTACTCCCAAATATTGGCCTGACTGGAAAGCCTCGGCAGCGTTCTGGAAGGCACCCGAGCTGAGGGATGGCTCCGAGACGGAGGATCCACCCGCATGGCTGTCCCTGCCGCAGATGGCACCAGAGAGCCCTCCGCACACCAGAACGGTGGCATTTCAAGGGAGGCGCTATTCGCACGCTCCCACAAATAGCAAGACACACGCCTCCGCCCACCCGTCACCCCCTTCCCATGTGTGCATCCTGCACGTTGAGCGGCAGATCTGGCGCGCCGGGACAGCAACAGCAGCGCGGAGTGTCTCGGGGCTGTGCGAGCGCAGCAGCGCGGCGGAGGGGAGGCAGGGCTCCTTGCGAGCAGCCGGCCAGGAGGAGCAGCCAGCGTGGGGAGAGTGTCTGGCGCTCGGCATCACAGGCAAACGTGGCTGCTGCTGCTGCGCAGGAGAGCCTCACATCTGGGCACCTGCCCCCCCATGCGCCAAGCACGCTCATGCGCAGCTCCTGCTCCCGGCATGGATGTTCAGGACGTTCCCACTGTGGGATGCCCGCATTGCAAACATGGCCAGGGTGGATCCCGGGGGATCCATGGGGCCGGCCGGCAAGCTGGTGCCAGGGGACTCGCGGTGCCCCCACTGCCATTTGCGTTCAGCACGGGGGTCCCTGCGGGAGCCGCGCAGCACAAAGGGGGGTCCATGGGCAGGCGGAGGAGGGGCCCGGCTCTGGAGGACCCCTTCTGCGGAGCCTGCCCTGCAGCAGCGGAGGATGCCCTGCCGGTATCCTTGCCGGGGGCACCAGGCCCTCCCGCCCTAATCCATCACCAGCCGGCACGATTCAGACCTGAGCCAACAGTGAGCTGGCGGGGGGGGGGGGCGGGGAGCAGTTCTCGCGCTTGCAAGCCTTCCCTTATTCCCCTGCCATCCTTGCTGCTGCCTGTGTGTAATTAACAGAGTAATTAAAAACAGGATGAGTTAATTGGTATTCATTTATGTGGCAGATGTTTTTAATTGAGATACGAAACAATTTACCTGTTTATATAAACAATAGTGAAGGAAGGCTGGCAAAACTGAGTGAGTTTTTTCTCCTTCCAAGGATAGCAAAATTGAGGGGATGTCCTTCAGGTCAGGTCTGAGGCAGGGTGGATGCAAGGGACGGGGGGACGGGGTGGGGGGTGCAGGGGTTGCCAAGTGTACCCCCGCCTCCCCTAGGGCTGCATTTGAGATCTGGGGCTCCCTCAGTGAGCAGGGAACGCCCCCTGTGCCCCGAACAATGTTGGTCCCTCAGCCCTTGGGGGACATTTTGGCCTGGCTGGCCAAAGGAAATGAACCACCCCCAAAGAGGGAGGAAGCACGGGGGCCTCGCCCTGGCCGTCAGTGCATATAACCAGTTGGGTTTCCAGGACGGCCTCGTGAGCCCCGCAACTGCCGGGTGTCCAGGGATCTTCTTTTCGCCGTTTTGCGTCTTGCCAGCGCTAAAATGATGTTTTCTTAAACATTTGCCCAGAAGCGACCAGAATATTGGGCAGAACCGGCTTCCGGAAGGCAGTGACTGCCCCAGCCCAGGAATCATCAGTCTGAAGTTGCTTTTCATGGCCATCCCCAACCTGGTGCTCCCCAAGTCCCATCATCCCCAGGCAGCGTGGCCATCAGCCTGTGTGACATCTTGCTTGTTTGCACATGGGGTTTCAGCAAACTAGGCTCGGAAGATGGTTTTGTTTGGGGATATTCTGTGCAGGCAGGGCTGGAAAACAGACCAGCTTAAAACCTTGGAAGCTGCTGCCAGCTGCGTTGGCAGGACCGGGCTAGGTGCGGACTCGGTGCAAGGGGGCTTTTCACGCTCCTGCGGATCTCCCAGCCGCCGGTTTCATGGCTCGTTTCTGTAGATGTGCATGCAGAAGGCCCCAAATGCAGCCTTTCATGGCCCTGCCCAAAACCCAGAGCATCTTGGCTGCCGGCCAGTGTCAGCATTACTGAGCCACACGGATCAAGGCACGACTGACTCTTCTGGTGTTCTTCTCTTCCTCCGAGTTGTTGTGACTGAGTGTTCCTGCTGATTGCCACAGAGGTCAGATGTCTAGGGAAACAGGAGAAATTTCACCAAATCTCATTGCAGCTCACAAAACGTCCGAACGGGTCCCACTCGAGCCCCCAGATGTGAGCACATTTTGAAGGCAAAGCTCCCACACCCCCGAGCTTGTGAGAGCATTTGCCAACGTGCTGTTAGAAGATTTGCATTTTAAAAGCATGCCTTTTGGAAAAATGGATGACTTTTCATGCTTCACTTGATGGCAGGAAAGTACACCTTTCCCATGCAAACCGCCCCCCCCCCCCCAAACATGTGCTTGGGAGCAGGGATGAGGGAGACTGAAGGACAAGGCGATGCGCGGAGAAGCCTGGGCAACTCGGCCCTCGCTGCCTCTCCCCTCCCCGAGGAGATACACTGGGAGAGATACACAGCCTTGCCAAATCAGGAAAGCCAGCTTCCCCGGGTGCCCGAACTGCGACGTCTCTCAGGCAGCCCGGCTTCTTCGGAAGGACAAACCCGGCCCGAGCGCGGAGAAGGCGCTGTCCTCTTGCCAGGTGGGCCCTCCGGCTTCTGCCTCAGGTGGAGGGCTCTCCAAACGCCTCGCTTCCCGGGAGCCGTGGCCCGCAGCAGATAAGCAGCGCGATCGTGACGCTGCGAGGCGGCCTTGGCGCTCCGCCTGCTGCGGCCAGATGGCCCGCAGCCCAGCTGCAGGGAGAGCCGGCTGGCCTCAGGTGCGGCGAGTCCTTGAGCAGTCCCAGGAAGCCTCGGCGTCGTGCGCTAATGAATGTCGAAGGGGGGCGAGGAGAGGAGTCCTTGCTCCTTAACACCACAATGCTCCATTTCAGCAGGTACTGAATCACTCCCGTCAACGCAGCGCTGAACATCTTTGTGGGCCTGGGATTCCCTCGGAAGGGAGGGAGGGAAGAAAAGGGGGGAGCGGGCATCCTTTCTCTCCCCGGCCCAAATCACGACAGTTCAGTGGCTTCTCGAAGAGGCCGTCTAGAGTGGAAGAGCTCCTGCGCCGGCTTCATGGGCCGCCCAAGCAAAGGAGGCGCACCTTTGCGTGAGCATCGGGCCTCCCCATGGAGGGCGTGTGTTCAGCACCGTCCCATGGCTGCTCTGGGGAGTTTCGGCTTTCATTCACTGCAGGCTGAGAGCAGGTGTCGCTGAGGAGGAGGAGGAGGAGGAGGGGAAGGTGGGCAGAAAACAGGGGCTGACTGGGCGCTCGTGAGCTGATACGTGGACCAAAACTCCGTTTTGCTTCAAAGTTTGCATTCTGATTTTGCAATCGGCTTCTCTGGTCAAAAACTGTTTGCAGTCTGTGTATTAGGGGGTAGTGAGCCACATGTTTGGGGGATTAACGTTAAAATGCACTGTTTCAGGGAAATTATTTGCAAAAATGTTTGGTGAAATTGTTGGTTTCTGCCTGATCAGAGGCAGGGAATTCCACGAGCTGGTAGCTCATGCACTACATGGGTCAGACTTGTGGCTTTTTGGGGAGACACTGAATGCAGTTTCTTGCTCCCGTCATAGGAGGTGCCTTTCCAGTGTTCGGCACCGAGTGCGCTTGCGATTCACGATAGCTTGCAGACTCTAGACAATGTTGTGATCTTCTAATTTTGTTTCAGTTTCTCCCCGCACCCCGAGCACTTCCTAGTTGCTTTTGTTTTTGGTTGTTTGCTTAGCGCAAGGAAAATGGGTATTATTTCTGAAGGTGAAAGTGTGTATTTGAGCTATTCTGCTGTGGCACAGCTGCACCTAGTGGTTACGCAGAGGAAAATCAGGGAAGGCAAAGCTCTTGGATCGCAGTTCTGCCATGAGATTGGTCATAGATACAGCTGATGAAAGACCTCGGGTGGAAAAGCTCTTCTGCGTCTCGCTCACGGTTGTCCCTCCCAACTTAGGGATAAGTGGGGTTCCTTGCTGCTCCGGGTTGTTGTGAGCACAAAAGGGAAAGGAAGGAAAGACACAAGCCACTGTAGGCCTCTGGGAAGAATGGGGAGATGTGGATGATTGTGTGTGGCTTAGGAAGCAGCTGTGATTTTTTAAAAAATGGAAGCGGGGAGAGCAAAATGGGCCTGTTTGCCTGCTACTGTATGACTTGCAGGCTCTGGAGTGGTTTCAGGAAGGGTCTTCCCCACCCCTACCCAGGGATGCCAGGGGCTGGGCTGGGCTTTGGAGAGCTGGGCTTTGCTGAGCTGAGGGAGAGCGCCCTTCCCAAGACTCGCCTTCCGAACCGGGGTGCCGGCCAGCTTGCCCAGGCCCAGATGTGAGGGGGAAGTGAGCGTGGAGGTTGCCGGCGGAGTCCCCTTCTGCTCCCCCCACCCGCCCTCTGGCTTTTCCCACATGCAAGAGGCCTGCAGTTCATCCCCAGTTTGCCGCCGGCGCTGAGCGCTCCGCCTAACACGATCCAGATGGATCCACTCTGTCCCTGGTGAGCTTATCGCGGAGCCGTTCCCGGCCCTGCTGGCTCCGGCTGCTGAGGAGGAATGCGCGGCCCGTACGTGGAAGGAGGCGGCGGAAAGCCCGGCTCCCCGGCATCTGGACCTCATTTGCCGCTGGGTTGCCTGCCTGGCCTCCTTAACCCTTTCCTCCTCACCTTCCCTCCCGCAGGGCCAGGGAAGTGGGCAGGGCAGGAGGGGCCTGGGACAGGCAAGCCCCTCTCCGTGAGGAGCAGCGCTCCTCTTCACGCCGCGATGGCCTTAAAAGGGGATGTGGCCGTCCGTGAGAAGGCGGCTCTTGGAGGCTGCTTGGAGACGCGGCTTGCTGGGCCAGCCAGGCGGCTGGTCGTCCCCCAGGCTGGGCCGGCCATTCCTCTGGGAGTCACTGGCCGATGCCCGCGAGGAAGGGCCTTGGCCTCCGTGGGAGAAATCGCTGCTCCTGCAGTCGCTCTCTCTATGGTTTGGACTACAGCTCCCATGATGAGCGCTGAAGCCCGAAGCATCTGGAGGGCACCAGGCTGGGAAGGGTGGGCCTGGGCCGCTGGGCTTATCTCTTTCTCGGCTGCACATCTGCCCTCCACCAGAAGCAGCACCCCCCCCACATCCCCGCCTGCTCCAGCTGGAATCCCGAAGGGGTGCAGCTGCGGAGATGGGATCCACCAAGGGAGCAGCCTGGGCATTGTCGCAGGGGGTTTCACGGGGAGGGAAAGGACAGTGGGGGTGGGGGGAGAATGGGAGTTGGCCTTCCGTTCCCACTGGGTGGTGTTCGGTGCAGATGGGCGGCCGGAGGAGCAAAATAGCCACCCTTCCTTTTTTTTAGCTCCTCGCTCTCGCCGGCTGGGTTGCTCGGCTCTAATGGAAAACAGATGTTGGAAAGCAGACAAGGCTCTCCTGCAGTTGGGATAAATTATTTCGCTCCCTCCCCCCCCCCCTTGTTCCCTTTCCCACCCAAAGGAAAAAAAAATCATTCCTACATCCTTTGAGTCATCCAAAGGAATCATTGTGACATTTAGAACTGCTGCCCAAAGAAAGAAAGAAAGAAAGAAAGAAAGAAAGAAAGAAAGAAAGAAAGAAAATGAGCGCGATTCACAGGCCCCGGCCTCACAACGTGGGAAGGGGCGGAGGGTTTGCGCAAAAGCCCCTCTGATGGGGAGACACAAGGCCGTCTGTCCGCCACCCCTATATGCGAGCAGCGGCTGCTAAACTCACACGGCGGCGCATCCAGGGGCAGGACTGTGCCGGGCGAGGCCGGGACACCGGAGCAATTGGCCCCACGCTGGCATGCTCAGAAAGGCTCCCGACACCTCAGGGCAAGTCCTGCGCAGGGATGCCAGGCGCCGCCGATTCTCCTCCTCGGTGAGAACTGGGCTCCATCTCCGCCGGAACGCCTCCGGTGCAACAACCCTTCACGTGACGCCTTAGCGCCAGCGCTCTCCTCGTTGTCAGGCATGGGGGTGCATGCCAGGAATCCGCACCAACACGGAAAGGCATCCAGATCCGGTAAAGAATCGTACTGCGTTCCTAGCACTTGTGACTTCGACTCCTGTGGGTACAATCCTTGGAGTCTTCAGAGCCGGAGGGGGCTGGAGGGGAGAGAGAAGGGTTTTCGGATATCCAGGGAAAGGGCCTCATGCCCTGCTCTGCTCCCGAAGATCTAGAGAGGCCGGTGGCCTGACTCGGGAGAAGCCACCTCTTCCCATGCTCCTCCACGGAGCAGGGCCTTTTTGCTGGGGGCACCCTGCCTGTGGAACGCCCCTTAAGCAAGGGTTTGGCTGCCCCTGGTACTGTTCTCATTTCCGTGCCAGTTAAAGAGCTTTTCTAATCGGCTAAGGCTGCTCAGCAAAGTAGAAATACCAACCCCCGTCGTTGCTGGTGCTTCCTTTTGCTTCCGTTGTAGAATCGAGATCCAGAAAGAGCTTGCGTTTTCTTGCTTTTCCGTTACGTGACCGCCAGGTGATCCGTGCTGTGGTGCTGCAAGGGCTTCCTGCAGATGCTCCCAACGGCTGCAGAAGGCAGGCCGTGTGCTGTGCACGGAAGTGTCAGCCAGACTCACTTTCCAGGCTGTGAAATGGGCACCGCTGTGGCTGAGAGTTCCTGTAGGGGGTTTGTGGCTTGGCTGCTTGAGCGACGGTCTCACTGCAGCGACGCTTCAATCAGAGAGCTGACGGGTGAGCGTTAACATTTCCTCACACCCTGGTTGTTCCCCTGGACGGAAGGCGAGAGTTGCGAGAAGGGGGGTCTTTATGTGGGCAGCTAATTGTGGGGTGTTTCGAATGGGGAAGCCCCCTGCCCTGGGAAGGTGCTGCAGCCCGGGCCCAGCAGAGGCAAGGGGGCAGATTTATGGTGGGGGGGAGAACTTAAGAAGCCATTCTGGAATAAGCAGCAGGAGGAGCTGTGGCAGATGGGATGTGGGTTACCTCTCTCAGGGGGCCGTGCATCTCCTGCCTACTAGGAGGGGCTTTCGTTCACGCGCCGAGAACGAAGAACCAGACTAGGATGCAGGAGATCTGGGCTGGGCTCCCCACTCAGCCATGAGGCCCACTGGGCGAGTCTGGACCAGTCGTTGCCCTTCAGCCTCACCTACCTTGCAGGGTTGTTGTGGCAAGGATAAAGGGAGCGGAGGATCGCTTTGCAAGCTGCCTTGGGTTCCCCAAGAGGGAAAAAGGCAGCATATAAACACAACGAAACAATCCTATTCACAACACTTCGCTGCACCAGAGGTGGAACAGAACAGGCCTGTGGGACCCGCTTCCCTGCTCTGGCAGGAGTGACCCTGTTGAAGGCTCCAAACAGGCAGGCCTTTTCTAGGCTGTGAGCTGCAAGGAGCCCACACAGCAGACTTTTTAAAGCGGGGTGTTTAATTTCCTCCTAATTAGTAGCCGGAAGAGTAGCAGTTTTGCTGCAGCGCTTCAGGTTTGCATATTGTTCTGCAGGCAGTTTGTGCGGAGGAATGGGAGACAGGTGCCCTGCGTGTGCCAGGGGGGTGAGAGGAGCAAGACAAGGCAGAGAGGAAGAGAAACGGCTGTGGCCCTTCGCGGGGCTCCCGCCTCCGAGCAGCGCCCTCTGCACGCGCCCCAAACCCCGCATCCCCCCGGCTCCCGCTCTCCTCGCCCGCATTCTGCGCGTGCTTGCTTTCCGCCGTCTCCCGGGGACGACAGGCTCCGGACATGCCAGGCCTTCTGCTGGCTGCCATCTGCTGCAGGCCGCGCAGCTGCTGTTTGGCCCCGTCCTGTCACTCAGGCCGGCGTTTGTACGGAAAGCGGGAAGCCTGTGGACGGGGGCTTGGCGGCTCGCGCCAGGCAGGGCTCCTTCTCAGGCCCGCGGCGGCCGGAATGCTGCCATCAGCGGAGCGATGCGTGAGATTTCACATGATGCCTCTCGCCGCTCAACACTTCCAAAAACAGCACAGGGTGTCCGAGAGGAGAGAAACATTTATAGGCGCGAGCGGAGCCACCTGGGAATAAACAGGGCCGGGCCCGAGAAAAGCTGCGTGGCGGCCAACGCGCTGCCGGGACGTTGGAACACTTTGCCCTGGGGCATCTGAGCATGCACGGAGTACAGTGCCCCTCGGAAAGATGTAGGCAAAAGAGCAAGCGACTTCTTCTTGGCGGGCTCAGCTAAGGGAGAAACGGAGCAGCTGGTCTCTGTGTGCAGAGACCGGCTGCAGGCAGATGTAACTCAGCTCCAGGCGCCACGCTTTGCATCCAGAAGGAGGGTCGGCAGAATTTAAAGAAAAAAGACCAGGACGGCTTCAAATGAAGCCCTTATGGTGCATTAGACTGCAGCTCCCATCCTTGACCACAAGAAGTGCCAACACACCCGGGCAGGGCTGCTCCAGAAAACCTCGGCCGGTCCGGCTGACCGGAACAGGCCCCATCGAAGGCGCCTCCTGCTGTTCACGCAACAAGCGCTGCTTAATCTGAGGAGGGGGGTCCTGCTCCTCCCCTCCCCAAGCACGTCAGGCTGAGCGCAAGCATGGCTGCTTTCGCAGCGGCCAAGCGGCGCTCCGAGTCCGAGGGGACGTGGGCAACGCAGAGCCCTTCGAACCAGGGGCTTGACCCAGGACTGCGCAAACTGCAGCGATTCCTTGCAAAGGAGAGGAGGCCGGCTCCAAATGCAGCGGAAGCAGTGGCCTCCTGTGATTCTGCGCAAAAAGCCGCTGCCCAAAGCCCAGCTCCGCGAGCCAAAGGCCCTGGAGCCGCTGCGTGTGCCCACAACCACCTCCTGCTGCTCCCAACGGTTTCTGTGTGAAAAGTGGCCTTCCTCACCTTACCGCTCGGTTCCCTTGGGTGTGTCTGGCCCAGACGTGTCTGGTGTGCGTTTCCAGCGCTGTCAGCTGTCTCCGCAAAGTGATTGCAGCTGTGGGTTCTGTCCACACTCTCAAGCCCCCCTCCTGCAGAAAGAAAAAATCCCTAGAAAGACGTTGTGCAGAGGAAAATAAATCTGCTTTTCTTCGGGGCGGGGCGGGGGGGGGTTAACTTATTCTCCGGCTGCCCCTCTTAACCAGGGACAGCTCCGGCGTTCCAGCTCCTGGTAAACCGTTCTCCCGGCCGTGTTCCTCCTCTGTGGTTGCTTCCTTCACGTGTTTCTGTGAGCTGCACTCCTGCCTTGCGGGCCTCCAGAGGTGTCGGGCGGCAAATCCGGGCTCCCGGATTAGAATGATGCCGGTGATGTGGCAAAGCGGTGGACGGTGCAACTGTGCGCAAGGGCGCTGGAACGACGTCTCCCTGTGTCCCGCGGGACTCGCTTCCCGGGAAGAGCGCTCAGGGCCGCGGCCCAAGTATTGACTCCAGCGCAGCTGTGGGAGCCAGCCTCGGCTCAGCCGTTTTCTTCCGTCTCCTTCCTCGTCTGCAGTTGGGTGGTAAAAGCGCCATCCCAGCTTGCAGGGGTGCGGTACTTGCTGGGGCGTCGGAGCTTCTGCAAGACCCAAAGCCAGTGGTAGAGCGGGAGAGGCGTCGCAGGCAAATCGCGAAGAGCCCCCGGAGAAACCGCCTGCAACGGGGTCCGGCCACCGCCGCAACATGTCCGGGCGGGTCCACTGTGCTCCCCGGCCGACTGAAGCCCTGTCAGGATCGCCGTCACAACCGTCTTGCTTCCGACACCCGTTTTCTTCCGGGCGAGATGACGGATCCTGCGGGCCGAGGGAGGCATGCGATTAGACCCGACACGGTGCTCGAGGCACGGCTGCAGCTGGGGTGGGCTTGCTCGTGCGTTTGACTTCCAGCCGAGCGAACCAGCCTTGCAAATCCAGCTTCAGGGAGGGCGAAGCTGGCATGAGAACGCCAAAGGGGAGCACCGGAGGCACCTGGGGGCATCTGGCTGGCCACGGCTAGGAGTGCCCTGGCTGTTTTCTGCACCGCGACACCCGTGCGATTCCCCCCGCGGCTGGGTGCAGGTCGGTGAGTCGGCCGAGGCTGCCTGGCCATGGCCTCGGGGTCCCACGCCGTGCAGGGAAGCAGGCGTCCGGGACCTTCTCCCTGCCCCCATTTTTAGACATCCATACGAAGACCGCGCTTGCGAGTTTGTCTCATTATCTGGCAGGTTGGCATGGCATGCGACGATCGCCAGTGGGCGTGAGGGGCTTCCTCGCGCGTTATCTTCACAGTTGTTCAAACATCCAGCATGAAGGTCTATTTGGACAGGCGCCAAAGGGGCTGCTCTGGAGAGCTGGGTGGGTGCTCACTGCGCAAGGGACCCCGGGCCGCCGCCGTGCGCAGAGTCCCTTTGCCATCACCAGGGCCTGGCAGCGGTACCTTTTCCAGAAAGGACTGAGCTCGCTGACGGGTGCTTTCCCTGGGAAAGTGTCGGCACAGAACCAGCGCGGCGATAACGCAAAGCCCCTTCCCATGACCCCGTTGACATGCCGTCCCTTTCCCTCTTGCAAGGAATCCTGCGAGGTGGGGTGCCTGAGGGTCACTGCTGTGCAGCGCAGGGGAGACATGAGCCAGGCCAGGCACCACTACACCGCACTGCCTCCCCATCTCTCTCACAACAGAGCGTGGCTGTGCAGGGTCCATCTGGGTTCTCAGCACGGCTCTTCCAAGCCCTCCCTGGAGATGCTGGGACCGAGGGCTGGACACTCGGCATGCAGCCATGTGGCCAGCCACTGAGATCTGGGGGGGGGGGCTTGCAAGGGGGGCCCTTGCATCTGCAGATGTGCCTGGTAAATGCTCAGAGGCCACTGGGAATCACATTGCCGGACTCCTGGCTGAACTCTGCCCTGTAGGCAGCCCGGCCCCGTGGGGCCCTGCTCCAATTCTCGGTCCTGCGCGAGGGCTGACTGAGGTGGGAAAGACTGGAAGCGGCATGGTCCCCACCCCGACCCCTTTCCCACCGGTACTGTGGAGAAGTCAGGAATGCTTTGCAGTGCCAGGAAGGCTTTGGAGCCAACGGGGGTCTCCTCTCCCTCTCCTTGGCTGCAGCCAGACCCGCCGCGTCATTCGTAGCTGGCAGAAGCTCGTGTTCGCTGGCCCAAGGTCAGCCGCAAGCTGGGAACGGCGGGGAGGCGGCGCTGGTTCCACGGCGGCCCTCCAGAGCGCTCTCTGCCGCACGCAGCTCTGGGGAAGTGGGGTTCCGGGGGGTTTAATAAGATTGGGGAAAAGGACCCGCTGGCGGGGGCCTTGCGGTCCAATGGCTGTGGCCACCTGGGAACCCGACGGCTCTGCCCGGGATTGTGGGCGGCTGTTGGCATTCTGGGTGTGGCTTCATGCGAGGCCGGTGGCATCCGGGGCCCGGACAGCACGGGCCTGGCAGGCGCTTCCATCTGCTCCGGGTCCAGGATGGCGTAGAAACGCCGTCATCCTTCTAACTGGCGAAGAGAGGCTGGTCTTCTGGGGGGAGCGGGAGGGAGGCATCCAAAGCGAGGGCACGAGGGCATGTAAAGCAGCAGGCAGCCAAGGCAGGGGGAGTAGTGAGCTGTGTGCCCCCAAACCTCTTCCTTGGCACCCGCCCAAGTGCCCCATTCCCCACTCATTTCTGCTCGTCACAAGCGTGCTTCATCTCCAGCAACCACGGCTGCTGCGGCACTGCTGGGAGGGTCCTCCTGGGCCAGAAACGGGGGGCTGGAAGGACCTGTTGCACGTGCCTGGGTCCAGCCCTCGCATCGGCCTTGTGCAAAGTCTCTCAGCGAGGTTATTTCTCTCTCGCTGCCGCCATGGCAGCCGTTTTGCGCTGGCGCCCAGGAACGTTGCTCGGATTGGCCCCAAAGGTCTCCTGGCAAGGGGGAACGGTGCACCTGGAGGAGGGTGGCCTGCGCCCATCCTGCTGGGGGGCAGGGCGCTCCTGTGAGTCTCCGAAGGAAGAGCAGGGATGGCTGTGCTTGAGACGGCTCCTGCAGGGCCGGGAGTGAAGCGGCCAGGCCTCGTGGCAGCAGAGGGGCTGCAGCTTTGCCCTTGGGGCTCCCAGTTCCGCTCCAGCAGCATCTCTGGGTGGGGCGAGGCGAGAGCCCTGCTTGCACCCCGGGAGAGCCTCAGCTTGCAGGCGTGCTGATCCTGAGGGCCCGCTTCCTCGCGCAGCAGTTGCCACGGATTAGGAATGTGCCGCCGATTCGGATTTCACAGTAGCTTCCATCTGCCAGGGCCCGGGCGACCCGACAAAGGCGGTGCCCCGCGAGGAGATGCCGGGTGCCCCGAGCGCGAGTGACAGAAGGGGCCGCTTCCTTCTTTGGTGCTCGTCTGAGCTTGGCACGGAACGGCACCGCGGGCCCCGTGAAGGATTGGCACAGCTGCGAGTGCACCCGCGCTCAGCCGTCAAACGCCGGTGCGCCCTCGGTAACGGACCCGCGAGAGGCGGGCACGGGGCCTGCAGGACGCTGCGGCAGGTGCTCCGCAGAGCCTGGCCCAGCCCAGGCCGGCCTGCGGCAGCTTCTCCCCTTGGCTGGTGGCCTGTTCCGCAGGTGGCTCTCCCCGGCCCTCGCCCGTCCTTCTCTCGCCCCCGCTGGTGCCCTCGTTGCTGGCGGGAAGCTCCAGGCCCGGCGGCGGGCAGTCTCTGGCCGCAGGGGTGGGGGCCGAACGCCCTGCTTGGGGGTCCCCAAGAGACGCCCGGCTGGCTGCAGTGGGGCAGGGGCTGTGAGCGCGGCCGGCTGCCAGTCTGAGCCAGCGGGGCTGCTCCCAGCCCGCACTCCGCTCCAGACCTCTCCACACCGTTCCTCCAGGCATGGGGACGACA
Source organism: Varanus komodoensis (assembly GCF_004798865.1). Lineage (NCBI taxonomy): Eukaryota > Metazoa > Chordata > Lepidosauria > Squamata > Varanidae > Varanus > Varanus komodoensis. The sequence goes on along the minus strand of NW_025335550.1, from coordinate 11,541,884 downwards.
GCTCCCAGCATTCCTGACCGCCGGCCTTTCTGGGTGGGACTGATGGGAACAGTAGTCCCAGCCTGGTACTGTGGAAGGTGGGCAAGATTAGTGCATGCCCTTGCTGCATTTATCCCTCCCCCCCGCCTTTCCATCAAGAATGGAAATCAGTAGATGGTGCCGAAGGCAGATGAGCGTCAGACGACTCAGATGTAAACAGATGTGGTTAAAAGCAACCGTAAGAGCAAATAGAGTAAAACACCATTGAAAGGTAAATCATTTCAATGACATTCGTACATCTGGCCCTGGCATAAAGTTCTCCGGGTGGCTTGCCGTTATGGAATATACTCAGAAGACAAAATCGGAACGGGGCGCACGGGGCAGCCATCAAGCAGCGCAGAACGTGGCTGCAAAGGGAATGCGCCTTTGGTGGGGGACGCCGTTCAGCCACCCCAACTTGGAACCATGGAGAGGACAGCCTAGGGAGGCCTCTCCCAACTCGATGACCTCCAGATTAGGGATGACAGGTCCCAGCACTGCCGGGGCAGATGGGCCCTGAAGTCCACGCCCTCCAGAGGGCCCCCACTTGGGAGAAGGGTGCCTTGCTTCAAGGCTTCTCAGATCAGGCTGCGAAGCCTCTGCGTTCCTGCCCATGCCTGGGAGGCCGGCCGGGGGCCGCTGGGATAACCCCCTCCCTCCAGCCTGCGCTGCAGTGCCCGCCTTTCACTCGTGGCTGCTTGCGCTGTATGCAAAGAAGGGCTTGCCTGCTTCCGCCCTTCCAGCCCGTTCCCATCCCTGAGATCACTGAAGCTGGGACCGGCCTCCCCCTCAGCTGCCCTGGCCTGCCACGTCCAGGGCCCACGCCTGCCCCCCGTGCGTCCTTCCCACCTAGGTCGCCTCGCCGGGCCCTCACCGCCGTGCCTCCCCTTCTGTCTCCCGTCTCTCACGCCGCAGGTAGCACAGAGAGCGGGCCCAGCAGCGATGCCTGACTCGCCAGCCGACGTGAAGACGCAGGCCCGATCCACCCCGCCGAACATGCCGCCACCATCACCAGCCATCACGCAGGGAGCGACGCGGCACCCCACCTTCACGCCAAACCCGAGTGAGTAGCCCCGGCAGCTGCCGGCCCCTGAGGGACGGGCCGCTCAGGGGTGCCCGGCCTTCCGCAGCCCCGGCACTTGGCTGCCCGAACTGAAACGGTCCCTCTGCTGAAAGAAACCCACTTGCTCTGGGCTCGCGCCGTGCCGGGACGCAGAACCTCGGTGCTGGGGGCTAAATCCAGCCCACTGGAGTTCCTGGAAAGCCACAGGCCTCCCCCAGAAACTCCCCCTTCCCCCAGGCATGGATCTTCCGCTGCATTCCCCGTTTTTGCAGTTTTCTTCCCCATTCCAAAACCTCGAGATGGCTCCTCTTCTGTACTCACTGGCGGCTTCAAGTTACAAGGTGCTGCTCCACCCCCCAAAGGAATGCGCCCCCCCCGACCTTCTCCGCAGCGACCTCTGAAATGACCTGACACTGGTCTTCCCGCGTCTACGTTTTCTTCAGGGTCCCAAGCCCACATTTTTGCTGGCCCCTGGCTTCAGCTGCAGGACTTTCCACGCCTCCCCCAGTGCACTAGTGTTAACTGGACAACGCTCGAGTGTGCTGGACTGGGGGTGTGCAGAAGGTCGGATGGATGACGCTGGGAGCGTAAAGATCAGCCCGCTTCTCCCGGGCGTTGCTAGCGCTGCAGCCGCTTTGCTCGGAGGACGAGGCCCCAAGAGGCCTGTTTCTGCGTTATCCTCCAACCTCCGCTCCAGGGTGCTGGCCCTCTTTTAGTCTGAGAGTCGCGTTCCGCTTTGGGGATGCTCTCGGGGTCCCCGTGCCGGTGGCGGAGAGGCTGATGGCAACGGAGGCGGAGCCAAATGCAACCTTCCGCCCCCGCTGGTTCTAGATTAAAGCCCCGAGTGCCCCAGGTGAACTGGAGGAGCAGCTCTTTGACCTTTGAGAACTGGAGCGGAGGCAAAAACCACAGAAACCTGCGAACAGGCCGGGCGCACCAAGCCATCGTCGGGGCGGGGAAAGGCAAGGGCAGGCGCCAAACCCCGCAGGGCTGGGTGGGGCCCCGAGGGGCTGCATCTGGCTCATGGGCTTTCGGTTCCGCGCCCCTGCTGCGGCAGCTCTCGGGGGCACGGCACGTGCACCAGGTTCTTCCCGAAGCTGCAACAGAGCAAAAGGGATGGCCTCAGGCTTCAGGCGTGACTGGGGGAAGCACACGAAGGGCAGCTGGGCAGCCGGGCCTGGCTCTCAGCATCCTCCGCAGCCCAAGCACGTTTCTTCTCGGGTGTGCCGGTCCTGGTTGCCGCCGGGCCCAGAGCGGCTTCCGGTGCCGAGATGGGTGGGCGTGGATGCCGCTCGGCTCTGCTTTCAGCGCTTCTCGCCTCTTGCAGCTTCTCCTCGCGAGCGAATGGCGGGGCCATATGGCACCGCATGCGGCGTGCCAAGGAGGCGCCCCACCCCGTGGGAAGCGCGGCTCCTGCGGATGCCAGCCGTCTGCGCTCACGTTGCAGAGTGGAATTTGCTGGTAGGAGGCGAACAGCAGGAGGGTGCGAGAAGAGGGGAAGCGGTGGAGGAGAGGCTAGCGCTGGCGGCCGGGCCTGCAGTGTGCGAGCGCCTGCCCTGCGGCGGTGGATGCGTGGCGGCGCGTGGGCGGCGTGGCGAGGACAGGGCCGCTCTGCGCGGGGTCGCAATAGTGCTGGCCCCAGGACGTGGGGAGAGCTCAGTGGGTCGCACCACCCCCTGCCAGGGCGGCTGGGGGCGGCCTGAGCAGCCACGACGCGTGGGTGGGTCCGCCCCGATGGCTGTGCCCGTGCAGGGACAGGCCTTGGCTCGGGAGGTGCGTGAACCTCACAGTGGCCCCGGGACCCCCAGGCTGGACCGCTGCCCTTGCAAGGGTGCAGAGCACAAGCCCTGATCCAGGCAGTCCCACCCCGTCCATTGCGTGCCCTTGTGCAGCCAGGCCCGTGGGGGCGTGGGGTGGCCCGAAGGCCACGGAGACAGTGGGGGGAAGGCGGCCCTGCTCAGGCAGACGGGAGCCCCCTCTGCTCGCAGGGAGAGCTCCAACGGCAGATGGGCTCCTCTTCCCGCAGGTGCACGCACTGGTGCTGAAAGCACCGAAAGAGCCGTCTCTGTAATCTCTGATTCCCTGGCCCTTCCTTCAGCCGCAAGCCACGTGGCCCAGGGCCAAAGGAGCCCAAAGGGAAGCGCCTGCTTCTTCATCCAGCCCGGCACCCCTTCCTGAGCCTCCGCCGGCTGTGCTGCTGACCCTCCTGCCACGGAGGCTCGGGGCCCATCATCTTCATCGAGCATGGGGGGGGGAACACTCTCCCAACCTCCACACACTGCCCGAGTCAAGTGGCAGCTCAAAGCCATCTTGCCTTTTGGAATGAAATATTCCTGAACGAGGAACTGGATTCTGCTCGTCTCCGATGGGACCGGGCTTTTGTGCTTGCCTGTTCGCTGGCGCAGTCTTTCTCTGTCAAGGGCCATTCCTGCTTCTCCCCAACACACACAGGCCCGTTCCCGGGTGATGCCGTCTCTGCGGTTAAGGCGCTTAGAAGTCTGGGAACAGAGGAGGGTCGGAGTGGTGACTTCTGCCCCTCATTCGAGGGGAAATTGGCAAGCAGCTGGGGCCATGCCCTTGCCAGAAGTGTGGCTAGGAGAGCAGAGCCTCAGCCGGCGGCCTTCTGAGCCACCCAACGTGGCGGCTTCCCACGCGGGGTTTGTCTTCCCTGCGCTGCCACGGCCCGGGAGCAAGGTGCCGACGGCAGCGTTCCCAGCCGGGCTGCGGGCGTGCCAGCGAGGGCTCGAAACCAATCTGGGCCCCCCGCTTCCGGCGACTGTCGCGGGCGTCTGGCTTGTTTCAGCATGGCACGGCAGGTGGGCGCAAGGCATTTTGCTGGGAGTGGCTTCCGCAAAGCTGCTCTGCAGGTGACGAGGCTGCTCCAGAGGTCCCCCCTCCGGTTTCCCTGAAGGTGACAGTCAGCTTGGGCAGCTGCTACACAAACGGGGTTGTAGGCGACCCAGAAAAGCAGGGGCCAGGTTTTCGGCAGGTTTTTGCCTCTGCGGCTGCAGGAGCACAGGCTCCCCCATGGGCCAGTGGGCTGCTCGGGGAGGCAGCCCGGCCCGCCCAGGGACTCGGGATCGCGCCCGCTGCCTCTGGTCCCTCCTGATGGCCTGTGTTTTATTTTACTTGCAGATGGCGAAGCTGGGCCACCGATGTTTCTGCCCCGCGGCCGTTTTCATGGTTGCTTGAAATGGTCCATGGTGTGTCTCTGTAAGTAAGATGAAACCGCCTGCCAGCAAGAGACGCAGAGGCAGCGGCTCAGGGGGCCTCCCGTAGATCGGGGTGGGGCGCGTCGGGCCGGGGGTGCCGCCAGCCCCCCGGGCCCCCCGCATGGCCCGCAGGGACCCCCAGGGGACCACAGCCCGCCCTGGCTTTGACGCAGCTCGTCCCACACCCCACAACGCCCCGAGCGCCCGGCCTGCAGCGGGGCTGCCGCCCTTTCCCGGCAAGGCCTGGCCCCCGTCCTACGTCACGCACGGCCTCGTCCAAGCATGGCCACCGAGGTCACCGCACTGCCAGCGGTTCCTGGGAAGAACAGAGGAGAACGCGGGGGAGCGGGGCCAGAAGGCCTCCTGGGGAGCGAACAGCTGCTCTGGCCTGTGGACCTCGGGGAGGAGAGCTGGCAGGCGCGCCACCCCAGCTGGAGCTGAAAAGGCGCCCCCCCAAGATAACCTGGTCGCCAAAGATACGCCCATTCGGCGGATGCAGGAGCACAGGAACCGTTCGCCGTTGGCGCCGCTCGCCTCGTCTCTGGCTGAGGCTGCCCTGCGGGAAGAGCCCCTCGCGCCCCGCGCCGGCCGCTCCCAGGCCCTCTGCCTTCTCACGGCTACCCTGCAGCGGTCTGGACTCAGGTGCAGCTCAGGACTGCGCCTGCCCCCCCCCCCCAGGTGCAAGGGCGACCATTGCGGGCCGGCCTGGCCTGCACGCACGTTTTCGAACGACCCTGCATTCAGCGGAGGGACCCTCCGCCGCAGCCCCCAGCCCGAAGCATCCGCGTCAGAGACATGTGCGGAGTTTAACTTAGTAACGCACCTGTCACTGGAATAAAAGCAGTTGTGGCCGGGCAGTTATTTTCGGCACCTCTTTAGCAAGCGGCGGCCCTCGCCCGGCCGGAGAGCGAGCAGGAGCCGGAGGAAAAGGCATAGGTCTGCAGGAAGGGCCGTGGCGTCCCGGGAGGTGTCTTAGTAGTGGGGCAGGTTAGTGACTCGCAAGGATGGGAGCCGGGCCCGGGAAGCCTGGCTGGCCCGCTCGAGAGCGCCGCTTTTCCCGGGAGGGTGCTGAGCGCCTGGCCCTGGCCCTCCTCGGCCGGGGACGGTCTTGCACTTTCCCAGCCAGGCTGGGGACGGGGGGGGGGGGGCACACAGACTCGCGCTCCGGGCTCTGAGAAATGGGTCTTGCAGGACGGTCCTTAAACGGGGACGCGGGCTGGCATGTTTGCTGGCTTGCACCCAGCCTGGGAATGCATGTGCGGCGCGGGCTGGAGGACAGTCCTTGCAGCCTGGGGGCCTGCGAGCCTGGGAAAACGATGGGGAATCGCTTGTTTCCGGGAGGGAGGGCTTTCCATCTCTTGCTTGCAACTGGTGGGGGCAGTGAGAAGGAGAGAGAGTCAGAGGCACCTTGTATGTGAAGGGGCTGGGGCTGGAGATGTGTGGAAGAATATTATTCTAGGTTATACAGAGTATGGTGGTCCCACGCGGAGCTGGCACTTACTGAGGAGTCAAGCAATAGTGCAGCTCTGAGCATGGCTACTCGCGAGTATGCCTCACTATGCTTAATGGGGCTCCCTGGTTATTTGTTTATTGGTAGTTTATCGGTCTGCTTTCCTGCAGAAAAGGTGGGAAATTAATCTTGAGGCCAGCATTACAGCAATAAATGAATTAAATCAACCCTGAAGAACAGTAAAAGCACATCTAAAAACACGCCCAACTCCAGCCGGTCCTCCTTCCCAGCGCGGGTCCAGCACGCTGCGCTCGTGTGAGCGTGCGGCTTCTTGCTTGCAAAGCAGCAAAGGAAGCCCTCCGGGAAGCCCCCCCCCCCCCCGCCTGCCCAGGCCCTGCTCAGTCCAAAGGAGCTGCCCGGGAAGCGTGCCGTGTTGACTGACCCGAGCGCCTTCCAATTTCTTACGCTGATTTCTCGCACCACCCATCCTCTCCACCAGGCTGTGGGATTCCCCCCTCCTGTCGAACTCTCGCTAGCTTTGCGGATTTGTCGGGGTCCTGCGTGGGTCCAGAGTGGCGTCTGCTTAGGGTTGCTCTCAGTTCCAGGAAAGGGGAGCAGGGGAATCGCGCCTCTGCGGCCGCTTTGCAACTGTTAATGGATTTAAATGAGCATATATCTGAATGTGCAGGGGAAAACCAGTCTGAGTAAAAAGTCAGCCAGGGGAACCCCTTCTGGGTTCATTCCTTTCTCCAGGCTAGGCTTGTCCGGTCCCTTAGAATCTTCCATGGTTTGTTTGGTTGGGTTTATTGTCTGTATTTAGTCCCCTTCTGAAAAGTTCTCAAGTTTCTTGGTGCTGAAAGATGGAGATCCAAGGCTGGTTCCTTCCCTTGGCCCGAGCGCCCCGGCAAAACCACACCCGTGTGTGCACTCCGAAGGGACATGCTGCTTGTATATGTGTGGGGTGGAGGTCAGAACTGCATCCCACTGTTGACGCGGCCTGTGCAATCGTCTCTGAGTCTTCCCCACCCTTGCCTTTCGCAAGAGCAAAACTGTGGGCCCGGTTCTCACTTTTAAAATATGCATTTCATGCACTTCCCTTCAAGATGGCGTGCTCCGCCTTGAATTGGTGCTTAGCAGGAGGTTTCAGCTCTTGTCTCGGACGGAGCCGGCTGGGTTTGAAGACTAATTCCGCCCTCTGCAGGCTTTTGCGACCCCCCTGCTTCCTGCCATGGACGCACCTGGTAGATCGCTGCTCCCCTCTGCTCCGGCATCCACGGGGGCTGCTCCGGGCTGGTTCGGCCGAGGAGCTCTGGACCTCCGGACAGGTCTCTGCTCGCGTGCATCCACACGCCTTGCAGCAGCCAAGGGTAGATTTTGTCAAGCCCGACTTGGGCCAAATAAAAAACTGTGGAGTGCAGTGAATCCACGGGCACTGGCTAAGGAGGCCTTCTCTCTGCCATTCCCGACTGAGGCGGTGGCCAAATTTTACTTCTCCAGGATGCCCCGGGAGCCCGAGTGTCAACGACGTTAAAGGAGGGAAGCGCCGTGCAAGCTTTAGCAGACGCTGCCGGCCTCTGTCCTGCGAGCTTCACGCACTGAGGGAATGCGGTGCTGTCTCTAGAGATGGGATGTGGCGGGGGGGGGGGTGGACAGCCACTGCTGCAGAGGGCATCTTTCTAGGTTGAAGGCCCCGCATCCGATCTCTGGCGTGGCCGGACACGGAACGAGCGTGGCCTCCAGCCGGAGCGCACCGCAAGGACACAATGGTCAGTCGGACGATTCACCCCTCGGCTCGTGGGGCCCGCCAGCAGGAGGCGGCTCCAGCGGCCAGGAGAGCCCTGCACGGGGCTGGCCGACCGTGCGACAGCCTCTCCAAGCCCCCGCGGAAGCTTGATCAGGTTGGGCAGCCCCCGCCGGCCTCCCGCCTTGCGAGGGGCACTGTCGACACACTGCAGAGCGAAACCGGCAGGCCGGCGCGGGTGAAAGTGCTTCAGGAGGGCCCGGCTTAGTGCTTCTCCTGGCGCTTTAGCCGCTCCGAGGAAGGGAGCGATGGCCAGGCTGCCGTCCCACAGGGCAGATGCCGACGCGGCGGGGTCCCCCCGAAAAGCCCCGGGGTTGCGCCGCAGTGAAAGAAACACATGATGCTCGGAGTTCACGCACAGGTCGCAAAAGCGGGCGGGAAGGCAGAGGCAAGGAGAGGCAGGCCAAGGGGCCGAAAGGCGGCCGCGCGGAGCTGTGCCCGGCCGGGACGCGCCTCACCCCGCCGCCTCCCCCTCCCTTCCAGTAATGAACGGCAGCAGCCACTCGCCCACGGCCGTCAATGGAGCCCCGTCCACCCCCAACGGCTGCAGCAACGGGCCGGCCACATCCTCCACCGCCTCCCTGTCCAGCCACCAACTCCCTCCGGCCTGCGGCGCCCGGCAGCTCAGCAAGCTGAAGCGCTTCCTCACCACGCTGCAGCAGTTCGGCAACGACATCTCGCCCGAGATCGGGGAGCGCGTCCGCACCCTGGTGCTGGGCCTTGTGGTAAGTCCGGAGAGGAGCTCCCGGCCTTCAGCTGGGGACGCTTTTGAAGCCCAGGGCGGGGAAAGCAACCGCAGCTCAGCAGGTGGCCCCTGACGCATCTCCAGGGCAAAGCGAACACCAGCTTGCGTGGCATTTGCGCCCTTTTGCCAGTAAGGATTACGATTTCGGCATCCGGGGGCCCCTGGCCCATCCTGAGGAAGACCGTGGCCAGACCCTTCTGGCCCGGGCTGCTGTCCAGGTGCTCACCATGGGTGGCCGCTCCAAGCCCCCGATCTCCTTTCCCTGCCGACAGGTTCTTCTTTTTAAAGTGGACCCGGGCCAAAAAGCCCGCCCAGCAGAGGACTGCTCCGTGGCAGCCCTCTGAGGCCAAGGACTGTCCCTTGCAAGGCGGTGCCTGCCCTGGTAGGTGGGGCTGCGGCCACCAAAGTCGCCCAGCCGCAGCTCCACTCTCTAGGACGCCTGCTGCGCAGGACCCCCCTTCTTCCTTCCACCCTCATAAACGTATTACGGGATGGGTTGTCCTCTGCGCCACATGGTTATCCTTGGAGGGCAGAAGCGTGCGCAGGTGTCCATGCATGACCACAGCGTAACACAGCTGCCTTCCTGGAAAGCCTTCTGCAGCACGGGCAGAGGAGCCGTGGAAGCCGTCTTCGGCCCGTCCGGTGACACGGACCGGGAGCAAAGGCTTTCCGCGATGGCAGGCGGGAGGTCTTGCCAGCCCTGCCGGGAGGAGACAGAGCCTTGCACAGAGGCATTCTGGACGCTGCACCGCTGTCCTTCCCTCTCACGCACTGGGCAGCTGGAGGGGTCCGGAGGGAGCCCCTGCACCGTGCAACGCATGCGAGAAAGGCCAAAGGCTGCTGGGGGTCCGCATTTGGTGGACGCTGTTGGAGGCGGAGGAGGCCGGCACAGGGCAGGGATGAAGACGGGAGAAACAAGGGGCCGTGAACTTTCAGAGGAAAGGAACACGCATTTAAGGCACCATCCTGTGTGTGTTTAGACGGGAAAAAGGCCTACGGCTCCTCACTTGCCCTAGTCAACAAAAGCTGGGCCGTGCGAGGAGGTGCTGGGCTTTTTTCCTCTTAAGCAAGCGAACAATTTTGCCCTTGAGGGTCCACAGAGATGCCTCCCCACCCCGTTCTGAAATGCCTGCCTGTTTTCACGGGGTCCCCTGCCCCGCTCCGCTCCTCAGCTGCCTCCTCAGAACTGGATGGCTCTCTTGGAGCAGAGGGTGACGTGGGAGAGCAGGCCTTCTGGGGGCTCCAGGCTGCCCCCCGTCCCAGAGGTGGTGTGCTGGGGAACGGGGTGGTGGTGGTACTGCATGCTTGTTGGGCTCAACAGGCAGCTGAGTGGGCACCGTGGGGAACAGCGCTGGGTTGAATGCGCCCGGACCGTTCGTAAAAGCTGCCCTACAACCCGGGCCAAGGAAGCGCGAGCGCAGGGCATTCGCTGGGCAAAGCCCGCCGTGGGCTCGGCTGGGGATGTGGCTGACCGTTGTTGTCCTTGCTTTGCAGAATTCCACGCTGACCATTGAGGAATTCCACTCCAAGCTCCAGGAGGCCACAAACTTCCCTCTGCGTCCCTTCGTCATCCCATTCTTGAAGGTAGCCGCCTTGCCCGACTCCTCGCTCGCCTGCTGCCGTGTTGGGGAAAGAGGCCGGCTCCCTGGCCGCAGCCCCCCGGGGCCTGACACGGAGAGGCTGGGATGGGGCCGGGGGCCTCCGGACGGCCGCGGGAGAGATCTGGTCCGGGGCGCTCCTAAAACGAGGCCAGAGCACGGGCTGGAGAGGACGCCCCGTGGCCCGGCTCACCCCCTCCGCTCTTCCCGGCAGAGCTGCTGGGGCGGCCCGCAGCATTCCCGCCCGGAGAGAAGCCCCTGCCTGCGGGCCACTCCGCCTCCCTTGCTCCCGCGCCAGCTCCGCCCTGCAGCGCCCGGCTCCAGCTGTTTCCACCCTGGCCGCAGATGCTTCTCGTCAGGCTAGCGGCTGCCAGCCGGCCCCCGGCACGCCGTTCCCAGGGATGCTCATGCTTTCGCTCTGTTTTTTTTCTTCCCGGAAAGGGGGAGGGGGGGGGGGGGGGGAGGGAGGACATGGGGGGGCGGAGGGGATGTTTGCTGCCCTGGAATCCACCGCGGTGCATTTCATCCATTTGCGCTCTAACATGTTCAACAGATGGGGATTTGGCTGGTGATCAGCTGCCTAAATAGAAAACCGGAGTTGGCTGGCGGCAGAAGCTCTGCCGGGCTGCTTAATCGCTCCAGCGCCTGCGGATGCTCTTCTCGGGGCTGAGGCCGCGTGAGAAACGCGCTGGGTGGGGAGGCTGAAGAGTGGGGTGGGCGGGGGGAACGTATTGTCAGCCGCGTTTCATCGGGAGTGTTTGAGGCGGGTCGACAGCTTCGCACGGCCAGGAGACCACGCCGCTGCTGCGCGGCCGGGTTGCTGGTGGGGACGGCAGGGGCGCTGGACGCCAGCCCTCTCCTGGAGGGCAGCCTGCCTCTCGGATGAGCTCGCTAGCGATGCGGACGCTCTCAGGACGGTCGCTCTCCCAGCCTGGTGCCCTCGAAATGGGCTGGAGCGCAGCACCCGCTGTACCCGGCCGGCATTTTGAAATGAACGGCACAGTGCTGGTCACGCCCTGTACGGAAATCCGGCCATTCTTTCCCTCAGGAGCCACTTTCTCAGGTAGTAAAGCGTAACCGCTTTAAAAACCGTTCTGAAGGTGTACCAAGAAGCGGGGATGGCGATGCATGCCATGTCGCAACTGAAGTTAGCCTTCTCCCAAGCTGGGAACCCACCTGCTGCCCAAAAAGCTCAAGCAGGGCAGGAGCAGGGGGAGAGCTTCACGCACCGTGACGCAGCCCAGGCGAGGGGTGCTGCAGCGGGCCGGAGCGCATCCAAAGGGTCTCCCTGCACGTCTGCCTTAGCGCACAAGCGCTGGAAGGCTCGGGCATGAGGTGGGCTGCCTCTCCAGGCCAAGCTCGCCTGGCTTCTGCCGAAAGCTCAGGACACCTTTCCCCACCGGAACCTTCCCATCCCGTCATTAGCCTCCGAGGTCTCCGTCAAAAGAGCCCGGCAGGACGGCAACTGGGGGGCCTCCTCGCAGCGGCACCGCACACGTGGGACGCCTCCCCAGAGAGGCCCGCCGGGGGCCAGCGTGAGCCTCTGCTCTGCTCTGCTCCCGGGCCTTCGAGAGCCACGGGGGCCCTTTTAACGCGCCTGGCGGGTCTGTGCTCCTCCGGCAGGGCGGTTGCAGGTCAGCGGAGACTCGCTGGAGCTGCTGGAGTCGGAAGCCTTTTTGGGGAAGGAGATCGAGGCGACTCCTGAGCCAGGGAGCCCTCAAAGGGGCAGGTGCGGCGGCGCTGACCCTCCTCCGCTCTCCCCACAGGCCAACCTGCCGCTGCTGCAGCGCGAGCTGCTCCACTGCGCCCGCATGGCCAAGCAGACGCCCGCCCAGTACCTGGCCCAGCACGAGCAGCTGCTGCTGGACGCCAACGCCGCCTCCCCCATCGACTCCTCGGAGCTGCTGCTGGAGGTCAACGAGGGCGGCAAGAGGCGGACGCCAGACAGGTGCCCATGCCACGCGGGGCGGGGGGGGGGGCGGGAGGAAGGCGGCTCGCTCAGCCAGGATGCGGGTCTGGGGCTTATTGTGAAGCGCTGCCGGTGCAGACCGGCCATGTTCGGCCTGGGGACCCGTCCAGCCCTCTGGGGACAGGTGGCCATGCCTCCTGGGCCTAACCGTCGGCTGCAGCGCAGTCCCCCCCCCCCCCCACACAGGACTGAGCTGCCCCTCTGTAGTTCCTGGCAGGCACGGCTTCCCCTTCACGCTCACCGGCCCGGTTCCCGACGGTCTCCCTACCCAGCCACACCGGCACTGAGTCGCAGCGATCCACCCCCCGGGCCCCTGGGCCACGCGGCCCCCCCCGGAGGAAGAGGCCCAAGGCCTGCGTGGCCAGGCACTTCCAGATGCTTCATTGTGCCTCCTCTGGCTGCATGTTACGGCGACCCTGGACAATGGCGGTGCCCGGGCACGGCCCCCCCGCCGCTTTCCATGCCATGGGCAGCCAACTGCGACCCCGTCCCCAGAAAAGATGCGCCGTGGGCAGGCGGGCTGCGGCGGGGAAGCAGAGACCGGCCTCGTGGGATCCCATCCATGGGCCCCTGCTGGGAGGGGCCCCGAGGGTGCCGCCCCCCGGGCAGCCCTGCCGGGCTTCGCAGGGAAGGAGCCCGGGGGAGGGGGAGGGCCCGGCTGGCCCCGAAGCGCCCCCGCTTTCCCCGCAAACGGGGCGCTGGGTTGCCGAGCCGCCGCGGGAGCCTCTCCTCAACCGCCTCCGCCGCGCCTCCCTCTTCCCGGGACAGGACCAAAGAGAACGGCCTGGAGCGGGACGCCCTGCACCCCGAGCCCCTCAGCAAGAGGCCCTGCACCGCCAGCCCCGCCCAGCGCTACAGCCCCAGCAACGGGCTCGGCCACCAGCCGAACGGGCTGCCCCACCCGACGCCGCCCCCTCCCCAGCACTACCGCCTCGAGGACATGGCCATAGCACACCACTACCGGGACGCCTACCGGCACCCGGACCCCCGGGACCTCCGGGAGCGCCATCGGCAAGCCGGTGAGTGGGCGCGGGGCCGGGCGGGGCGGGGCGGCGGCGAGGCTCCGGAGGTCTCCTTTCCTGAACGTGGTGGGAGGAACGGCCCACGAGGCGGGGGCTACGATCCCCCCCCGTCAGCAGCCAGTTTGAGCCCGGGGCTCTTCCCACCAGAAACCGGCCCTTGGGAGAAGCATTACAACCTTCGCGAATTTGGTGGGGGAAACACGCAAGAGCTGGGAAATTCTCAAGTCGTCGGGGGGGGGGGGCAGAAAGGCAGTGGGATCAGGGAAGGGGGCAGGCCTGGGAACCCCGATGGCCAGCCTGGAGCCTAGCGCAGAGCCCACGTGGCCTGCAGGCCCGGGGCTGTGCGCCCCCAGGTTAGAGTCGGAGGCCCGCAGGGGAGCGGCCGCTCCCTCGGCCCCTCGTGCGGCGGCTCCCGGGGCCCCTCTGCGGCGGCGCCCAAGGACCTGCGGCTGGCGTACACTGCACGTCACCCCCGCCTCTCGGGCGTCTTCCCCGCAGCCGTGCACAGCTCCCGGCAAGAGGAGGTGATCGACCACCGGCTAACGGACCGAGAATGGGCCGAGGAGTGGAAGCACCTCAACAACGTACGTGCTGATCCGGCCCCTGGGCGGGCAGGTGGGCGAGGGAGGCGGCGCCCCGATGCGGGGATGGCGCCTGGGAAGGGGCGGAACGCGGGGATTGCAGCTGGGCACTGCCACGCAGAACACGGGGCGTTATTCCCCATGTGCCCCAAAATTAGCCTTTGCTCCTCTGGACATCAGTTTATTTTCATGTTTTCATCTGTTTGTTTCCCCTGTATTTTGGATATCTGTAGGAGGCGGGATGGCACAGGCGGGGAGGGTGCGGGGTGGCAAAAAACTCCTATTTCTGGATCCCCCCAATCTGCCCAGTCCTGACGCACACCTTGCCTTCCAGGAAACAATCTCCAGGTAGCCCTGCCACAGATTCAATGCCATCTTTTCCAAGCTGCTGTCCTCCAGAAGTGCTGGACTACAACTCCCAGCAGGCTGGAAACTGTAGTCCAACATGTCTAGAGGGTGCTGGATTGGGTAAGGCTGGGATTACAATAGAGGAGTAAAATACCAAGGCGCTGAACTCAACCCAAATCCGCAGCGGAGCGGCATCTGCGCAGTGAGCAAGCGCACCGTCCCATCGACGGCTTGGGCAAACGCTCCGTTTCCATGCTGGGCCCAAGAGAAAGCAAGGCAGTCGGCAGGAAGCACGTTGAGGGGAAGTGTCGGGAGCCACCACCAAGCAGTCCCTTGCCTGTGCCCTGACCTTGACACAACTGCGAGGGAAACCATTCGGCCCCTTACTCGGTTGGTGCGAGTGGGGTGGGCATCTTGACCAAGCTGGGGTATATCTCTGCAGGTCACCAAAGATCGATTCATCTTGTGTTTGCTTATTTGTTTAAAGTCTGCCTTGCTTTTTCTTCATCCAAGACAAATCCAACATAAAACATCTGGTAAACAGAGAATGCCCCACGATTCGTAGACGCAAAATATAAAACAGCTAAGAGAGAGGCACGGGGCAGGTAACGAGGGCAGCGTCCACATGGCAGCGGACGCACGAAACCTTTCAAGGCGGCCAGGCAGGAACGCCCCTGCCTCGGCCCTGGCCACGTGGCCACGGTGCTGCAGAGACGTGGGCAGAGCCTGGTGCTCCTAGCTGCTGGGTCTGGCCGCATGCCGAGCCGGGGGGGGCGTGGGCCACCACCCCACCAGGACCCGCCTGGCAGGCGCTCACGTGTGGCGCTCACCCAGCAGCTGCTGAACTGCATTATGGACATGGTGGAGAAGACCCGCCGCTCGCTTACCGTGCTGCGCCGCTGCCAGGAGGCTGACCGCGAGGAGCTCAACCACTGGATCCGCCGCTACAGTGATGCCGAAGACATGAAGAAGGGCTCCAGTCCTGCTGCCCGGCCCCACAACAGCGCCGGCAGCACGGACGCTGCCCCCCTGGGTACGGGTGCCACGGGGGGGGGGGCCCTGGCGCGTGTGCTGCGGAGGGGGTTGGGGTAGGGCGAGGGCGCGGGGCGTCTTCCGGCCCGAGGGCCACATTCGGGGCCGCACGCCGGCCGTGGGCGGGGCCAGAGACGAAGGGGCGGGGCCAAAGACTGGCAAGGACCAGGAACTGAGCACGCAAGAGGGAGGAACGTGCCCGATCAGCAGTGCTCGGGAAAGGAGGCGTGGCGCTCTGGGGGGCCCGGCCCCCGGTCTCTATGTCTTGTGGCAGCAAATGCTCTGTGCCGTCTGAAACGGAGTCCTTTGGCGTCTGCCCTGCTGCAGACTAACGGGTGGACAGGCGCGCCTTACCGGCTCTCTCCTCCTGTCTTCTCCCCAGATGCTCATCGCGAGTTCATATCCAGGCCGCTGTCTGGCTACATGCCGGAGGAAATCTGGAGGAAGGCCGGTGAGTGGCTGGAAGCGAGGACATGCTCTCAGAGCGAGCTTGGCTCCTCGTGCACGCCTGGTGAGGAGCCAGCCATCAGCGGAAAGAGCTGGCCGCTGGGGCCCGGGGCCACGAGCGAGCCTGTGGACCAGAGAGTGACCTTAGTTAGTGGGAAGGCGAGCGCAACACCAAGTAAGAGCCTGCACTGAGGTCCCCTACGGCGGCGGGTCGTGACCCCCGTCGTTCCAGCCAGGGGAGTCCGGCTTGGGAGGCTGTTCCAGGCTCCGGCCCACCTCGAGGGGTGAAAGTGAGACGCACACGGCTCACTGACTTTCCGGGGTCAGGAAGGCAGGTCGAGACAGGGAGGCGGGCGCACCGTGGGGTGGTGGAAGCGTCTGGCGGGAAGGCGCGTCTCATGCACGGGGCAAGTGGCGGCGTTGGCCGGGGCGGCAGCCCCTTCGGGAGGAGGGCTTGGGAGTGTGGATGCTCCCGCTGACCATCCCCTTAACCACCGAGTTCCAAAAACAGTGGGCCGGCAAGTTTGCTTCCCCACCGCGAGCAGCTCTTGGGGAAAACAAATGTGTCTGAAAGGCCCGTTCTAGGAGAAGCCACCAGAAATTACGCGGCACCTCGGCAAGGGACGGCACGTTGCTCCTGGGAAAATTCCCCTCCCCGCAGCGATGCGAGGACCTAAACTAGAGGGGATGGAAGCAGGATGCCGACGGTCCCGGGTCCACTCCGCCCCCCCAAAAGGCACAGCTGCATCCTGGGAGGGAGGGGAGGGCCTGCCCAGTGGCCCTCTGGGGCGGCTCGGCCTGCACCCCTCCCGGACGCCAGGCCCCGGCCAGCGCCCCCTCCATGTTTTCCGCCTCGCTCTGTGCTCTTCCTTCCAGAAGAAGCTGTGAACGAGGTGAAGCGGCAGGCCATGTCTGAGCTGCAGAAGGCCGTCTCCGACGCCGAGCGCAAGGCCCACGAGCTGATCACGACGGAGCGCGCCAAGATGGAGCGGGCCCTGGCGGAGGCCAAGCGCCAGGCCTCTGAGGACGCGCTGACCGTCATCAACCAGCAGGAGGACTCGAGCGAGGTAGAGACGGCCTCTCCCCGCACGGAGGATGCCGAGCGCGCGGTGGGCTGGAGGAAGTAGCGGCTCCCTCGGACGCGCGCCCCGCTCTCGGGGCCCTGCCCTTGCTCGGCCTCTGCCCCAGCCGCCCGGACCCGTGCCCACGCCCGGCGCGGACGCAGCCCAGGGACAGCCGGCCCGCCGACCCTGCCGCCCCTCCCGGGAGGAGAGCAGACGGCCCGCGCCCCCCCCGCCCTGACCCATGTGCTTTCGCCTTCCCCTGCAGAGCTGTTGGAACTGCGGGCGCAAGGCCAGCGAGACCTGCAGCGGATGCAACAGCGCCCGGTACTGCGGCTCCTTCTGCCAGCACAAAGATTGGGAGAAGCACCACCACGTCTGTGGACAGACGCTGCAGGGCCTGCCGGCCTCCTCCGCCGGGGCGGGGATGGCCGTGGCCGCGGCCCAGCCGGACCCGGTGGCCGCGGGCGCCTCCCTCGCCAGCGTGGCCGCGGCAGGCAGCCCCAGCGACAGCAGCTCGGCCGCCGTCTCGCGCGCCGGCACGCCCGCGCCCCTGGACACGGCGTCCCGCTAGGCCGGCGGCAGGGCAGGGAACCGGGAAAGTGACCAGCCAGCGTCACCTGCTGCTACCAATGCTCTCCAAATGGAAAAAACTGCATTCAGTGCAGTCCCTCAGCTACCTGACACATATGTGACCTCCGAAACGACCTCTCTCTCGCACGTGGAATCCTCACGAATTCTCAATACCTGGGCTTTAAGTGGAGTTAAGGCAAATACCAACCTTCTCCATTCACTCGTCAGCTTTTTTTATTATTACTACTCTTCTGAATACTTCTTACTGATATGATTTGGGGGAATTTCTGATTATAATTTTTGCTTTTTGGATGAGGAATTTGTCTGCAGGTATCGCACATCTTGACTCAGGGCAGGGAAGGCAAATGAAAAGATGCTTCCATCTGTCTTCTGTTGAAGATGTGGTTGAGAAAATAAAGGCGTGAACCCCTTCCCTGAAAGGGAGGGGGAGAAGGCGGGAAAAAAGGATTTCAGTTACAAAAAGCAAGATTTTTCTTTTTTGTAAAAAAATAAAAATAAACAATAAAAACATCAAACTCTTTGGCTTTAAGTAAAACAGAAAAGAGAAAATCCAAAAAGAACCCAACGAAACCAAGTGAAGGAAAGCTTACCTGTAAACTACCTTGCTAGTTAGCCAAGAAGATACCAGATTCACCTCTACTCCAAAGGAAATCCAAAAACCGAAAAAAATCCAAACTTTTTTTCCACTGCCAAAGTTTCTTTTGTTTCTCCGTTTGGTTCCTTCTTTCTCTTTCTCCTCATTTTGGGGGCTTTTATTTAATTACGTCTTTGGCGAACCGAGGGATAGCCGATCGTGTGTCCAGCGCCACCGACTGCGACTGTCGACCGAAAAGCGGCACCGCCGGCTGGATTTTGGCTCCTCGTGTTCTCAGATGGGGTGGGTGGGGCGATCCTGCACTTGGACCTTCCACTCTTCCGGTGTGTATCCTTGAAGGAGGACAGACGTGCAGCTGTGGGATCAAAAGGAATTTTCGTAGAATAAAGCAAAAAACAAAACCAGAAATATACATCCACCACTTTTGTGTGTGTGCGTGTGTGTGCGTGCGGACGGGTGTGTGAGGTGGAAATGACTCGAAGCTCCCCTCCTTGGTGGATTATAAATCTGTTGCGTTTTTCTCTCAAAGAGCATTTTAAAAAATTCGGCAGCCACCTACCTACACACCCACCCGGCTTGTTCCAGAGAGAGCCCCGTTCCAGAAACACCCGTAATAGCCTTCTGTATGTTCTTTGCAGTATTCCAGGACGGGAGCAGAAAGAACCTAAGCACCAGGATTTTCTGCCTGGAGTTTTTCACCGCTACCTCTCTCCGTTCTCTGTAACCTACCAAACCCCAGGCAATTTTTGGCAGTTTTAATCCTGACATTTTCCGAACACCCACAAGCATCTTTCGGCCACACACGCACACAGCCCGAGGACTTTGTCGATGGCCTGTAGGTACTCCTGGCTTTTTGTCTCATCTTTCAAAATGTCTTCTCCAGTCCCGTGACAAACCTTTCCGTAGGGTTCTTTTATTCCCCAGCACCCCCCTCCCGTGGTCTGGGTTTTCTCTTTTCCCTTTTGTCTTCCATTCCCATTGGGTTTCGCAGTTATTTCCGGGGAGGAAACGAACAGATGTTTGTCCTTAGAAAAGGAAGAGGAGGAGATAATGGCAATTTCTTGCATTTCTTGCATCGTTGTACAAAGTGCTGAGGACAGGCGTGCAATACGGGGAAGTGAGGGGACGGCTGTGGGGAACGGGGACCTTCACGGATGGCCCAGCCACGGGCAGGGCAGAAATACTGTACCTTTAATGTGAATGTATATACTATTTGCAGAGGTCCAAAAATATGACTAATACTAATGAGTGATGATATTGGTGATGCTAACAACAATAATAAAGAGACATTTTGCCAAATAACAAAAAGATAAAACCACTAGAGCATGAAAAGGACTAGGAAGCAGGCTGTTGAAGGCAGACACCTTTGCGTGCCCGCTAGGAGCTGTAGTTTTCTGGAAGTCGCAGAATCTGGAAGTCATGCCTGATTTCCCCCCATCCCACAAGATGAGGAGATTTTGAAAGAAAGACACGGCCTAGCAAATGCCACCTTTGTGGGCAACTGGCTGGGGGTGAACGGGGGGCGGGGGGGCTAAGTGGCATTCTTGGTGGAGACGTCTGGGAAACAGCAATGGGTTGGATGGAGGGGACCAAGTTTTACGAACTGTGTGGATTTTGCAGACTTTCCAACGGATCGTTAATTTTGGGGGACAGGAATGCGTGCAGGGTCACATCAGTGTGAGCGCACACCGGGGATGCTGCACATTAGCATGACTGCGTGCTTGTCCCAGTGGAATGAAATTCTCGCATGTCCCTAAAAAACAGCAGGTGCCCCGAAGGAGCAGCCGAAGGACAAAAGACCTGAGGATCCACAAATCGCAGGCAGGATGGATGTAATGAAATCCATCCTCTACTTCCGCGTTCTCCTTGATCCCCTCCGAGCCGCTCCCACAATCGGGCAGAAACAGGCAATTGCCCCTAGCAAGCGATTTGGGGTGCCAGGAAAGGGCAGCAAATGCTCATTTGGCCATTCGTTGTTGTCTGGAGATGGGAAAAGTTGCCTGCCTGGGGCTGAAGGACCAGAATAGCTTGATGGGTACTGCAGTACTTCTTAACTGGGGAGTGGACAAAGTTTTGCGGCATTGCCCAAGTCTCTTGGGCTGCCCGGCCTCTCTTTTCTGCCTCCTCCCTAAGTGCTCCAGCATCTTCACCCCGCAGCTGGAAAAGAGACTCGCGGGGACGGAGACAGGACGCAGGACTAGGCCTCCATGGTTTACTTCCACGCTCAAAGGCAAGGAAGGCCTGGGGCAGCAGAGGCCCAGAGTTCCTGACTTCCCGTGTGGGCTCGATCCTGGGCCACGGAAGCCAGCGGGCCGCCTCAGTGGCAGGACGGGCGCAAGAGGCAATCCCTGGTGAGAAGGCAGCTCTTGCTGTACGTGCGAAGAGGCGGAGGGCAGGAGGGGTGGCGCCCGCTTCTGGCCGGAGCTTTCCGGTGCCACCACCCGGCCTCACTTTCAAGGGCCCAGGCACCGCCGTCTTCTGTGTTTTCCCACCGCTCCTGCCATCGTGTTCCTTAATGTGGAAAAACTGTGGGAGAGAGAGATGGCGCCGGCCCACCAGGTCTCCTGATGAGTAGCAGGAGGATAACCCATGGATTTTGCTGCTCATTGGGGTGCCCTTCATCTGTGCCACATGGAGGGCAAATACAGCATCGGGGGCTTACAAGCGAAGCTTCTCTCTTGCGATCCCTCTGCCTCACCTGCGGAATTTTGCAGCAGGCGCTCTCATCACCTTCTCCTGCCAACCCTCCTGCATTTTCCCAGTGCTTCCTCCGTCTTGGTTCTTTCCATGAAAAGGGACGTCGGGATAGCTGTGCCCAGCTGTCCTGTTGGCCATGCTCTGTCTGGAAGCTCTCCAGCCGCTTACCTGGCCGGCAGGTGCTCCTCTTTGACAAGCCCCGCTCCCCGGCCCATCGTTTTGGCAGGCCACCCAGGCCCTTCTGCCTTCTGGGCTGAGCCGCTGCTCTTTCTGGCTCCGGTGGCCTTCACCGGCAGCACGGCTCCATCTCGCAGGGAAAGGTCTCCGCGGCAGCCGACCTGGCATTGATTGTGTGTGTTTTATCATGGCGCTCCCAGCAGCAGAAACATGTATTGATGTGAGACAGTGAAGGAGGGAAGGAGCAGGCGAATCCAGGCGGGATGACAGCACGTTGGTGGCTCAAGATTCTGCATCTCTTGCTTGGAATTTGTTCAGTCATCATTTTGACGACGTTAACCCTTGGCACATTCGTTCCCGTTGGGCCAACAGAGCTTTCAGCGTGCACAGGAGCACAGTCTTGGGTTGCAATGCTGTGCATGCTGAAGGAAAACAAATCCCACAGAGCTTAATGGGACACAGGGATGGAGCAGCCTCTCAACTTCTGTTTCTCATTTTTCCAAACTTAAAATAAGTTTATCCTGAACTGCAGTTTTTTTAAAAGCTTGCATGAAAATTGGTAATCATTTGAGTCCACTTTTTCCTAATCCATGCATTTTTGTATGCAATCTTGCCTAATACGATGAATTCTGGAATGTTATTTTCCTAAAACATAGGTATTATTGTAAACCCTAGTCTTCACTGGAGAATGTCACCACAAAATTCAGAACGGTGCAAATTTTGCAGGACGCCCGGGTTTCGGTTCACCTATTCATACGAAACTGTGAAATCACGCAAATTGGCACTGAAAGGTGAACCAAACAAATTCTTCATCCATCCTTACTCCTGAGTAGAACCAGTGCATAGGGCTGCCCTGTTTGTCACTTGCCGTAAAAGGCAACCAAATAATCTCCTACAGGACCCGATGCAAAGCATTCTTCACGCCTGTTACTTCCCTCCCACACAGCATCCTGCAGGTTTAGCGTGCAGGTGCAATTCATACCGCTGGTCCCAGGTGGCTTTTTTCGTTGGCGTGTGTCCCTCTGCCCTGCGGTTTTGTGGCCAAGTCCTGCTGGCGAGGAGACTGGGAGGCGTCAGAGGCTGCCCTCTGTGCTTGCCGCCGCGGGTTTAGGTTTGGCAGAAACAAAAGGCATCCGAGTTTTCCAAGCTAGTAGTCCAAACGAGCCTCCTGCGGGTCCTGGGCATGATGTGAGCGTGGCCGGCTGGGTCAGTTTTCTTGCATCATCCCATACAGAGGGGATCTAGAGACGGAATCTTTGCAAAGCGCTCGCCGCTCATCTTGTGCTCTCGTCATCGGCTGCGGCTCCTCTTGTGCTTTGGAATTTTGCCGCCTCTTCTTCTGCCAGATCTGGGCATGACCTGCAGCCGGCCGAGAAGCCGTAAGCCAGCCTTCCCTAATTTGGAACCCTCAAGCAGGCTGGGGGGGGGGGGGGAGTGATTCCGCATATGTGGTGGAAGGCCGTGGGGGCACCAGGCAGGAAGTGAGGTGGTTACAGGACCTGCAGGTGTTTTCTTTTAATCCGGAATGAACGAACTGGTGCAGAGGCCAGTTGTGGGAGCTGGAAGCGCCCCAGCTGATGGCTTGCACAAGGCTCCGGCCACGCCTCTTGTGTCCTGGCACATCCACTCTCAATAACGTTCCACTCGAGAGAGAGGAAACAAGTGCGTGGTGGTGCTTTTTGCTCGGAATGCGTCTTGCTGGTTTGATTTCTTTCTTTGCATCGGGGCACATAAGGGTTGGATCCAGCTGGGTCCTGTTAGATCGAGCTGTGGCTAACTCGAGGCACGCCCATTTTGGTAGGTGCGCCCAACGGATGACTAAATCTGGGCCCGGTTGCTGGCGTGACGTGTGATGCTGGAGATGTGGCTGCGGGCAACGTCTGGGAAGTTCCATCAAGGTGCGCCCAAAGCCCAAGGCCGTCTGCTGCCAGGCCCCGGGAAGTCTGCTCTCTAGCAGGAACGAAGCAACCCGCATGTTCACGGGAGCGGGGCTGCAGAAAATCTTATCACGGGCGAGGGCTGCAGAAGGGAGACCAGAGAAGCAGGCTGCCAGGGCAGGAATGGGCCAGACCTGAAGGGCAAGCCAGCTCGGGCAGGGGCAGGGAGGCCGACCTCAGCTATGCTGAGAAGGTAGCCAAGGAAGTTGCACAGGGGGGTTCCAGCTGAAGCTTCCAGGTGCAGTTCTGAGGAATTCCAGGAAGTGGCAAAAGGGACACGTCAGAGTCGGGCAGTATTGCTGGGTTTCCAGAGTCAGGGCAACCAGCCGTGTGCTCCATGGCCTGGGGAGTGCTCCTCTCTCTCTGTTGAGGCTCAATAGCCCTGGAAGGGCCTTTGAAAGAGGTGTGGCATCTGTGCTCCAGGGGCTTTGGAAAGTGGTCGGCCAGTAGGGAAGTTGAGATCCACAGCAAATCCAAATGCATTTAGATTTCTGCAAGGGCAGCCTGAAGCATCTACTGCAGACTGCCTTTTTTAAAAGTTGCGTAGCTTTTGCAGTTGGTTTTTCTCTTTTGGAGGGTTGTGTGCGAATTTGCACTTGCACTAAGGCACATTTGTGCAAGTTGAAAAAATCCTTGTACGGCCCTAAAAGAAGTCTGACTCTGTTGCTGAGGTGACGACGGAATGAAAAATGCCCAACGGCCCGTGAAGCGCAGGCAGGAGACGCCACCGATTCTGCCCATCCCTGCATGGCGCTTCTCCACGCAAGCCGTTTCCACCAGCAGCGTCAAACGCGGCTTTGCCCCCCCTCCCACAGCAGGAGCTGCTTTGCGCACAGCACTCGTGTGCCGTCACTTCAGGCACATCCTTGGAAATGATCGTGCCACGGGTGTGGCTCGCTTCGTGCAAAAACGTGCGATGGAAAGGCTCGCTGTGCATGGGACTGTTTTGAGTGTGGATACTTTTCAGGAAGCCTGGGAGCATGTTTTGGAAGGCTGTGGGAAGCATATGTCTTCCTGGAAACAACTGCTCTTCCCATGTTCCGTTTCAACACCCAGTAAGACACAGAGGTGCGATTACGATCAGATGCAGGGCTGCAGGCTCCCAGGGCAGAGCTTTTGATTGAGAGAGTAGCAAACGGTCAGGAGGAGGAGAAAAAGCGGCCGAGGGAAGCCTGCGGAGACATGAACGCCACACCAATCTAGCTTTAAAGTCCTTCCGCTGAACCTCATTGGACGGGCAAAGGCTGGGCAGGCAACCAGCTTAGGTGGTTCTACAACTCCAAAAATAAGAAGATAAAACCCTGGCCAGGGAGCAGCGATGGAGGAGTCAGTCCCAGTCCTCTTAAGACACAGACAGCCCTGGCTGGCTTGCACGCGTCGGGTGCAACTCTCGCGGGCAGGAGCTGGCCGGAGTGCTTCTGCGGGACCCAAGCGCTGCTCCTCTTGCTTTTCCTGATGGCTTCTTCCCCGGTGGGAAGGGACGCTGGCCCGTGCCTGGGTTTTCCGTTCCGTGCGGCGGCTCGGCCGGAAGAGCCTGCGCGGTGGGCAGAGCTTTGGCCCCGTGGCCGTCCGGCGGGGAGAGCACCGTTCTCAGGGTGTCCGAGAGGCGTGTCGCCCTTCGAGCCATGCAATACTTGAATCGGAGGGCATGGTGGAGAAGAGGGGGGCGGGGGGTGGAGGGCGGGAAGGGGCATTGCTTGTTCTGGCCGACGTGCGTGTGCTTGCAAAGATGTTTTAAGGAAGGAGAATCATAGAAATTTAAGCAAAACTAAGAAAGAACCCGTCACCCCTGCCCTGCCTCTCTTCCCCTGGTGTTTGTGGGTTTTCTGTGGCCATTCCAGAGAATTGACGATGTGATAGGAGGGATGTTTTTTTGGGATTCTTCTTTTGGCATGCCGCCCCCTTCCCCTCGCTGTTTCCTGCTTTCTCTAAATGTACTGTATGTTCGACCTGTGAAAGATGTAAACATTATGATTCAGGTTACGTCTGTTCTTAACTCTGTATCTGTGTAATAAAGAAAATTTAATATCACCCAAATGGCCTCCTTTCTTCAGCTGCCTGGGTCCCGTTTGCACAAACATTTGACACCCGGAGCCCCCCGGGAGCCTCCAAGTGCCAGTATTCAGGAGACATACCAGGTTGGGGGGGGGCAGGGAGAGAGAAAGGATCTGCTGCTTTTGCTGGCCTATTCATTTTTATGATTCATTATTTAATACATGCTTATGGATCGATTAAAACAGGTGTATTTATTTCTTTAGCGATACTGAATGTGGGTTATATCTGAATGCTGCC
>NW_025335550.1:11453558-11517145 GCF_004798865.1 Varanus komodoensis | reverse complement strand
CGGAGCCAGGTACCCGCGGGGCCCCGAGCGGCCGCTCTGCGGAGGCTCGGGGCGCGTTTGGCCGCCCCGGGCCGCCCCGTCTGCAGCTGCGCACCCAGCAGCCTGCGGGCCCCCTGCGCAGCCCCGGGCGCCCCTCTGCGGGGTGGCCGTGGAGAGCGCGGGCCCCTTCCCCCCGCGAAGCGTGGTCGGCCCCGCGACCCGCAGCCTCGGCGGGCAGGCGGCGTTCCTCACCGGTGGCGGCCCGCCCGGCGCCCCTTCCTGGGTTGCCCTGGCCTTGAGCCGGAGGGGCCCGCCGAGCGAGCGGCCCTGCGGCAGAGCCCCTCCTCTCGCGTTAGGCCCTTGGCCTCCGAGGACCTGTGTGCTTCTGAGCATGGGCAAAGCCCTCTGCCCCCTGACCGCAGGCTCGTGGGTCGGGCCGCACGCCCGGGGTGTGTGTTGGAGGGCGTGCTTCCGCGGGCGGGATCGTGCCGCCTGGGTCCCCTAGCCTTGCCGCTTGCGTGCCTCCCCCCAGCCCGCACTTCCCCGATGCTGGATCCTGGTGGCGCGACCCTCCCTCTCCGGCTGCAGCGGCGGACTCGCCCTGGGATGTTGCGGGAATCGCGGCTTGGCAGAAGCACCTGGAGGAAGAGACGGCGCTGAGCCCCCTGGACGGGGGCGGCGGGGAGCTGCCGCTGGTGGAGGACCCTGTGAGTCTGGATGGCACCGTGCGGGGTGCAGGGCGCCTTGCTGCGGGCAGCGGCCAGCGCAGCCCTTCCCAGCCTGATACATGGGGCTGCGTGTGCCCCTGGCGGGACCCCCCTCTTGCGGTCTCTCCCAGTCTCCCTGGCTGGCCGGGGTGGGCAAGAGGATCTTGCTGGAGCAGGGAGGGGGTCTCTGGTGGGAGCTTCGCCTTCCTGGCACAAATTGCTGGGACCCAGGCGGCCGGGGCAGCAGCTGCCACGCAGGGAGGGAGTGTGGCTGCCCGTCCTCTCCTTGCCTCTTTTGGTCTGCTTGGCGTTCAGGAGCTGGAGGCCATCAAGGCCAAGGTCCGGGAGATGGAGAAGGAGGACGAGTGGCTGCAGGAGCTGCAGGCCGAAGCCAAGACCTTCATCCTGCGATCAGACCCAGGTGTGGCTCTCGGGGTGCAGCGGGGCCGGCCGGCCGGCCGGCCGTTCGCAGGCCCCTTGTGCGGCTTTGCTGAGCCGGCCCAGGGATGCGTGTGCCCCAGAATCGCTTGCGGTGCTTCAGGCACGGCCACCTCAGAGCCGTCCAGGTGACCCCTCAGCACCGTCTGGGATGGCTGGTGGCTGGACCGGGTGGGCTTGGGTGGGTTTGCTTTTCTGCATTCTGTCCAGTCCTGCTGCCTTCGGGATGTGGACCTCCAGCTCCTTCTGGCCACTGCAAAGATGGATGGGATGATGGAAGCTGTAGTCTGAAACAGCCGGATTTTTTTTTAAATTTAGTATGGTATAGCAGAAAACAGCATCATTGCATAAAAACCCACACATTAATATATAATGTGTGCAAAATGCAAAACAGGAAGGCAACAAATTTACTTTAACACATAATACAAGCAATCAATAAGATTGTAAATAAAACTAGATTAAGTGTGAGCAGTTACTGGAGTGGCTAGACTTATAGCTGGGCATCTAGAGCATGTAACCATTGGACAGCAGTGCCCTTGCGATGACGCAGCTCTTGCAGGGTTCCGGGAAACCTAAAGGGACATTTCATTGCGATATGATAAGGAGTTTGCGGGACACTCCCGCAGTCACAACTAGGATTCTCGACCAGCCCCCATTTACGTTTCTGGATATCTGGATGACCTCCAGCAAGAAACAGCCGCCCAAGCCCGGCGTTCCGCTTCCATCACTGGCCAGGAGCGCCCCAAGCAGGCTGGGATTCCACGGCAGAACCAGCACTCGACGGGTGGCTTGAGTTTGCTGTTGCTCCGCAAGTTGGAGGGTGGTTGTGAGGAAAACTGCCCTGAGCTCCTGGGGGGAAGCTGGGATATCGACGGGGGAGAGACAAGACCCGTTGGGGCGATTCCCAATATCATGCCCCGTTGTTGCTGTTCCTGGCGCAGGTCTGTCTGTACACAGGACAGCGGAGGAGAAGATCGAGGTTGACCAGCGCTCCATCTACGTGGGAAATGTAAGCGAAACGGGGCTGGATGCGACTCTGGGCTGGGGCTTCGCCTGCGTGGAGAAAGAGGTTGCTCAGTAAAGGGGGAACGCGCCTGCCAGCGAGCCGCCCTGCTCACTCGGCCCAGGCCCCGGGCCCAGGCCAGGCCCCAGGCCCAGGCCCAGGCCCAGGCCTGTGTCGAGGGAACCCACCGAAAGCAATGGGCTGGGGCGAGCTGCATCTGGGCTAGGCTCTAATGATTTCTGTGAGTCTGCTCTGCACAGGATTCTGTCTGGAAAGAAACCAGGGTTGGGAGGGCCAGCGTGATGCGGTGCTAGACTGGGACCCGGAAGGTCTGGATTCTGGTCCTTGCTCAGCCAGGAAGCCCCTGGGTGACTTTGAGAGAGTCGCTGACTCTCAGCCTGGCCTACCTCACAGGGCTGTTGTGAGGATAAAATGGAGAGAAGGGGGATTATGTAAGCTGCATTGGCTTCTTTTCAGGAGGAAATAAAGGCAGGCTATTAACATATGAGAATAATGCCAATAATACTTGGATCTAAGAGTAGTCTTAGATGAACAATATACAGCAACAGTGGAGTTTCAGAAATTTCAGCAAATTAACTTGCATTGAGAAGGTATGAAGAGGGCAGCAGCAGCTTGGACTGAAACATCTCTGCACAGTCAGGCTGGCTGATTTAACAGCATCAGGCTCTTTCTCCAACTGGGTGCCCTCCAGATGCATTAGATGGCAACTTCAGTTGTTTCCAGCCCGTGGCCGTGGTTGCTGGGGACGATGGAAGCTGCAGCCCAGTGCATGCGGAAGGGGCGTGTTGGGGAAAGGGGTCCTCAAAGCCGCGCCCGCCCTCACCTTGCTGGTGTCCCCCGCGTGCGGTCTGGTGTGCCCCCCACAGGTGGATTACGGAGGGTCCGCAGAAGAGCTTGAGGCCCACTTCAGCGCCTGTGGCCAGATCAACCGGGTGACCATCCTGTGCGACAAGTTCTCCGGCCACCCGAAAGGGCAAGTCGCCCGCGTTTCTCTGAAGGTGGGGGGTGCCCGGGCGCCGGTGCATGTGGAGCAGAGCTGAGGCACCCCGGGGGCAACGGCGAGTCTCCCCGGCACCCCAGGCGGAAGCCACTCGCGTGCAACCCGCCCCCACCCCCGGGCGAGGGCTTGAGCCGGCTCTTCTGTCCTGCTCGCAGGTACGCCTACATCGAGTTTGCGGACGGGGCCTCTGTGAAGGCGGCTGTGCGGCTGGATGAGAGCACGTTCCGAGGCCGCGCCATCAAGGTAGGTGCCCCCGGAAGCGGAGGCGAAGGGCCTCTGGGAAGGGTGGCCCACGCGGGGGGAGCCTGGCCGGGCAGTCCGGCTTCCCTCCACGCAGAGCAGAAGAGCAGTCTCCCCTTCCTGGGGTCCCGCCTGTGCGTCCTCCTCCCTGGCACACGCTCCCATCCCGCTCTGGGCTCAGGGGCCGCCTTCTGCGGCGCTGCTGTCCTCGCTCTGCTGCAGGTGCTGCCCAAGCGGACCAATATGCCTGGGATCAGCTCCACGGACCGTGGCAGGTCCCAGGGGCGCTTTCACGGCCGGGGGGCCCTTGCTCGCCGGGCCGGCTTCTGTGGAAGGGGGCAGCGGTCCAGGACCCGCGGACGGGCGCACAGGTGCGTGGGGCAGCCGGGGGTGCGCTGGCGGGGGTGGCTCTCCTGGATGACGAATTATGGTGCAGGTCCAGCTCAATGGCTCTTCTGGGCAATGCGAACTTTTCTGATCGAGGTTTTCTAGGGGAGATCTGCGGGGGGGGGGGGAGTGTGCAGGTGCTCCAAACGGGGCTTTGGGTTTCCCCCTCCATGGGGTGGACCTGCTGGAATGCAGCCATCCTTTGAAGGTATTCAGACTGAGGAGAGCAAGGAAGAAAGAAGGGGACATGATTGCATCCCATCTGCAAAGGTGCAGGGGGGCTTCAGGATGCTGAGCAGGTGGTGAGCTTCAAACGTGGCGGCCCCGCTTTGCAGCCGGGGGTTGGCATTGCGCCTCGGCCTTCTGACGGTTCTTCAGGATGGCTGCTCACACCTGGACAGTTCGGAAGGGCCCGCTTCTCTCCAGGACGCGTCGGCCCTGCAGGTTTTGGGCCATTCTGAGGTCACCCGGCTGCCGGGCCAAAGCGACACCTGACGATGCAGGCCGATGCCTCTTCTGCAAGAAAGGAGGCGATGGACCGCAATTCGACCTCGCTTGGCGTCCGAGGCTCTTCCCTCACCGTGAAGAAAGGCCCGTGGCTGAAGGGAAATGCAGCGAGGGGGACGTACCTCCCCTGTGCATCCCGGTCTGGGGGACACTCCTCTAGGAGCATCCTTTGGTAGCTGCTCTCTCGGGCCAGCTTAGCGTCACCTGTGTGTCTGCATGGCCGGCTGCACGCGGGCCCGGACCTGAACACACAAATCCGTCCCTCGTGCCGGTGAGCAGACGCTGCCCCCGCATGAAAGGAGACGGAAATGCGCACCGACTTGCTGCCCGGCAGCTTCCAAGTCCAGCGCCTCGCTGACCCAGAGAGCCCCTGGTGAGAAGCACCCTGGCGTGCGCGCGGCTCCCGCTGTCCGGGCGGTTTTGCACTTGCGTGCGTTCTGCGCTTGACAGCCACACGCCAGAGGGGCCGCGTCCTCTGAGCAGCATCCAGGAGCCTGGGAAGGTCGTGTCCAGGGCTGCACTCTCATTGCGTGTCCCGGTGTGCGCCTGAGTGTGGAATCCACCCCAGCGGTGGATCCAGGAGCTGTGGTTTAACAATTAGAATGACAGTCCCCTCCCCTCCCCTCCAAATTGAATGGCCCTGCTTTTCCTTGGGAAAAAAGAGCACAGTACAGCCAAGAGCATTAGAAAATCAACAAAATCATATTCAAAGGACAAAAAATTGCACAGTGGTAACAATATGTGCCCTTCCGAGGGCCTCGCATGACAGATCGCCCCATGAGTCGGTCTGGAAAGGGCTGCTAGAAGAAGCTGGCAGGGGCCAAGGGTGTCAGGATGCGCCCCCAGCATCTCCAGGGAGGACGAGTAGATGCATGAAGTCCCAGCGGGAAGGCCGCTGCTGCCAGCCAGTGCCGACTATACAGGGCTTCGAGGGTCTCGGACAACTAGCAGAAGCCCGCCAGATCTGCATCTTTCATTTGCCGCTTCTAGCCAGAAGAAGAGAAGCAAGAATTGGAGCATTGCACCTCGATTCCTTCTTTCATTCTGGCTTCCGGCACATCCTCTCGCTTGTGCATGCCCACCTGTCGGCTGTGGTGAAGTGGCAGGCTTTGCCGCTCTGCCGCACTCTCAAGCAGCACCCCCAAGTCCCTCACACCGCCTCGGGGATCGCTTGCGACAGTCGACCGGCGTGGGGAAAATGCATCGCTCACCTCCAGCTGCTGTGGGGCCTGCAGCAAAGGTCAGAGGGAACGGGGAAATCCGAGGAGGTGGCGGTCGGCGTCCTGCTCGCCCACAAGCCCGACACTTTGGTCATGGGGGCGCTGGCTCTGCTGCACTGCAGCCTGTCGGTGGCTTAGACCCGGTTTGTTTGACGGAAGAGCCCAGCCGGATCAGACCCAGAGCCCACCCACTCCGGCAGTCTGGACAGACGGTGGCAAACGGGTGCAAGACCTCCACCTGCCCAAGTCCCTCAGCAGCTGGTGTGTGCAGGCAGGCTGCCCCTGGCCAAGGAGGGAGCCCCTGGCCAGCGAGGCTAGTAGCCACGGGGGGCCATCCCCACCATCGATCTGGCCAGTCCCCCTTTAAAGCCACCCAGATTGGCGGCCATCTCCACTCCCCAAGGCAGCTCAACTATGCGTGACGGAAGGGACTAGGAACCTGATGCGCCTTCACGGGGAGGAGTGTGGCTGAAAGGCGACTGGGGCTGTGCCTGTGCAGCCAGATCAGACAGCGGCCCAGGAGCAGCCTTGCCAGCTCCTGATTCGCTTGGCCACTGAATCCCGTGTGGTGGAAATGCACTCAAAATCAATTACAGCGGTGATGGAGAGGCGGGACGGGGCCAGGTATTGATCAGCAGCCTTGGGAGTCTTGAGCGCTGCAGCCGACGAGAGCAGCCCGGGTGAAAGGAGGGCCTGGATCGCGGAGCTTCTTCCAGGGCTCCCCAGTCATTGTGCCCCTTCCCCAGCCCTCCTTTTCCCTGAATTGCTGATCGTGTGGTGGTTTTCTGGCTTTTTATGCATTTTTGAGGATTCAGTTACTGGGAAAAAGGGGATGTAGGCTTTAAAAAGTTGGAATTTTTGTCCTGCATTCCATAGGAATATGGTCCTTGAGAATTTCTCCAAAATTGGGGATTTTGGTGGGTAGTTTGCGTATCCGAGGGATGCTGGGAGGTGGGGTGGAAGGTCCTATAAAGACCTCTAGCTCCATGGTGGAATGGAATGGAGAAGGAGAGAATAAAATGCATTGTAGGCAAACTGTTTTGGAAGTCGTGAGCTTTTACTGTGCTGCGATTTTTCAAAATAAGGATTTTAAATTCCTGTGAATAAATGCTGCATGTAGGTGGGGGTGAGAGAAACGGAGAAGCTCCAGCTCACCAAAATTCTCCAACCTTCACTTCAGAGCTCAGCCTGCCTTGCTCTCATTGGCTTTTGTGAATTGCTCTCTGGTTCATTTGAAAGCAGAAACCGAGCATTTCAAATAGGGGAAGGCATGCCTTCCTGTGCACATTTCGCAGAAGTGCACACTCCACTGCATTAAAGGACAGGTGAAAATTCCTTTTTAAAAATGCACTCCTAAGTGGATTTTTAATGCATTTTTGGGTGTGATTAAAAGTTTGGGAACATGCAGACATGCTTCTGAAAAATGCATTCCTATTCAGGGATAGGAAAAATTCAGATACCTTGCTAATGAAAGGCTTGTATAGGCTAGTTGCACGTGGAGCTGGGAATAGGCAGCAAAACCTCTGGCTTCACCATCCTGAAAAGTGGTGTTTCCTTTCCAGGGGCCGTGGAAGGCTGTCCCCTTGGTACACACCGTACTAAAGACCCAAGCGATGCTTCAGGACCCAAAGTGGAAGGATATTGCGGAGCAAATGCGAGGGGGGGCACCTGTTCTCCTGTATTTCCTGTCGTGAGTTACCTGTGCTATGACTGATTACCGGCTGTGCCGTTCTTCCAGAAAACACAGAGGATCTGTACTGCTTGGGCCCAGCAAAGCGGAGGGACGGCCACAGCGAAGACGCCAACTCAGCGCTTCTCATTTAGGCACCGTTCTTGAATTCTTTTGGTGGATAGAAAATGAGAGCTCCACTGGGTATCGGGCCCCGTTCTCTTTTCTTTCCTCAGCCCGCCCTGCCACATGAGGCAGCCGTACTAATACTGGTGAATTCAGCCCCTCGATCTCTCTGGCCCAGCCAAAGAGAAATTTCATTTTGGCATGAAGGAGGGTTTGGGGAAGAGGACAGGATAGTGTGCGAACGGGGTTTTTTAAAATGCAGGTGAGGACTTGTGTTTTGAATGATGTTTGATCGAGTTCTTGGGTAGAAAAGCAAATGCTCACATTCGAGTGGCATCTGAAACTTGTTCCTAGCACTTCTGTTTCTCACTCTCCACACCCAAGCTGTACTTAAGGGAGCCTTCCTCACCGGGAGGTTAGCTGCCATCGTCGGGAGGAAGAAAAACTGTCCATCCCAAGTAGAGTTTGTTGTCAAGGCCTGACGGAGAATACGAGCTCAGGCTGAGGTTGCACCGGGCGTGTGCCAAGATGCTTTGAGTCCCTGCGCCTGTTGGGTGTTGGCGTCATGGTTTGAATCACTTTCCCTCAGAATTGAGCCCTTTCCTGGCTATGTGAGCCCGTTCTGAAGGGGCAGTGTGGGCTTTAACTCTGGTGTCCTCCACATCTGTTGGAATGCAGCACCAGGAATCCCCAGCCTGTGTAATTGTGGAGGCTGTAGCCCCACGCAGCTGGGGGGCACCGCAGGACCAGAGGTGAGTGTGGCAAGTCCAAAAGCTGGGCCGTATTTGTGTGAGATGGTGCTGCTTTCTCACCTCATCTGAGCAATTCTAAATTTCCATTCCCCAAGAGCTGTGAAGTCTAGATAAGGGGATTCTGTGGGCGATGAAGCTAAGAAGAAAATCACTAGCGAGGGCTGATGTGGTTTTGCATGTCTTGGGTTGCTTTCTTATTATACCCACCTCTTTTTAAATTAATTTAAAAAAAGCTTGCTTCAAGTAAATTTAAATGAATTTTTATTATCGGGCTCAACTGCTAAATGACTGATTAAATGCTGTTGTCTTTTTCTGCTCCAGTCAAAACAAGTTTCATTCTTACTAAAGTAGCTTTTTGTGAAAAGACTTGCCTGATGAAGAAATGCATCTTGCAGCCTGCCAAGTTTGTGGCGTTCCTAAGGAGAAAACCATCTCCTTGTCTCGTGACTTGCACTATATCCAGAAAGGACCTGTCTGAAATTTTACATAATCGATCTTTCACTTTTAGTCCCCTTCTAGCGTGCAGCTGAATAAATCTAAAAACTCCGTGGCGTTTGGTGATTTTTCCAGTCCTCTTTTGCTGAAGCATTGCAATTCCAGGATGTGGGGGACCTGGTGATGGCTTCACACTCCCTTTACAGGTTGAAAAACACGGCCTGTTGATTCTGGCAAGTGCAAAGGTGCAATTTATTCATTAGCCTGTTTTTAAAGCCCCCCCCCAGGAATTTCTTCTGTGCCCACCTCACTGAGATGCATGGAAGCTGCAGGGTTCTGTGCCCGTTTCTTCCGTGGGGGCTGCACGGGAGCGCTTCCTAGAAATGGTAGCCAAAGTGAGCAATGAATAGGCAGATGGTGAAAAGGAGATTTGTATGAATGTTTATATGGCGATACACAAAGGCGCAGACTGTCATAAAGTGGTTTTGTAAGATGTTGATGTTTTTTAAAAGGCAAAATAAATGATCCTATTAATTAAACTAAATCCGCAAGAGGGCTGGTTGGTTTTCCTGCGCGCTGACTTGCCTTCTTAGAAGGCCCCCCCTTGCGGCAGCAACGGGCGGGCAAGCAAGAGGTGCCCACGTTTTGGTCTTGCACCAATTCTGGACTTCCGTCTTAGTTCTCCATGTCCCCCTTTATTAACAAAAGGAGGATGAAAACCATCCCCGAACATCCAAAATTAGCATGTTGAAGATTTTGTACCCCGTTTCTTTGGCATCCTGTGAGCAAACACCTCCCCCTCCAGTTGTGGACTACAGTTCCTGTGCTGGCTGGGGCGAATGGGAATTGCATTCTAAAACAGCCGGAGGGCAGCATGTTGGGGAACGTTCCAGGATCAGGATGTTAACCTTCCGACCGACTCCACCGGCCTGTTCCGGGCCTCTGTATTTGCATTACGGGCCTTGGAGGGGATAATGAACCAGCGTCGTGCGAAGTGGCCCATTTTTTTCACAGCAGCCGGCCAGCCAGCTCTCCGTGGGAAGCCCACTGGGGGACGTGACGACGACAGCATCCTCCTCACGCTCCACAGCAACTGCCACGCCGTCTCCCAAGGCCATGATGGCCAGTGGACGGGAAGGGGCCTCGCTGCCTCCCACTCGCCAAGGTCCCCTCTAAAGCCGTCGGAGCTGGCGGCTGCGGAACGCGATTTGGATTCTGTGCATTTGCGTTCTGTACTTGCAAGCACGGCTTCCGGTTTTTCCACCGTGAGCGTGAGTGTGGGACATGGATTCACACTGCTGATGTGGGAGCCTCCCTCCATCGCGTCCCAGCCCGGCGGGCATTTCCTTCTGAGGCACTCGTTCAGCCTCTGGGACCCCGCAGCCCACAGCGCAGGGGGAAGCTGCTGCAGCGCCCCAAACCACGATAGCGGGCCAGAACCCGGAAATGTCCTGTGGTGTCCCGAAAACCATGGTTTTTACGGCAACGGACTCGCCCAGCTGCACCTCTGGGTTCTGTCTGCCTTGGCAAAGCGGTTGATTATCTACCACGTCGGCCTGCTTAATAGGCATGCGTCTGCTGCATACACATCCAGCCTCAATCTGCTGCTCTGGAATATCGGGCTGACGCACAGCCTCGTTCTGTCAGACTTCAATTTACTTCTGGCCAAGTAATTTGAGTTTAATTGCAGGGCTCTGCCATTAAACCGTGCAATATATCTTCCTACTATTTTGTTGGCAGCAAGAAAGAGGCCGGGGCTCCTTACAAGTGGAGGAAAGTGTTCGAGAGAGAAGCAGGTCTTAAGACGTGAGTCACGGACCCCAGGGCCTGCTGCAGCCACCCTTTTGCTCGCCATGCCTGGGACCCCACAGACTACGGGGGCGAGTATGGGTCCCCTTCTATGCCCCGGTGAACACTTCAAGATGACTTGCCAAAGGACTTTATTTCACAGAATATACACAAAGAACATCACACAGTCCTGCACGGGGACCAACCTCGGGGGGGGGGCGGAGCCAGGATGCTTCAGCAGACTTGCACCATCATGGACATCACCATGTTGTCGAAGGCCCTGGGAAAAGCAGAGACAGGAAGTGTTAGAAAAAAGCGTTTGATGGCCGTCAAAGCTGCGGAGCCCCATCCAAGGGCAAGGGGCAGCTTTGTGCTCGGGGTTCTGCATGTGCCGCCCGACTGAACGGGAAGGAGCGCTTCTGGTGGGAATCGGGCCTTCCGTAGGGACCGCAGGACACAGCGATGCTCACTGGGCCGGATGCGACCTGTAGGCCGAGCAGCCACAGGAAGAACCCAGCAGCTGCTTTTGCGATTACGAAGGAGGGAGGCAGCAAAGTCCAAGGAACGGGGATTCTCAACAGCTGACTCACCTCGACTGGATCTGGTCCCCAGGATTATAAAAGGGGTTGCACATGACGTCTGTGTAAGAGTTGTGCAGCTTCCGGAACATCTGAAAAAGGAACCACTTCTGGTGATGCCCACACAAGACCCTCTTTCACAGACGTGTACCGAGAGGGCCACGTCCACCCGGAGAGCCCCGCTGTGGGTGCTGGCCCGGCCCTGCACTTACGCTTCGGATTTCATTGTCTCGGAGTGCCGTGTTTGAAGAATCCACCACCATCACAAACTTCACCTTGGAATTTGTCACGTAGCCGTACCTGCTCGGTCGGTTAAGGAACATGTGCTAGGAACGCAGGCCCCCGTCCATCTGGTTTAGTGCTGTCTGCACAGACATGCAAAGCTCCCGGGTGAAGCCAGACGCTTCCTAAGCAACGAGCACGAGAACAACATCCAGGTAGCGGGCCTTGAAATAAAAGCATGGCGATTCTGTGTAGCCTCGTTCTGTGAACCCAGCGCCTCAGCCGGCTTTAATTGCAGGCCCTTTCTGTTCAACAGGAGGAAGGATCTGGTTGGGTTCTGGCTAGGCACTAGCAGAGTTACAAGTCTACAGGAAGGCTTCCTGAGCCACTGGCTCTTTTCTAAGTTAAGTATGAGAAGCACACAAAGGACGCTCCGCTAAACGTGTTTTGACAGAGAAAGTCCTACTATGGGATGCTGCCTGAGGATGCGAGGAGTTGCATGACCTTCCTCCATCAGCAGCTCTCCTTAAGCTCCCTGAGGCCTTCCTCACCCCGGGACCCTCGCTAGCAGCATAGGTCACTGGAGTGGTAGTCCGACTCCTCTGGGGGGTGCCGGGTTGCGGGAGGCAGCCTTAGCATGACCAGGCGGGGCCGAAAGCAGCGGTGCGCTTGCAGGAAAAGCCCGGGCAAGAAGCAAAGATACACTTTGTAGTCTTCGGTCGGGTACAGGAGCCCCAGGTAGAGCTCTCTCTGGTCCATGAGGGCTTTCCCCAGAGCAGAGATCTTCTCATCCACGACATCCAGGGACGTGTGCACCGTGTAGTGGAATTTGAGCTCGTTCTCTGTGGGGACGCTGTTGATGTACAGGGGATAGTTCTTGAAAGGAACAAAGAAGACTGTGAAGGAACCCAGCCATACACCTAGCTCCAGCTTCCTGTCCCACAGGAGCATCGGTATGTTAAACCGTTTCCCAGAATGTTAATATCGAATCCCCCGGAAAGACCCAGCCAAAGCAAGCCAGGGTCACGTCCCGGAACAAGGCAAGTCTTCACAGGCTGGCGTGCACGAGAGTCCACTGCCGAAAGAATTGCTCAAGTCTCTGAGCGGTGATCGCATATTCTGCTGCACACATAACAGTAGTTATATTCTGATTTTCCTGTACCCAAGGCTGTCTCTTACCTGCATTCTTCCCCGCTATTGCAAAAAGGGCAGAGCGTGAACACGGCTCCTTAGCGGGGAAAATGACACAGCCAACCCCCTCCCCTGCGTGGCCCCTTCCTCCCCACTTTCAAGGGACCCCCCCCCGCCTCCGCCGCCCTCCCCCCGGCCCCCTCCCCGACCTCTTTGGCGATCACCGCGATGCACACCGCCATCTTGGATACTGGCGGACGCACAGCTCCCTCGCGCCTCCCTGCCCTCCCAGCGCTCACGTGACCGACGCTGTCTCCTGCCCTCGTGACTCGGAATGAGCGGGTTCTGTTTCCCACCTCTACGGGAACAGACGGGAGCGACGGCGCAGCGCCCACAGTTCCGCTTGATGACCGCCGCCATATGCGGGGCTAAGAGCAAAGACGGGCTTATTTTCTTACGGGCTGACTACCCGGAGCCAAACAGAGAGTATCGTATTACTCAAAGAGGACGCCGCACTATTCCTCCTCGGCTCCCACGCCGCTTTCTGGATCGCCGCGTTGCCCCATCTTTATGGCTTAGCCACGCATGTGCGACGGAGAACCGGAAGTGACTGCGTAGCGGCGGCGGGTGTCCTGCGAGCCTCTTGGCCCGCGCCTCGCCTGACTCTTGATCGCTCGCGCCGAACCAGGCCGCGGCTGGGCTTGGTTGCCATGGAGACGGGCTTGGCGGCGGCGCTGTGGCTGGGCCTGGCCGGGGTCTGCGGCCTGCCGGGGGTCGCCCTGGCGCGCCCCCCCAACCTGCTGCTGCTGCTGATGGACGATGTGAGCCGGGGGGCGGGGAAGAGGGCCGGTCCCTGCCGGAGGGGCGAAGGGCTCCTCCGAGGGGTCCCCTCAGCGGGCGGGCGGGCGGGCTCTGCGGCAGCGGGGACGGAGCAGCCTCGAAGTGGGGCGCCTCTTCGACGAAGCTTTCCCTGGCCTGGCTGGTTGGAGGGTGCTGGGAGTTGTAGTCCAGCTCCTTGGAGGGCAGCACGTTGGGGAAAGCAGCTCTGGTGGAGGCTTGCTTGGGGGAGAAACGGCACTGGGGCAGGGCCGACCATGCTGTCAGGCCAGCCTTCCCCCACCTGCTGCCTTCCCGATAGGTAGGGCTGCACCTCCCATTATCCCCAGACCGTAGGCCATGCTGGCAGGGGACGATGAATATGGCAGCCCAGCACATCTGGAGGGCTCCAGGTTGGGGGAGGAGGCCAAGGAGTGGGGCTGCTGGTGCTGCTCACACGGTTTGGGCTACAACAGCCCCAGGCATTATGGGAGTTGGCCAGTGGTTATGGGAGTTGCGGCGCAAAACATCTGGAGGGGCCCACGTGGCCTGTGCTGCCCCTGGACAGAGTGTGTCCTTAGATTTTGTGAAAATAGAGCACATGCTTGTGGGTTTGCTCGTTCTCTCGTGGGCAGAGGGGGGTTTGCTCCCGCCTCAGGTGCCTGCTCGAGTTACCTGCTGTGCGTGCTGTGGATCTCCAGGCCAGGAGGGAGGGCACCTCTTTGCAATTTAAGGGCTGCCTTCAGGGAGTTGTGCCTGGGGGCCACAAGGAGCCCTGACCTGTGGCAGACAACGAGGCCAGGAAACACGTCCTCTGGGCAGTTTGGCTGGGTTGTCTCTAGCAGTTTTGCAGTTTGATGCAGACAAGCTGTCTTGAGTGGTAAGCTAGGCTGGGGCCTCCTTGTAAACCATCTTGAGGCCAGCTTTGGGTACAAAAGCCAGAAATACCGGCATGGAGGCTTCTGGATCAGCTTGCCCCTGGTGAAGCCTGCTCTGCAACTTGCATCCCCTCCTCTCATCTCCAAGAGGAGCATCTTCGAGGCTTTCCGTTTGTATTGACGGTTTGAAGGGATAAAAATACCCACAGCAGTGCCTTGGACTTCTTACACTGCCCGTGTTCTGCTCACCTTTTCTATTGCCTCCCAGTGCCAGCATTTGGAATGCTTTTCTTGTGTGCTAGCGCCAGCACAAGCTCGTTACAGGCAGCTTTCTACAGGTCAAGGCCTTCAGGCCTGTATTATACCACCAAAGCTTTTGAAGGAGGAGGACAGACAGACCTGCTGTGCATACCTACACTGTGAGGAAAGCACGACTGCTTGGACAGACCCATCCAATTCGTGGATGACATGAGAAGTGGCTGATGGAGCATAGTTGCTCAGAAACTGAGATATAAATTGGGACATCCTCGAAAACTAATTTGCCTCTGCCACGAATGCACTCTGTGGCCCAGGCCACGGTGGCGCAGGAATTAAGCCTCAACAGTCATTACGGTGTTGCCAGATGCCTTTTTGTTTGGGCTGGGCAGGCAAGTGTAAGTGCCCCTCTGAATGGCCAGTCCACTTTCCACCTCCCATTTACCATATGGGGTATATGAATGCTGACCTACATTACAGGGTTGTTGTAAGGAGAGCAACAGAGGGGGCATACCTGGGTGGTGGAGCACATATTTTTCATGCAAGCGGTTCTAGGTTTGGGTCTGGGCATCTCCAGGGAGGACTAGGAAGGAATTCTGTCTTGAACCCAGGATAGCTGTTTTCATTCACCATTGGTGGTTTTAGGCAGCTGCCTGAGATACTCACACATGTGAACTTTCATGCACTTTGAACACTCAGACGAAACTGGGTAGATGCTGGGAAGTATCATTTCTCATTTTGTACGGGTGCAAAGCTGGACAGCATTAAAGCTGATCGGAAGCATTTGAATCACGCTGCCAAAGGAGAGCTTTGCGAGTATTCCAGACTGGGAGAAACAAGCTAGTGGGTCCTCAGCCACATCAAGCCAGAACTTTCCCTGGAAGTTAAAATGATGACGCTGAGTCTCCTGTCCTTTGGGCGCACCATGAGAAGGCAAGTCTTGCTGGAAAAGACAACCCTGTGAGGAAGTGTTGTGGGCAGAGGAGCAGGAGGAGCAACGACGAGACGGACGGACTCCACCAAGGACGCCACACCTTGGTGTTTATGAGAGCTGAGCAGGCAGCTGGGCAACAGAGGAGAAGGGGCACTTTGCGGCCAGTGGCTGGAGGCTATGTTGCCGTCTCCCGGGCGAGGCGGCCGGTGCCCGATGTCCCCCTGCAATGAGCAGAATTGTCCTGGCAGATAAAACTTGATTTCAGGGGAAGGCTTTGCGGTGGAGAATGCCGCTGGCGGGCAGGCGTCGGCCTGCGGTCCTGTGAGCGCCTCCTGTGAGTGTGATTCATCAGCCATTTTAGGGAAATTATTCTGTGGTTCAGCTGAACGTGCTGCTACAAAAATGCTTCCTAATGCGGCGCCTGTATTTATTTTTAGTTTTAGCTTATTACTCCTTGAACCCTGTTTTAGTTGCCTGAAATTGTAGCTGCAATTTTTTGTTCCTTTAAAAGGTGGCTCCTGTTGATTTAAGTATTTTTTGGTAGCACAAAAGGGCGTTTTTGCTTTTATTATATTCAGTATATATGCATGTAAAGAAAAGGTTGTGGCAAGACCCAGAGTGGTTTAGCTGCAGGTGCCAGGAAGGACAAGCAAAGCATGGCGCCTTTTGAGAAATGTCTGGAAGCTCTCTCGACTCAGCCCCATGGCGGGATTCGCGTAACTGCCGCAAAATAGCTTCCTTTCTCACGTGGCGCATAGTTTGCCTTCAGGTTTAATTGGCTCAGGATGTTTTGGCAGCAACTAGCATAAGACAGTTTAAAAACGGGACGGGAGGGAAAGATCTTGGAGAATGGGCCTGTCAGTGCCTGCCCGCCATTATGGATAGACCTCGAACTTTGGTGTTCGGAAGCAACGCATCTGTGGACACACATTGCTGGGGACAAACGGCGAGGGGGCATATCGTTGCACTCTGCACGGCTTTTCTGCGTCTCTGTGGTATTTTGTGGACTGTTGCTGGAGACAGAATACTGGGCTATTTATGCTGGGATCCTGAAACTCCAGGTCTGCGGGGCCAGGGCAGCCAGCCTCCCAAGATTCCACATGGCCGTCACCTGTCGCCCTGAACCGGTAGCCATTTGGCGCTTTCCTGGCCTTTGGGCAGTCCCCCTTTACCTCACCCCCAATATGTCGAAATGCCCCTCGGAAGTGTCCTTCTGGAGCCTTCGTTGATACTGGCGTTAAGAGCCTTAAGCTAAAACAGGGTGAGGCTTTGGTCCCCACCCGTTTTGTCCCACCCACTATGTGAATGTGGCCCCCCAAAGCATCTCCCAAAATCACATTTGGCCCTCAGGCTGAAAGAGGTTCAGCCTTCATCTTGTTCTGACTGGAGATGCCGGCTTTCTGGTTTTCTTCCGGTCTTTTGAAACCCTCCAAATTGTGCTTATGTAATTGAAACTGAAAAGGGTGATTCCCCCTCCGGCGTGGAGAAGTGGAAGTCATGGTGGGACGTGATTGGGTGTGACGGGGCAGATGCTATTTCAAGTGACTGAAAAAGAAAAATGCCTACTACTTCAAAAACTGATTTTCCCCCTCTTTCTTGTGTGCTGGTGTTTCTTCAGATGGGCTGGGGTGACCTGGGTGTATTTGGCCATCCCGCTAGAGAAACCCCAAACCTAGACCAGATGGCTGCCGAAGGAATGATTTTCCCAGACTTCTACACTGCCAACCCTCTCTGTTCACCGTGTGAGTAAACGTTAAAGCCCCGGGGTCACACTGTCGCCCATGAGGCATGTTGTTAAACTTGAGTCGTATTTTGCCCCTGTGATGAAGTCAGTGTTGGCAAATTGTTCTTTCCATTATGCAAAGACTGAGTTTGTATATTTCAGAATATTTGTGAACCTTTATTTCTTTATTATATCTCTATATCATCAATTAGCCAAAGCGTTCTGGGACTTTACTGGAAAAAATAAAAGCATAAAATATAGTGGAGAATGTGCTGAAGAATTAAATCAAAGATGCTTAAAACAGAAGAGAAGGAGCATCAAGATAAAATTGTGTGGCACAACGAGCCAGTGTGGTATGCTGGTTAGAGTGTTGAACAGGGGCTTGGTCAGTCCTGGTTGTAGTCCCCACTCGGCCATTAAGTTGCCTGGGTGACTGGGCAGGTCACTGATTCTTAGCCTGACCTACTCCACAGGGTTGTTGTGAGGTTGAAACGGAGAGGTGGAAAACCATGTCATTTGCCTTGGATTCCTTTAAAGAGGGAAAAGGCTGGCATAGAGACTTAGTAGCCGTACTAATAACCAGTAACCACACAAAGCTCTAAAAACGGGGCCAGCACAGTGGGTGGAATAATTAAAGCGCCTCCCAAGTGAAGCACTAGCAATGCCGGCACCTGGTACTGTAGGAACACATTTTCTAAAAAAATGAAAGCCACAGTGGAAATGCTCCTGCGAGCAGACCCCGGAAATGTGCTTGTTTCCCTGCGCAGCAGCACACCGCCATGTCTCCGCTGTCCATGACGAGAGCGGGGCAGGATGATGCTCCCACATGTGAGGCCTGTGGTGCGTGGGCATGGGTGAAACAGCGGAGCTGGGATGGGCAGATGTGCCCTCGGAGGAGGGCCCCCCAGCCGCACGATGCCGCTGCACCTCAGTGGCCTTTTCTCTTCTCTCTGCAGCGAGGGCGGCGCTCCTGACAGGTCGTCTCCCCATCCGGAACGGCTTCTACACCACAAACGCCCATGCCAGAAATGGTATGTTTTCCCACGGAAGAGGCGCAATGTTTGCAGGCCCGGCCCGGCCTGGCCCAGTGTCAGAGTCATGCCTCAAGCTGTCTGACTGAGGACGCTTCGAGGATGTTGCTCGGAAGCCCCTAAACGCACCCGCGAGCCTTCCTGAAATCAGCAGAGGGCTCCTGCCAGGCGCAGGGCTTAGCAACGGGCCGTATTGCAAGCATGTCGGCTGGGTGTTTGCCGGGTCAGTCAAGGGGGCAGGTACTGCGGGGCTTTTTAGGGGGGCAGAAACAAACTGGCGTGCATTTCTTGTTCATGCACCCCACTCTTCTCCGTTGTGCGCAGAGGAAAGGGAAATGCCTCTGGTTCTAGAGCGAACTGTAGTTCTCCGCTTCATGCAGCCTCTGGGGCCTGTGGCGCTTTTTGACCACGGTTAGCTAAATAAAGCAAGATAATCCATCCACCTGGGACTAAGCCATCTTGCAGAAAATAAAAAAAGTCCCCAGAGTTCTTGCCGCAGAGCAAATCCTGGGGCCCAAGCCTGTTTTCGCTGCTGCGGCCGAAGACATTGCTCTGGCGGATGGGCTAATTAACATTCAGCAAAAGGAAGCCGGGAACAGGGCTGCATGTGATTATTGTAGGTTAACAATCTGTCTGAAATCCACTCGTAGAAATATGTTCTTCCTGCTAAGCCGGGCAAGGGCATCTGGCGAGCACCACCAAGCTGTCCACAAAGCCAGCTTTGTTCCCACACTCCTGTTGGGAGGTGCCAGCTTGAGCTGATCGGAGGCCGATCTGGTTGGTGTGCGTGTTGTTTGTTCCAAAATGGCAGATGCTGCGGGAGACCATATGTTTTGCAGCATGCATTTACAGCTCCGGACTGAGGCAGACTGCATGTTGGCAAGTGTGGGTGTTCGTCTCTTCGCGGACAGAGGAGGGTAGCTGGTACGTGAGATGCGCGAGAGCTGCAGGGGAAGGCATGCGGCATCACCCCCGCTCGCAGTCTCTCGGGCCAGATCTGCAAGCCCTTCCTTGCTTACACGTGTGTTCTGAGCCTGGAAAACAGTGCGTCACCTCAGCCAGGCAGTTCCCTGTGGAGCCGCTCCAGTCACTGCCTGCACTGACGGTGGGTGATCCTCGAGGACTCGGGCTGTGCTGCTCCTCTCCTAAAGAGGCAAAGCGAGGGCTGGCCGGCCACGGACCCTCCCTGACTGCTGTGCCGCAGCTTTTCTTCTCTGGGGGCAACAGCCTGAGTACCGCAGCTTCTGAGCTGGTGATCCTGTTCTTCTTCATGAGAAGTGCAAATGTGTTCTAGCATGTGTGAGGCAAGAGAGCCTGCTGCGTCAGTTTGCTCCCGGTCCCACTGGTTTCTTCGTGTTTCTAAGAGCAGTTCCATGGCTCGCTACTTTCCAAGACTTGGGGGATTAACAGGTTCCTGAGAAGAGGCATTTCTAGTCATTTCACTTAATGCATGA
The DNA here is from genome assembly GCF_004798865.1 of Varanus komodoensis. Taxonomy (NCBI): domain Eukaryota; kingdom Metazoa; phylum Chordata; class Lepidosauria; order Squamata; family Varanidae; genus Varanus; species Varanus komodoensis. Next base: position 11,497,851 of record NW_025335550.1, on the reverse strand, counting down.
CATGACCAGAAACTTGCGGGCAGCTGCTTGGGATGTGCTCGGGTAGTATTTAGCTCAGCATGGCCCAGAGCGATGCTGCTAATCCCCGATCTGGGCTCCCTCCTCTCTCTCCTGGCCCCGCTCGTCTCTGACTCCGGCCTCCTGCTCCAATCTTGAACTGCCCTCTGGCTGGCCCTGCGCGGAGGACAGCTGATAAATCTTGTTGCTGCAGAAAGCTGCTGCCCCCCGTTTGCCAGCCTGGCTGAAGTGTTTTTGTCTCCATGCAGCCTACACGCCCCAGGAGATTACAGGGGGCATCCCAGATTACGAACTGCTCCTCCCCGAATTGCTGAAGAAAGCAGGCTATGTCAATAAGCTGGTTGGCAAATGGTAACGTGCCTTCTTACTACTCCCTTTATGTCTGCGATCTGCTGTATCCGTGCAGGAATCTGGCTCACGTCCGTCTTGGCTCCCTGTCCTCAGAAAGCCACTCGGGGCATCTCCCCTCCCACCTGGTGGGATCGCATTTCAAAGCTGAGCACTGTTAGACGCGCATAGGTAATAAACGCAACACGTTGCACTGAATTTCATCACAGACTAGAAGGCTGCGCCACCGGAGCCGGTCATAGTAACGCCTTTTTTTTAACCTTTTGCCGCCTCTGATTGTTGATTCCGGGGTGGCGGTGCTTTCCTCCGCAGCTGCTCGATTTTTGGCCCTGCTTTGCCAGCCTCAGAGCGTCACTCCCTTCCCAGCGGAAAGGAGAACTGAAGCTCGCACTCTTCCAAAGACCCACAGCATCAGCTGGGTGGGCAGAGGGTAAATGAGCGCGCCAGCAAACAAATATTGACCTGCAATCTGCCTGCGCCGCATCCCAGGAGCTCTTTTAAAGGAACTAAGAGTTGGATCATTGAAATTGATGGCAAGCCTCCACGGTGCTGGCGCAGGTGTTAACAGGGGGAATAGCGCGGGCACTGAAAACGCTTCTTTTAGATAAATCATGGTTGTTAAGGAGCAGCTCTGCAGCTGCGGAAGAGTGCAGTTTCTGAGGCCCTAGAAGGAAAAAACAGGAAGGATACAGGCCAAGGTGACGGTTTCTCTCCTATGTCTCCCCTGCCTCTTGCCTTCCCTGGCCAGTGTATGGATTTACTGCTGACAGAAAAAGCAGTGGCTAGGACGAGGATTCATACCGGTTCCCCCCCCGCCCCCCCGAGAGGATCCTTCCGGCGGGTTTTCGTGTGTCCAGGGCTTGCAGTCTGGTTTGAGCTTCTGATCTCAGAGCTCCAGCGCCTGCCTCCCGGGCGCAGCACTGCACAGTTTGGGGGCTCATGCCCCCGGGCAGCTGCATGCAGACCCAAGGCTCCGGGGCCACGCTCCCGCAGCTCCCCTCGCCTTTCTGGTTTGAGCCACAGCAGCCGGTGCCTCGACAGATTTGGCTCTGAATTCAGTCTTGTCTGTCACACAAAATGATAGTCCAGCACTACAAAGCATCTCAGTGTAGCATATACATGAGTGATTTATTTACAGATGAGTTTGGGGAATACATTCAAGGGCAGGTGTGTCCTTGAGAGCTAGTCCAGGGGAGCCTCGATTCAGTCCCGTGCCCGCAGTCCCAGCCAAGGGACGCGCTGGCTGGCCGCATTCTCACAGCCTGGCTCAGCCTGCCCAGTCGCACAAAGGGCCAGAAGGCAGGGGGTGACCGTGCGTGCTGCCCTTCGCTCCTCCGGGAAAGGACAGGATAAAAATAGGAGCAAAGTCGGAGCAGGCCTCGTCTGTGGGGGCTGGTTTGCAAGCAAGCCGGCAGACGTTCCCTCACAATCGACTCGTTTGCCACCAGAAATGCAGAGCAGGCCGAGGGAAGAAAGCAAGCGCATGGATCCAGAGCTGTGAATTATTTATTGCTGCACATCGACGCAGCAGACAGCCTGAGAAGGGGAAAAACCCGCGCAGCCCACTGAGCTGCAGGCAACGGGGCTGCAGCTGAGTGCTAATAAATGTAAATTCATATACCTGGGGAAAGGAAATAAACAGCACAGATAGAGATTGGTTCCAGGGAATTATCTCAAAAGCAGCGAATCTTGAACAACCTTAGAGCCATAGCAGAAAGCTAATTAAGTCCGTTGCTCACAGCTCGCGCGCACGGGGAGTGCGGGATCGGCCAGGCCTGGCTCCAGCAGTGCCAGCCTGTTTCCAGGCCACATGCCCCCGCTAGCGGGGCAAGGGAAGGGCAGCGCATCTGGGGCCCGGTGCACCATCCCCCGGCGCTCCTCCTGTTCCCAGCTGCCCAGGGAGGGCTCGGTGGGCATGTACAGGATCCGTGGGGGCCGTACGACTCCGTGCTGAGCCAGCCCAAATTCTGCCCAGAAAAATCTGCCTCCCGTGACATGCGGACTTCGCAAATTAAGCACCGTAGCTCCGATTCCCTCGTTTTACATCATGGCTCCTCTGCTCCTGAGAGGTGCTTCTGAACCGTGGAAGCTAACGTTGTGACCAGCTGTGAACTGTTGGCGTAGAAGTGGCCGAACGAGGGACCTTTGGAGGCTGGGGAGCGACGAGCCAGGGGAGCCAAGGGGGCTGTCTGAACTGGTTGGCTGCCGCTGGACCAACCGCCGGCCCCTCAGCCACGGGCACCTGCGTCTGGCGGGCTCGCCCAGGGCTGGCGGGACGACTGATGTGCTCCGGTGATACCCGGACCGTGACGCCTCTGTTCTTCCCTTCCAGGCACCTTGGCCACCGGCCCCAGTTCCATCCCTTGCGGCACGGATTCGACGAGTGGTTTGGATCCCCAAACTGCCACTTTGGACCTTACGATGACAAAGCAGCCCCAAACATCCCTGTTTATAGGGACTGGGAGATGATCGGCAGGTAGCCGTTTTGCTGCCTCACCTGCCCGTTCCCTGGTTCATTCTGCTTTCCTTCTGGCTTTGCTCAGCTCCTGGAACGGAGGGCCTCAGCCCCTCCCGGCTGCCCTTCCTCCCGGCGAGGCTGCAGGGAGCCTCGGGCCTCGGGGTCAGGGGCCTCCGCAAGCCACATTCTTCGGAAGCCTCCCCACCTGTCGCCATTCGTGAGGCGCGCCAGGCCCCCGGGGACCATGTGTGACAGCACCCCCGGACAGGTGCGCACAGGGACCTTGCAGTCCCCCGTGGAGATTAGACGGACCATTGCTGGGTCACGGGGGTGCTGCTGTCCCCCCCACAGGCCGTGCCACCCGGGTTCAGGGGGCACAGCCAGCCATGCCTGCGCGGCTGCTTCAGGACTCTCTTCCGCATGGGTGGCACGTGCGACTCGTTGCCCTCACGGTGGCTGTGCAGGCTGCATTCCTGTGCAGGCACAAGCGGCTTCCGGAGAAGCGGGCTGCCCATGAAGCCTCTCGCTGAGCCCTCTTCCAGTGGACTTGTTCCAGGAGGGCTCTGCTGTTTTCCCAGGGGCCGGAGGGAGTCAAGCGCTTCTCCCTCATTGCGGTAGGCTTAAAACGGTGTGGGATGTTTTTCCCAGGTCTGGCATTTTTCTTTTAGGTACTATGAAGACATAAAAATAGATCATAAAACCGGGGAATCAAACCTAACCCAGATGTACTTACAGGTACCGTTTACTTGGATAAAAGGTTTCCAAACCCCGCAGCCGTTTTCTGCAGCTGCTTGCGCACGGGCAGCGTGGGGGGCCATGTCTGACGTTCATTCTCTGGTCATTTCCAGGAAGCCCTTGATTTTATTAGTGCACAGCAAGCCAGCCAGCAGCCGTTCTTTCTGTACTGGGCGATCGATGCCACTCACGCGCCTGTGTACGCTTCCAGGGAGTTCTTGGGCACGAGCCAGCGAGGGCTGTAAGTCTTATTTATTTTCATGTTTGGGAACAGAAGTCCCTCCCCTGCCCCACGCCTCTTCCTCATTGTATTGGAGAGGAACTGGAGAGCAGTAGCAATTATCCTGGAACACCTGGGCTCCTTACTTAAAATTGAAAAGTATGTTTGTTTATTACGAAGGAGCAGCAGGTCCTTGAGAGGATTCAGCCCGGGCTGAAGGTTGCACAAACGAAAGGGAGCGCAGAGGTTTTGGTGCCGGGGCAGGGCCGGCGTCAAGGACAGGCGTGACCAGGCGCCTGCCGAGGACACGCGAGTCCCCTGCCTGCAGCCTGGGCGCTCCCCTGTCTCCCAGCTTGGCTCAGGGGCCCTGGCAGCTGGTGACAGCGGTGAGCATGTGGACCCGCTGTGCTGGAGGCCACCAAAAGCTGGAGTTCGTGCTGTGCCTGGGCGAGATCTGAGGAGGTGCCCAGAGCACAATGGCATCCGTTCACCTGGAGCACACAGTGGAACGAACACGCTGGTATTTCCCCTGCCATTTCTAAGCGTTCCGTGAGTTAACCTCCAGGGAAGTGTAAGCAGCTGCAGTCCTATTTTCACTTCCCTGAGAGTTAGCCCACTGAGCGTTCATTGTGGTTCAGAATGCAGCGTATTCAGACCTCAGTATCCTAGGCGGCATTTCTACTTTAAATGAAATATTACTGGTGAACTCTTGTTGTTTTTATAACTATTTGGACCTGGCTGGTTTCTGAAATGGGATGTTTTTATAAAACATTTTTTGTTTCTTGTAAATGTTTATGCACAAATACACGGGACTGGTGTCTGTTACAGATTACGCAAGTGTTGGGCATCCTGCCCGTGGACCGGCACATTTAGTTTTGCAATCTGTTCTCCCTGCCTCTCAGGTATGGTGACGCCGTGCGAGAAATTGACAGCAGCATTGGGAAGATACTGAGTCATCTTCAAAAACTCGGCATAAGCGAGGACACCTTTGTGTTTTTCACATCTGACAATGGCGCAGCCCTTGTTTCAGCTCCTGAACAAGGTCAGCTTTGCTGGTGTAGAACTCGTCACTTTTGGGGTAGAGAATTTGCAGCTTCATTAAGTTACAGTACAAATTCAGAAACGTTGTTTGTAAATACACGTTTCTGGTTGGTTCCTGTTTCTGGTTGAAATTAATCGTGCAGTTCCAAACTTTCCGTATGGAGGGCAAACATACCCATTGTTCCTAAGACCTAACAGCTAAGAAAAAAAGTTTGCTGGAATTCTCCCAATGGATATAAGTCCCCGGTCTGTGATTTCTCCTTTCTTCTCAGTTAATGCAAAATATTTTATAAGCACATCTGCTGAGCTCTTCTGAAAAGCTGCTAAGATGGTGGTTTCCTTGAAGGTCCAAGTTTGCCTTGTTTCGCGGGTGTTTGCTTTTTATTCCCTTTGGGCACGGTCCCGTACATTAACGGCTTGCCCGCTTTCTCTGTATTTGTCCGTGCACCTCTGCCCCCGGCTCAGGCCCAGCCAGCTCCAAGCCTGACTGTGGGCGTGCAGGACCGAAAGAGCGTCGTCTGCTTTTCTGTGCCCTTGGGCAAGTTCTGACTTCCCACAGTTCAGCTGCAAAGGACTTTGCGCACCGTCTGGTGCCTTAGAGCATCGCGCTGTTTCTTGTAGGGACCCGCGTTCCAAAAGGCAGGGAAAGCTGCCCGTCACGGATGAGCTGGTTCCGCCTTTTATGCAAATCACAGTTAATGGTGGCCTGCATGGGCTGAGGTGCGCACTTGCTGTGGTTCTCGGGGAATCATTTTGGGCATGGATTAGCCAACCCTCTCCATGGAAGTTGGGCCCTGCTGTTATCTAACGATTCTGTTAGGAGAGAAAAAAGGAAAGAGAACGGGGACCTTGCTCGTGCCCCTGCTCCCCAGATCACCCTCCAGGGAATGCAGCCCTTGATGGAAAAGCTTTCCTCACCCAGCTTCACGGCCTCCAGCAGGTCCCTGCTCTCCATCCTGCTCTCCCCATCTGCAAAGATGTGGCGGCGATTGACTGGTGACGAACTTGTTATGGTTGTTCGTTGACTAACAGACCAGTCTTCCGAGCACCCTTGGAACCTGCTTCTGTTCGGATCCAGTGTTAAGACGCAGGCAGACACCAAGGCTTGGATCCAGATTTCTGCTGGACCAACTGTGCTGGCAGAAGTAGATTTCTCCCTCCCTCCCTCCACGCAGCAGCCAGCCTACCCCTAAAAATGCTACACTGCATGTTGCGGGGTCCTCAAAATTCAGAGAAAGGGACCCTCTGTCAGGAGGGTACTTCCCTCCCAGGAAGGGCCCCGTGTCTTGCAGAAGGCAGTTCCTGGGGCCAAGGCCACGGCAGGGCGCCTGCCTCAGTGCCTCACTCTGGCATCGCCGCCAGGCTTTCTGTAAATATGCAGAGTCTTGGTGATGGGTGTTTCCTGGAGGGCTTGGAGCCGATCCCGAGCAGGGACCTGAACCAGGCCCCATTGGCTGTGCCCATCGCTAATTCTGCACCGGCTTGGCTTTGTTTCAGCTTTCTTTAGCTCTCATAAGGAGATCATGTCGAATGACTGTTTCTTCCTCCCCAGGAGGCAGCAATGGCCCTTTCCTGTGTGGCAAGCAGACTACCTTTGAGGGGGGCATGAGAGAACCGGCAATCGCCTGGTGGCCTGGACACGTGCCTGCTGGGCAGGTGAGGCTCTGAAGCGGCACCTCTTTTTTTTACAGCCCGGAAGGAGTCAGGGGAGGCCTTTCAGGGCAAAGGCCCAGGGCCACAGGAGCAGCCACAGCCTCCCGGGGCTTCCCGCGGAGGTTGCAGGGCAGGGGACAAAGAAATAGCAGCCGCTTGCAGTTGACGCTCTTCTGGAGGCATGCAGTCTTAGGAGAGGGGTTTGGCCGGCAGGCACGTCCTCCATCCTGGTGCCACAGCGTCCGGCGGCTCGACCGGGAGCTTGTTAGCCTTCTGTGCAGTCTGCGAGTCAGTAACTGCTGTGCTGAGGCGCAGGATGCGGCCGCTCCCCCAGCTGCAGGGGGATTGGAGCGAGATCCTGGCGCAGCAGGCGCCAGCAGGGAGCGCTCCTCAGGTGGCCCGCCGGCGCGCGCGAGCCGTTGCCCCAGTACTCGTGGATGGCAAGCTCACGCCGTGTCTGCAAGAGGCGGGCCTCTCCGTAAACACTGGGCGTTTCCTCCCCTTTGCAGGTGCCTCCATCCCCGAGAAAGGGGATACTCAGAATACGGCTCGTTATTAATGCCTTGTGCTCTCGGACAAACGGAACATTTCGGGTGCAATCCTAGGGTGTATTTAGGGTTCAGGCAGACAAAGGCCTACAGCTTCCAGCTTTCCTTTAGTTTCTTATTTATATTTAGATTCTATTTATATTATCTTTCAAAAATTTTAATCAAATACATAATAAGAGTGCTTCTTAATGATTTAAACCCAGTATATTGTGGACAGGTTATTTATTTGGTTTGTAGTGCTACCACAGTCCGAAGTCTCACTCTTTCACACCTTGAGAAGAGCTGCTTCGCTTTCCCTTCAGACCCTTCCTTGCAGATTCTTTGCAAGCACAGCCAGTTTCCTTGCTAGGTAGGAGACCCACGCACAGCCGGGTAAATGGAGGGATTTGAGGAACCGCCTGGGTGCCTTCCAAGCTGCTCCGACAGTCCCTTTGTGCCTCGTTTGTTGTGTTCCGAGTAGCTGCTTTCCTCTTTCGGGATCTCATCTCTTTCGAAGTGAAATCTGCATCCTTGTGCATAGATACACGAAATGTGCAGTTATACTCAGTGCAAAAATTAAGTAACATGCCACTGTTTGGGCATCTGGCAGCAGCCATCCCGGGAATCCTAGCACAGTGAAGAACGGAGGACACAGGTGTGTGCCGTGCCCAGCCATGGGGGGCCCCTAGCAGTCTTGTGCCTCGGGAACTACTGAAAGTGTTTCTCAAGATGACCTTTGACCTGCTGACAAGTATTACACTGAAGCATGAGGACTAGAAACTTGGCTTGTTCTTCAAGTAAAAGCTGAGGTTTGGCAAAAGTCGACACACATGACCAAGTTAAGAGTGTGTGCACTTGTGGGGAACTGTCAATATGTTCGGTGTGGTGGGATAGTCAGATGGGGATAAACAAAATGAAAGGCACAGAAGAGAGTAAGAGTGGGAGGTTTTGCCGTGGGATCCATCCTGGGGGTGCTTTTCCCAGGCCACAGGCCTTTGACCCCATCCCTTTGCTGTGGTTGGGCATAAGCAGCAGGAACACGCGTCTGGTGGATGTCTCCTCCCAGGCACACGCACCCACAGCCTGGCTGAATTTTCCAGGTGAAAGCCTAGGCAGTAAACAAACTTTAAAGATTTTTGCGTGCTGCCTTCTAGAAGAATCCAGCTGGCAGGAATGTGCGTTCGGCTGCTCTTTGAATCTTCCTTTTGCTCCGTCCCCTCCTTCTCTCCCCCTTCCGCTCTTCCCACCTCCCTGGTTCTGCTCCCTGAAGGAGAAAAGAACATATCAACCCAAAGACAGCACTGCAACCTTTTCTTCACTATCTCCCACAGGGCACAAATTGAAATTGAATTAGACAGGGATATCAGGCCTGCTTGCTGTGATAAATGTAAAAGGATTTTATTTAAAAACACCCTGACATTTGTTCACCCAGTTTCAAATATTTAGCTTTCCTCTTTTCCATTCCTGGCGGGGGCAACTTTATTAATTGTCGCCTTTGATTCAGAGTTAGAGCTTGAAAGCGCTGATAACGCCAGCGCTGGCTATTTCTTCTTGCAATGTGGCCCAAAGCAAAAATGATTTCGTTTTCTTAAAGACATTCTGTGTATGCTGAGAGTTTTTATACACACATACACAAGCCCATATATATATATATATATATATATATAAAAAAACCTCTTCTTAACATGCGTAATACCGGCTGTTCCTTGCTGATATGGAAAATATCTGATCTTGCTCCTCTGTTTTTCATTATTTATTTTTCATTGGGCTGTTAGTCTCTAGAATATTATCCCCCTGCACCACTGGTCTTGTTATGGGAATGGCAAGTCAAATGAAAGAGTGCTGTCAACACAAGAAAATGCTAAATTTTTCCCTGTTTCTCCTCTGAAAATACTTCAAAGTTTGTATATAAATAGTAACCTCCTCCTGTTTCCCCCCCTGTTCTGCTCTCCCATGTGGTGCTACAGATAAATCCAAGTGGCTGTAACATTGACGTTTAATTTCCTTTAAGAAGTTTGCGCTCCTTTACATAGAGAGGAGTATGTGAGGCCAGGGGTGTAATTGGCCGTTCCTGTGAGCCGCCTGCTCCAGGCCCCGCTCAATAGCAAGGGACCGAGGAGGAGGAAGTCGCCGGGAACTGGCTGTCCTGCCTGTGCCCTGCAGGAACTGACGCCTCAGAGTAACCAGCATGATCTGTCAGGGGTGACCTTCAGCTGCTCCCCCACCCAACCCCGCAAGCTGACATGGTCACATCCAGCCCCGGGGAAGCCCTTGTCCGGCTGCTGCCTCCCCGACATCCCTAATCCAGATGTTGGTCTGGGAGTGTGGGGAGGGACGTTCCCTGCTTCCCCAGTGCTGCTCCGGTGGCCCTGGCAGCTGGCCCCAAGCGCCTTTGGGCGTAAGAGTCTCCAGGTCAGCCGGATTGGCCTCCCACCCCCCACCCCCCGAGGGTTACCAAGAAGCTTGGTGCTTGGCCTTGCTCTGAGATTTGTCCGAGTGCCCGGCTGCCCCCGCTTTTACTTTGCTGCACGTGTGAGAGGAAGGGGTGTGGCGTGAATGGATGCACGCAGCCTCCACAGGGCGCTTGTGCTTGTGCTTGTGTGTGTCGGGAGTAGCGCATGTGTGTGTGGGTGGAGGGAGTGTGCGGGTCCGTGGCGATCCAGAGCTGAAGAGCAAGGGAGAAGTGGGGGGATGAGGGCGAGCGAGAGAGCGCCTTCCGCCTGTGAAACGGGCTTCTGCCAGCTGTGAAAACTGGCTCCAAGGAGCCGTCCCCCGCCTCTGCCCCATGCTCAGTCGGGCGCTGGCTTGTCCTCGGGGTGAGTCTTGTTTCCCTTCGCGGCGATTTTGTGCCGGGGTGCAAGAGGGGTCCTGGAATGGCAGCTGGGCTGAGGGCCCCCAGCACAGGTGGGCGCGGGCAAGGGGGACAGTGCAGCTTCCTGCGTCCCTCAAGACTCCTCCCGGGGCCCGCCTCGTGGGGTGGCGACTTGCGTGGCAGCCCTTCTCGCTGGGAGCGAAGTCCTCCCGGCGGTGGCCTTTGTGCGCACTTGTGTGTCCACCCCCTGTGTGCAGACGCGCTTGTCTTGTCGATTGCAGGCGAGCCATCAGCTGGCGAGCGTGATGGATCTGTTCACCACAAGCCTCGCGCTGGCAGGACTGCAACCTCCCCGTGACAGACAGATCGACGGCATCGACCTTTCGCCTGTCATCCTGCAAGGCAAGTTAATTGACAGGTGAGTTATGAACACCAGGCTCGCGGCTTTCCATCTTGTGCCTCCTCCACGTATTGGCACAGAGCAGAAACTCCGGGTTATTTTTAGAGCCTATTCTTTTAGGAACAGGTCTTTCCCCCGCCCTTCATCTTCTGGAGAAGCAAGTCGCTGAGATCTACAGCTTTTTTGAGGCTTGTTTCTGAATCCCAAAGTGTGTATCTTTTCCACTGTGGCTTTTCCCAGATACGCACTGGCCAGGTTCCTTCACAGGACGCCTCAGCTAGGAGCGATGAGGCTTAAAACAGGGGTGGATGTGTGTGTGGGGACCCTTTTGTACAGGGGAAGGCCTGCATGCTGCCACGAGCTTTATTCCTATACGTATTTTAAGTATTTTTCTCCCACTCTTCTGCCAAAAGGGCTCCGGGAATGGCTTGGGTGTATAATGACACCCAAGTTTACCCTGAAGGCCAGTAAATAGCCTCCCTGCGTGAAGCTGGACCGTCCTGCAAGCCTTTTGCTAAGTGGAAGATCAGTGCAGCCATGGCAAGGGAGAGCATGCAGGATTTCACCCTCGTAGGCCAGAGGCCGAGTCCCTCTTCCACCCTCCAGACACACTGCAAAAATGGCTGCTGTCGCTCTGCATTTGTCCAGTGTGGGAAGCCCCTCTTCCCCTTTGCCTCTCGCGATTCCTTTTCAGAACAGTTGTGGTTCGGGAGAGGGACCTGGGGTGCCCGTCATCGTCATTTCCCTCTCAGCTTGCCCCTCATAGTTCCAGCACCATTGTGTTCACACGTTTCCCATTCATCTTAAAAAGTGTTTTCACTGGAACCTCCCTGAGCATTCAGCTTTGGCCTGTTTTCCTGGGACAAGCGTTTCCTCCTGTTCATTTCTGAGTTGGGTATTTGAAAGGAATGCTGAATATACACCTGTTGTTCGACGGTCCCTGCCTCACGCTCTGTGCCTGGGAGATCCCAGTTGCATTCCCTGCCACGGTCAATTAAAAGGCGGACGTGGTCACAGGGAGGGATGAGACCTCTGAGCCTGAGAACGTCTGCAGTCGGAAGAGACAGCGTGGGGTGGACAGCTGGGCAGGCCTGCTCTGAGGCGATGCAGCGCGCAAGAGAAGTGCTGGTTATGGGAGGAGAATTCTTAAGGAGATTGTGAAATGACTGGAATTTTGCAAGATAAGAGAGAAGCCACCGCTTTCAGCTCAAGGGAATTAGTAGCATGTTAATGGTTCGATGCACATGCGTGAATGCACAGAAGGGGGAAAGGGTCGCTGATGAGGGAGGGGACGGGCAAGGAAACATCCCAGTGAGAGAGATGGCGAAACATCTGCTTCAGCATAAGCAGGGAACAATTAGGAGACTACATTAGTTCCTCTCTAATTAGGTACTAAGTTTCATACACAAACGGCAAGAAGCGAGGAAAGGTCAACGACCAGTCAAGGGAGGGAGGACAGATTATTTTTACCCTGTTTTCTGAGCATGCTCCTAAAACCGTGCATAAAATACAGACTAGATGTGTCTCTGATGTCGGCACTCGCTGGAGCTTCAAGAGGGCCTGCGTTCAATTAGCAGTTGATCTGCATCGTGAGCCTTGAAAACATCTGGCTGTTGGTGTCGGCACGAATGGGGAAGTTTATCTCGCATTCTTTACGAACAAGCGCAGGAAGGGCATGGCTTCAACATTCTGTTCCTGTGATTTCTTGTGACCTCGCCAGCGTGGCTAAGTGCGCGCGCTCATACTGTCCTTCAAACGGCAGGTGGAGAAAATAATTACTTCGCTATTTAACCCGACACCCTCCGTCCCGCAGCCAGCTTGCCCGTGTTCGGAGCAGATGTGTACATCCTGCCTTTCTACGGCCGCATGCAGGAAATCTGGCCTCTGCATGTTCTGCAACTCCATCACACAGGGGCCTCTCTTTTTGGAGTATTTTAAGTCATTGGGCTCTGTGTGAAATTACACGGTCTGGTAGTTCAGGGATTAACAATCGCTGGCAAGACAACTTGCATAACGTTTCATTCTTGCTTGTGCAGCTCCGGCTCTCGCCTTGATGAACACTTTAAAAAATGCTAATTGAAAACCTTGCGGCAGAGGCTATTAGAAAACAACCTGCTCCTGACTGATAGCTGAGTTGCCAGGCTCCGCTAAAGAGTTTGTCTCCCTTATCTCTGTGGCTGCCAAAGAGAGCGAGAGAGAGCGAGAGCGAGAGAGAGCGAAGCCGCTTGTTTGGACACATGGCATTTCTTACGAGACTGTACATCTCTCTTTGTCCCTTTCTTCCTCATCCCCTCTCTCAATTAGGCCAATATTTTATTACCGGGGCAATGAGATGATGGCGGTACGGGTTGGACTTTACAAAGCCCATTACTGGACCTGGAGCAATTCCTGGGAGCAGTTCAGCCAGGTAATTGAAAAGCCTGCTTGCCTGCCTGCCCGCCCGCTCTCCTTCCCATGGAAATGCCCCCACAAAGCGAAAATTGGACCTTGATCACTTCTGCTTTGCTCTGTCTTCAGCTTGTTTTAACTCGAGGCATGGTTCCAGGGAAGTGTTGCGTAAATTCAGGGCTGGCACTCGGGGGGGCCCCCCGCCCATGCACCTGCCGCATGCAGGGGCTACCCAGCTCTCCTGGTCCAAGGTGCATTTGTGTGGCATCCTCAGGAAGCCCGCGCTGTGACTTTTCCATCTTACGGGGTCCAGGGGTTCTCACTGCACAGCGGCTCCTCCGCAGATGACCCCCTCCCCGCACATTGCCACCAAACCCACCCACACGGACGAAGGATCTGGGGCATTTTCCAGCGTGTGCCCACGGGCAGACCGGCCAAGCTCCCCCGCTGTCCTGCATGCGTTGGCAGTGCGGCTTGGCACACGCCCTGCAAGCCTGTCCTCCGGGCAAAACGACGCAGCGGCAACCTGGGGAATCTCCGGCACGACCCTTGCCGGAACAGCCGTGGCACCACATGCATTCACTTTGCTGTCAGCCTGCCAGACGCATCGTGCTGCCAGTTGTGAGCTGCCCCAGAATGTAAGGCTTTGGGTTAGAACAAGGGGGAATTGCCAGCAGCAGCTCCGGTTACCCAGCAAGGAACGAACCGTCGCTCTGCTTCTTTGGGAGAATGGGACTTGGCAAGAACTCAGTTCTGTGCTGGGCTGTGCCGAGGCTCAGGACCAGGCACCGAGCCCCACCGTGGGCACGCAGAGGCCCTCCGCTCCTTGCGGCACTGCTAGACGCCGCCCGGCCCCTGCTTCCCTCCACCCCTCCAGCAGGAATTGGCGCGCCCTGCTGCCATGTGTGGGAGCCTCGGCCGCCCGCCTGAACAGCCTGGCCGGGGCATCCGGGGAGCTGCGGTCCAACACGGCTGGAACGCCCCAGGTGAGGGAAGGCACTTGAGAGGCAGGCGCATTTCCCTGCAGCACCCGGTCTCTCGGGGTGTTTCGTGCACCAGAAAGAAGCGGGGAGGAACTGGGGATCACACGTGGCCAAGGGAGAACTTCGCTGTGCCCCAGCAGGCCACAGGCTGGACGCCGTGTAGCCTGGAAGGCCCTTCGGAAAACGCCCAGCTATAGGGCGCTCCGGTCTGCGTGGGTGCGAGAGTCGGCCCTCCGGAAGGGATTCCTTTCTTCTCTCCCCCACTGCTCCTCCCCACCAAGGGGCTCGCTTTCTCTTTCTCGCGGCAGCTTTCTCTGCTTGCTCCCATCCACCTCTCTCTGGCCATTTACAACATCCTTGCAACTCGCCACATTCTTCCGGCCTTGGAGTTTGTGCCTATCGGGAATGTAGCATTCGTGCTAATCCTGCCAGCATTTTTAACTGCACCCGGAGACGGCTTTGCTTCGCTCCCTCATGCCTGGCTTGTGCCGAAGGGCGCTTGCACACAGCTTTCTGGGGAGAACGGGGTGGTTGGAAATTTGGGAGATCCATTCGTCTGGAAGTGGGGGGGGTGTGGCTGTATCCCCACTGGTGCAAAGATGGCGAGTCGGAACAGCTCAGTGGTTTCTCTGCTGCAAGTTAAGCATCTAGCAGACGCCCTGATGGTAGGAATCAAAGCAAAAACACCTGCGCTTGACCCGAGCGTCTTGTAACACACCTTCCTCTGCGTGTGTGTGTGTGAGTGTGTGCGTGTGTGTAGCTGTGATAATGGGGGCTGGTTACTCATTCCAAGGTTATCCTCCTGTGAGCAGTGGCAGACATGCAATTAAGGAATGTTTATTTCTTTCTAAGTCTTTGTTTAACTGCTAGTTGATAAAAGTCAGCAATTATACTGTACATCAGAGGGATGATTAAAAATTCATTTGCTTTCCTGCTGCTTGTGTCGTCTGTGGTTGATGGGGGTAAAATTGGAGCATGGAATTAGTGGACAGAACAGCCATTAACAAGATGCCAAGGGTGCTGGGGTTAAAATTTGTTGCAATTCTTCTTCTGGTGCTCAGACATTAATTACAACCCTGGTTGGCTTTTTTAAAATAATAATGATGATGATTAGAATGCTGAATAACATCGTGCATTCGATTGCAGATACTTGAAGCACTCCCAAGGTTTAATTGCTGCACAATCTCCTTTTCACTGCCTCCGGTTTCCTTATCAATATTATTGATACTGGGGCTGGGAGTTACAGAAGCTGGCGTGACTTTGGCCTGCTGGTTTCATTGCAGAACAGGAGCTTTAATGCGTCCGTTTCCAGGGACGTCAGAAAGTCCAGCTTGTGGCGGAGCTGCATTGCCTTCCTCTGGAGCCACAGCTGAGGAGAGTCGCTTTGGCTGAGGGTCGCTCTTGGGTCTGCTCTGCGGCGCATCACTGGCCGCCCGATTCAGAAACTGGACCACCCTGACCTGAAGGGGACTGCAAGCCTTGCTCTCCCCTTCTCGGGGCGGAAGCGCGTCCTCGAAGCCTGTGCGAGCAGAACGGGGGTGCCCCAGCTCAGAGCTGTGGGGATGGGAGC
Organism: Varanus komodoensis; assembly: GCF_004798865.1. Classification (NCBI taxonomy): domain Eukaryota; kingdom Metazoa; phylum Chordata; class Lepidosauria; order Squamata; family Varanidae; genus Varanus; species Varanus komodoensis. Next base: position 11,482,698 of record NW_025335550.1, on the reverse strand, counting down.
AGTGTGCTCACCCCTCGCGTCTCTGTCAGTTCTGTTGGTCTCCAGCCAGTAACGAACACGTTGATTTCCGGTGGCGATGAGCGTTATGGGCAGAGTTCAGAGACCCTGTTTCCTTCCTGCGCATCTACTCGTAAGAGCAGTCTCTGAGTGCTAAACCTGGGCTTCCGCTCTGGAGGTGGAGACTGGGTGCCGACCTGCCCGTCTTCGCTCACCAGCCACGGTTCTCCTTCCTACAATCCTTTCGACTTCTCTTCCTTGCTCCCAAAATCCCTTTATGTTTGAATTCATTCTCCGGTATTCCTCTTCCTGAGATCCGGTGCGAGCGCCATGCCTCAGTGCGGACTGCTCCTGCCTCCCGAAGCTGCGGTGATGCTTCACCTTTCCTGGGCGGCCTTTGTCATCTGCATTATCGTCTTTGCGTTCTTTCGCCCCGCGGGCATGTGTGTGTCCACACACCTGGATGCACACACGCTCGCCCTGAGCCGCTGCGCTCTCATTTCAGCTCTTTCCCTGTCAAAGTCTGTCTTCTGGCTCAAACACCCTGGCATTTCCTCCTTGCCGGACAATGCATATAAACATGGTTTTGCAAGCCCCCGTTTTCCTCGGAGCGGCAAGAGAAGAAGTGCGAGTCCATTCAACAGGAAATCTGCCCGGCTAATGCAAACCCGGCAGTGCGGCTTGACAATGGCGAGTGTGCTTGTGTTGGGCATGGTTGCTCACCTGCCGTGCACCCCTTGGGAAAGAGCAGTGGTCGTTCTTACCTGTTCCTTTCAACCTGTCCTAACACTTGGAAGCTGATGAATAGGTTGTGCTGAGCAGGAGGGGGGCTTAGTGCAGGGTGGGGGGTGGCATGCAAGTAAATGAGAAATTCGAGTTGCTAGTTTTGGGGGCCTTTTTATTTTCTGGGACAGAAAGGTAGGAAACTAACTCTCTTAAGGCTGCGTCCCTGCGTGGAGGAATCTGTTTGCGGGTGCCCTAGGAAAGAGGAGTCCTTGGAGCTGTTTCTGGATGGGCAAAGGGCCCATAGCCACATGTGTTGGTTCAAGCTAGACGTATCCCAGACCCCCTCCCTGATCTCCTCTGTTGCCCCTAGAAAGGGGCAGAGCAGGGCGAGCCCAGGCCCAGTTTGCTGCAGGTCCCCATTGCGGGTACGAGCGGCAGAGTAGCTGTCCCATCCTCGCGCCATGAGGAGATCGGCTTTCTTTGAAGCGGGCTTTGCAGGGGCCGGGAGCCAGAAGGCACTTCTGCAGCCCTCCGGGTGCCGAGGCCAAGCTGGGACCGGCCCTCCCCCTCCACAGCCCTCCTGCTGCCCCCCCCCCCCATTTCCAAGCCTGCCATGCATGAGGGCAGGAGGCGCACAGCTCAAACGCATCCAGTCTCGGTGGACGGCACGTGTCCGCAGCCCATGGCCCGCTCGGGGCATTTTTATTTTGCTGTTCCTTACGGAGCCTGAGGGGGTGCACTTGGTTGTCTCTCTCACATGTGTGTGCGCATGCACAAATGCACACACACACTTTTACCTGCATGACAACCCCGGGAAGCACATGAGGCTGAGAGATTGACCGGCGCAAGGTCACCAGAAGTGCTTCGTGAATGAACCCAGCCCGCCCGTCTCCGTTTCCAGCGCGTCCCCGTGCCGGCCCTCTGCTCTCGTTAGCCAGCCGTGCCACTTTCTCCGCTGGAGGCAAAGGCCCCTCTTGGCTTTTCCCGGCCTGAAGAGCCCTTCCACGGACCCTGCCCGTGTCCCCCCGCGCCGTGGCCGTGGCCGCAGGCTTGGGAGGGAGAGGTGTGCTCCAAAGGCTCCGGCTGGGTAGCCCCCGAACCTGCAACTTCGCCTGCTCCCTGGTGCGTCAGCTGCCTGCCTTGTCAGCGTCCAGGCCTTTTTCTGAGGCAGGGAGGCCACTGTGCATTTCAAAAGCCGGCGTGTGCCTGCGGAAGACCCCCATCGCTCTGCTCTGAAATGCCAGAGGGACGCTTCGTGCCGCAGCCTTCCCCGACTGCCCTTCTCGCCTGATGCGAGGCGATCGATAGCGCCTCTTCTGCGGGGCGGGGGTGTGGTGTGAAGCCGAGCGGGGCCTCACAAATAATGACATGTGGGCTAGCCATCGATCGCTTCTGCTTGGGAGCTGATGGAGGCTTTCTGATTCGCCCCCCTCCCCCAGCCCCTTCCAGACAGTTAACGCGTGAGGAGTGGTTTTTGTCCGGTGGGGCTGAAGCAGCAGCTGCGGAGAAGGAGCCGCACTCGTGGCCTTTCCGGGGGCGGGGGGGGGGGGGCCCAGCCAGTACCCCAGTCCTCCCTGACCTGGAGCACTCCAGATGCCTTGAAAGTTATTGTCCCAACATGTCTGGGGGGTGGCAGGCTGGGGGAGGCTGCTGGACCCTTGCCCTCCGCCCTCTGGAGCAGCCACTGTGGCCGGCCTGCGAGCCCGGTCGGGCTGCGGACTCCTGGCTGAGCCGGCCGGCCCCTTCATCGTTCCTTCCCAGCAGGGCTCCCTCCTGTTGCTCCGCTGTCCTTCCGCGGAGATGGAGCCCCTCAGCCGGAGGACGGAGGCTGCCCGTGCCGGGGAGGCTCTGCAGCCCACAGCCGCCTGAGGTGGCGCCCAGGCGAGGGCCAGTTGTGGACGCAGGCGGTGGCCACCCGGCCACTGCCCGCCAGCTCACCTCCTGCGTCTGTTTCTGCGGCCCATCGGCGTGCAAACTGGAGGCGTGAGCCGGGCAGCTGCCGGGCACTGTGGCCAAGGTCTCGCCCACACCTCTGTGTGTGTGCGTGCGTGCGTGCGTGTGGGTGGGCAGCCAAGTGGTGTTCCTGGGAAGCAGTGCAGGGTGAGACGGCCACCTCTGAAGCAAGCCAGGGCTGCCGCTGCGGGAGGGCTTGGAGGAGAAAAGGGCTCGTGCTGCTTTGCCCGGGGCGGCCTTGTCTGTCGCGTTTTGGCTTTGGGGTGCGCCCAGTGGCCAAGCTGGCACATTTTGGATCTAGAAACTGGGAAGGGGAGGGAAAGCGGATGGCAGTGGCTCTCTCTGGCAGGACCATTGGTTGTGCTTCTGGCTTTATGGTAAGTGAGAGTGAGGTTGGGGCCACCGCGGATTGTGTGCCTCCGTTTGAAGGCGCCTTCACACGCCAGGGCTCCTGCCCTAGAGAGGCCGCTGTGGGTGTGTCCAAAAGCACCCTGGGGGCAGAAGCACGGGAGAGCCAGTGTGGCGTAGTGGTTAAGAGCGTGGGACTGGGACTCAGGCGACCCGGGTTCAAGTCCCCGCTCAGCCATGGAGCCAACTGGGTGACTATGGGCCAGTCACAGCCTCTCAGCCCAGCCTACCTCGCAGGGTTGTTGTTGTGGGGATAAGATGGAGGAGGAGAATGATGCAAGCTGCCTTGAGCCCTTTGTAGGAAAAAGGCAGGATATAAAGCAGGCAAGCACTTGGCCCAGTCCCCCGCTCAGAGGGTCCGGCTGCTCTGGCCGGATTCCGGCAACCTGACAAGCCCCTGCCGGGGAGAGAAGCCACCAAGACTCATCCTACTGCGTGACCCCCCCCCACCTTGGTGCCAGCTGACACTAAGGCTCCACCTTGGGTGCCTCGGCTAAGGATCGAGCCCGTTTCCTCAGCATTAATCTCCAGAGCGCAGCGACTTCTCTTTCTCTGCATGTATTTGAAGTGCCCTGCACTGCTGCTCAGCCAGGGGGGCTGCCAGAGCAACTTACGCAGAATCCGTGTGCCGTGCGGTCCGGGTGTGTTTAGCCAGAAGTCGGCGTTACGGCTCCCAGCAGCTCCCAGCAGCAGTGCTGGCCGTCGCATCCTCGGCGTTTTTATTTGTTTTTTCCTGTCTCAACACACGTAGGATGTCACCCTTAATTAGGCAGCCACTGCCCTCACGCAGTCTAAAAAAACAAAACAAAACCCTTGACACCCCGGAAAGAGGAATGGGGAAGGAAGAAAGAGAAAGGAATTCCTTCAGCAGGGCTGGTGGGGTGGCCTTGCTCTTTCTGCCACATCCCCTTTAGTGCACGTAAGCAAAATGCCTCATTAATCTGAAGGAACAACCTTTCCCCACTTAGAAAGCAGACTGGATGCCCCCCGCCCCCCCCCGTCATTCACACCAATCATCCACACCAGTCCACTGAAACCGCGGGGCAGCGTGGACACGGGGGCAGCCAGATTTCAAGCGGAACAAGATGGCTGCAGGGTTTTGAGGCACAGGACCCAAAGTGGGGAGGGAGCCGGCTGGGAGCCGGTGCTCCCCCCCCACCCCCGTTGCTGCCTTGAAAGGGGGAAGCAGCCACCACCGCCGCTGCCCATTATGTCCCTTTTTGCTGGCAAGAGCGAGGGCCAGGCACGGGCGTGGGGGCAGCGTCGGCCACGGCTGGTGTGCTTTCCTGGCTGGAAACGGCCACTGTTTGCATGATCCCCATTTGCTCCTGGAGGGGGTGACCTGCTCCTGGTCGCCTAGAGGTAGCTTTTCACCCACCGCAGGCGACTAGTTGAGTGACTCAGGACAAGACCCTGTGAACGGGAGAAGCCTTGTGGGGCTCTGTCAACAGAGCAGCTTGGAAGTGAATACCCAGACAATAAATTTCTTACCTCAAAAGAAAACATTTGCACGAGAGGAGCACTTTACTAATTAGCGGGCTCTTAATTAAATAGCCTTTTTGATTTGCATCCAAATTACAACTTGTAAGTTATGTCTTGGCTTTGATTAGCTGTTGTCATCGCTGTCTTTTTCTCCTTTCCCCCTGTTTATGCTTTCAAAATTCCACTTTGCACAAACGCAGCCCCCGCCTGGTCTCCGAGGGCTCCGGCGCCAGAAGGTAGAAAGGTCGGTCGCCTCCACATGCGTTTAAAAGCCATTACGGGTTGCCCGCTGCAGCTTATCACGCAACGCTCTCTCACTTTCTCTCCCTCTATTTTTCCAGCCACTGATTCAGGAATCTATAGCTCTGTGCAGGTAAATGGGATTTCATGGGCTTCTAACCTTTCTTACTTTATTGAAAAGCAGAATATTAACTGCTCCAGTGACCAGCCTGTCCATTAAAGGCACACGGGATATTTTTAGAAAATTATTTGCCAATCAAATCCCCTCCGTCGTCTGCAGAGAGCCGTTCAGCCCCGTGCCCGTTGCGTGCACAAGCCGCACGACCGCGCTGCTCCCCCCGCAAGTTAGCCTTCCCCACGCAGTTGCCCTCCAGAGGTATCCGACCGAAGGCCATGCTGGTTGGGGATGATGGGAGTTGCAACCCGGTTTATGGCTATATATCCATTATATATTTAATCTGCCCGATAGCCAGCTTTCTCTGGGCCGATTACGAACAGGTGTAAGGCTAAAATGCCCCCGAACGGGTAAAGCGCACGGACGTTATTCGTTTAAACTTAATCTTGGCCGCCTTTCGGCGCAGGCACCCTCGCAAGCCCGTGCACAACGATGAAGCGCAGGCCAAGAACAGACGCAGTGCTGCACTAGCAGGAACACGGCGGAAGGTGCGGCGCAGCTGCGGCTCAGCACACCTGGGGGGCTGCGGTGGGGCGTGTGGCCCGCGGCCGGTGGTGAAGACCCGGCCGCGGGGAGGCTGGAGCAGAAGGCCTGGGTGGCCGGCCTGCCCAGAGCCTGCCAGGAATTCCACTGGGACGGGCTCTCCGGCAGAGAGGCCTCTCGCCTCCCCCGCCCCCCGCCGCCCCCGGCTGCCTCGCCGTCATTCCAGGCAACCAGAGGTGGGGATCGGTGCAGGTGTGTGGAGCTGTTGCTAGGCGACCGTGCGTGCGCTCTCGTTTCCCCGGAAGGTGGGAAGGTGGGGGGCCTTGCATCCACTCTGTGTCCCCCCCAACCCCAGGTAGAAATGCAGCTTGGGTCTCGGCACACGTGTGGATAACCAGTTGGCCACACAGCCTCTTCTGAAGCCTTGTCTGAGCCAGTGTCTCACGCTGCTGCTTCTAGTTTGGCTCGGGGTTGGGAGCCCCACGTTCAGGGGCCAAATGCCTCCGGCTCCTCTCACCACTGGGGTGCAGCCTCCAAATGTTTCTCCAGGATGGGATTCTGGCCGTGTCACTGCTCGCTCGCCAGGCGGGGCAGCCGGTGCACGGAGCGGTGGGCTCGGTTCGGTTCGGTTCTGCCCCCAGCCATTCCTGGCTTTTGCGTGCGTGCGTGCGTGCGTGCGTGCGTGCGTGTGTGTGTGTGTGTGTAATGATCCGAGGAAGGGTTTCTTGTCCCAAGGAATCCCGGCAGGCTGCTTGCGAGTGTCTGGGAGATTCTGGTGATGATTCCTTCGTCGAGAGAAATGGTTTCCGCCTTCGGCAGTCATCACTGTTGACACATTCCAACTTGACAGCCTCACGAGCCTTATGAAATCAACAACCTTATGATGAACCCTATGAACGTCTTAATTGGCTTCCAGGTCATTAAGGCATTTTGGTCTAAGCAACACCAGTGCCTGATGAGGACCGGGGATCTTCCAGGCCCCCTCGAGCAGCCCCCCAGGGACTCCCCGCCTGCCTTTCCCCCAGTTCTTGTCACTAATCCTCGCGAATTACTCTGCTCATTCATGCAGGGCATCGATTTCTGCCCCGGACAGAATGTAACTGGAGTAACCACTCATGATCAAGAGGAGCACTCAAAACTTCCGCTGCTGTTCCACCTGGGAAGAGACCCAGGGGAAAAATTCCCGATCAGGTGAGGCAGGGGTGTGTTCACTGGCGCACTGAGGTGAGTCCGCACTCTCGACAGAGAGGAAGCCGAAGGAACCGATGGGGCTGCCCTTGGACTGTTCTGCCGCCTCCTCCGGGGAAGGGGTGCAAACTGCTGGGCAGCGTGGCCAGGTCTGTTCTTCAGCAGGGAAAAGTTTGCGAGTATCGCAGGTGCTTGTAACCGCCAGAGCAGGGTGGGGAACCTTGCGGAGCTCGAGCAGAGTTGCTTTTTGGACAAGCTCTTGGGCCTCCTCCTAGGGGTGGGTGGGACCCTGAGCAGAGAGGGGGTGCCACGCCACCAGGGGCAGGGGGGTGCAGGTGGGCACGTGGCTCCAGCACAGAAGAGGCTTGGTGGAGTGGAGGGGCAGCTGCCTCTCTGCGTGTGCAGGATGTGCTGTGAACCGCCCAGAAAACTTGGGCGACAGGCAGCACAGAAGCGGAGCGACCGTGCCTTGCGTCTCCGTCTCCTGCGAGGAGCCAGGGTGGCTCACCCAGCGCTGTGTTACCCTCACAACAGCCCTGCGAAGTAGGCGAGCCTGGCCGCGAAGGAGCGGCCCAGAGTCACCCAGGGAGCTTCATGGCGGGTGGGGCTTGAGCCCGGATCGCCCCGCTGCGCAGCCCCACCCCGCGAGCAGGCACGCCATGCTTCTGAGGTGCGGGAGGCTCCCCGGCGGCGTCCCTGAGCACCAGAGGGTCTGCACACACCCTTTTCTGGGGGCTCACTTGGCTACCTGCCCCCGATGGGCGCTTCGTTTCCTAGGGCTGTCTCCGGCTCAGTTTCTTCTTTAAAGCCTAGCCAGACAACCCCCCGAAAAGGAAGCTGAGCGATGGGGCGGAGGAGGAAGGGAGCATGCTAGGAGTTCCACGGGGGGCACCGCCAGGAAAGCCCGTTGCCGAGTCAGAGCACAGAGGCCGGTGTGTGTCGGTTGCTGATCACCTGGGCCCCAGCTGCCTGGTTCTCGGGGCGCGTTCCATCCCCCCCCCCCCAGGACCTCGTAGGCCGAAGGCCGTGTGCGGCTTTCCCAGCATCTCAGTCCAGCGTTGAGCGAGCAGTCGGGCCCTGGACTGCCATGTCCTGTCCTGTTTCAGCAGGGCTCTGCCTGGGATGACACGGAAGCAACCCAGGAGAGGAGGTGTCTTCATTGAACCCGCTTGTAATTGTGCGCACCTCAAAGGTGGTTTTTTTGGGGGGGTGCAGACGCCTTCTCCGGCAAAGGCACCTCTGCTTGTGGATCCCACCCTGCCGGCTTTCCTCCTCCTCGAGTTGGGGGAGAGTATGAGGAATGCAAAGAAGCAACTTTGCAGCCCGGCGATCGTTGCTCAAATTCAGTCGCTACCAAGAGGTCCGTGAGGCTGGAAAGGGAGTGTGAAGGACTGCAAGATTAAGAGCGCAATGGCCCGGGGATGCAGGTGATCTATTACAGGCAGCCCCGTCCTGGGTTCTCGCCGCGAGCCGCAGCGGGGTTAACAACACAGCGCGTGGCGTCCGGCTTTGCTCAAAGTGGGAGGGCGATGAGGGCAGATTGCCGGAGCGCAATTACGCTAAATGAACCCAGCGCACAGCACACCTGTGCCTGGGAGCACTCGGCTCCAGTCCACCCCGATTGGCTCTCCGGGGACCACCCAGAGGTGACGTGTCAGTTGCCGTAATGACCCTGGCCTCTGTCCACTCGCTCCTTCGGCCTGAGCGCGGAACGATTCTGCGCCCCGGGGGGGCCTTGCTGGGCGACGCCTCGGCCTCCACCTGCTCACCCAGCCCGCTCGCCTCTCGTTCTCCCGCTGCGCCTCCCACCCTCCCTCTAGCAGCACAAGGAGGCGGAAGGCGCACGTGGGGGCCGGGGGGGGGGGCTCGCCCAGTGGTCCCGACCTGTACAGGCACGCTGTGGAGGCGGCTGCTGGTTGGCGTGGAAATGCCCGTGTGTCCCGGACGCTAATTCCTGCCCCAGGCGTTGCCCTGGTAAAACAGAGGCGGACGCGATCCCCCGGGGTGTGGCGCCCCTCGCTTCACAGACGCGTGCTGCTTTGGCGCGCCACATCACCTGGAGCCGAGACGCCCTCCCCTGCGGCATTTATTTATTTATTTATTCATTCATTCATTCAGCCACTGCGATTCGCCACAGTTGTGGGCTGGGGGGCCCGGGTCGCCCTGCTCTCGCTCGGTGCCCACCTGGCCTCCACACAGACCTGGGGCCGCGTCCTTCCTGACCTCCTGCAGGCCTCCCCCTCCCCACGCGTGCATGACAAGTGTTTAAGGTCCCACAAATGCTTTCCTGTCACTCTGAAAAAGCGTGAAGGGGGTGCCCCAGAGCTCAGGTGTTTTCCCGACGTGGAATTGGCGTGGCCACGTAGTGGCTGACGTCCTGCTCCGCGAGTCCCTGGTTCAAATTTCACCTCAGCCTCTCGTGAGGTGGCCTTGGGCCAGCCCATATGGACGGTCAGCCCCCCATCGCTTAAGGGATGGACGGACAGACGGCTGAGATCATGGATGGGCCACTGGAAGGGGGCCAGGCCGTTTCTGCCTCTGCCGCAGCCTTTCCCAGCCTGGCTCCCCCGATGCCTTGGACGGCACGTCCAGTGGGCCCCGGGCTGGGGAGGGCTGCTGTTCGCAGGGCACGGTCGCCCATCGTGAGATTCTCCTCCACAAGACGGGGCAATGCGGGGGACCCTGAAAGAGCTAGACAGGGCCACATCCTGTCCTTGGAACGTCGGTTCCTGCAGGCCGCGTGCCCCTTGATGCCAGGTGCTGGGGAGCGAGGATGGGCGACGGCGGCTCCCCTGGGCCTGGCGGAGGCTCCTCCGGGAGCAGGCAGTCGGCTCTGGATTAGCTTGGCCCAGCCTTCCGTCCCCACCAGCCGGTGACTCTCCTGCAGGACCTTTCGGCAGCAGCTCGGCGCTCCTTCGGAGTGCGGGTCAGGTGGAGGAGGGAGGCCGTTTGGCAAGCGGAGCTGTGGCTCCTCAAAGACCTCCTCCTCCTCCTCCGCCGCCGCGAGGCTCTGAGTCATCCCGGGGTCTGGCTGGCTCGTTTGCATGCGCACAGGCACGCGCGCTGCCTGTCGCTGGAGGGCTGCCAGGCGAAGTGGTATTTATAGGACTTACTGGAAGCTGCTGGCATGTCCCCGCGCGATCGGCTTTGGAGGAGGAAGTGTGCTGGAGCCGCGGGCCGGTGGCTAGTGGTGGCCGCGAGAGAGCAGGGGCCGGGGTCAGGCCCAGGCACTGTTTCCATTTTATCTCCAAAAGCAATTTGGTGTTCTTTGTCTCCTAAGTGACTCTTAATATGATGGACAAAATGAGATCACTGGGCATTAATCCTCCATCTAAGAAGTACTTGAAGTAATGCCGCGGTGAAAGCGAGCGTTAAGCCCCTTAAACAAATACCTGCTGGAGTTCATAATCCTGATAAGAGTGAGGGGTGGGTTGATCGGAAGGGAGCCTGTTCCCAGCAGCTCTTTAACATGCATGGGGGAGTGTTGGCAAAGACCCCCCCCGTACCCGGCACACTGGCGGTCCCCAGCAGGGTGGTGGCGGCAGACAGACCGAACGCGGCCGAGGTGGCTGTTTCCAGCGTGTGCTGGTGCGTCAAGCGCGTGTTTCCATGCTCTCGGAATCGCCTTTCCCACAAACTGGAAAACAATGAAACTCGGGGCTCTTGAGATCCAGGCTGGAACATTGGCAGAATCGGTTTGGTACGTTGGATTCGGCCAAAAACATCAGGTCTGGGTGGCTGCAGCGGGGCCAGGAAACAAAAGCTGCACCAGCCACGTGACGCGACCCGAAGTCACGGGACATCCTGAGCCTGCCTGCTTCCTGCCTCGAGCTGTTGGGAAGAGAGTGGAATTTGAAGATGGAAGCCAGCGAACGGGACGTGCCCTGGAGGCGACGTCTTGGCTGGCGCTTGGCTCCCTCTGGCTGGTGCGGCCAGCAGAGGTGGGGTTCGCATCTGTTTCGATGGGTACCGGGGCGTAAAGCAGCCCCCTCTCCCGCGCTGCCCCCCAGATAGTTGGGTCTGTCACTCCTGGCGCCCCTAACCCTTGGCCACAGTGGCGGGGATGATGGGCGTTGCAGGCCTGAGCCTTTGGAGGGCACCACCGTAGGGAGGACTAGCCCCAGCGGCCCCGAATGAGCCCAGGCGGCGACCGGCTGGGGTGGCGTGCGCCGCGACGGCACTTAGTCGTCACTGTTCAAGCTCGCCTGACCCTGCTGAAGCTGAGCCTTGTCCTCCAGCCTGTTTGGGACATCCCCTCCTGGAGCCCCTGCCAGCCCGGCCACGCACTGGGGAGGATGGGAGTTGAGTCCAAAGCTGCTGGGAATCTGCTTTGTGTCTGCGCCTGCCCTCAGCAGTAAGCTGTGCCGAAGCTTGTGAGATGGGTTTTTGGGAGGAGCCCGAGTTGCGTCAAAGCGGAGCCGAGGGCGAGAAGGTCTGGAGGGGCAGAAGTGCCACCCTGCTGCCTCCCACCGGCCAGGCCAGGCCGGGCCAGCCGGGCCGGCATCTCTCCGAGAGCTGCTCTTCCTCTTTTCTGCCACTGCAGGTTTGCGAGCGCCGAATACCAGGCCACCATGGAAAGAATCGCCCCCGTGGTGCAGCGGCACGAGGAGGAGCTGCTGCCGGGGCAGCCCCAGCTGAACGTCTGTGACCGGGCCGTCATGGTAAGGGCTCGGGGCACCAGTCGCCCTTGCCAGCCGTGGCCACCGAGGCACCGGGTGGGGCTGGAGCACCCCCTCCGCCGCCCCTTGGAGGGGAGCTGCTGCGCCTTCACCGACGGTACGGTCACGGAGGCTCGTCCGGCCCCTCAGTTGCCACAGCTGCTTCCGCGAAGAACAGCTGCCGAGCCCGCGCCTGCCGCCGAGGTGTCTTCCTTCCCGTCCGTCCCCGCAGTCAGAGCGGGCGCCAGGTGGAAGTATGGCTGGGCTCCTGCCGGGGCCCCCCTGCCCACCCCTCCTCTCTGCCCCTGCGCCTGCTGGCCGCCATGCTTTCGGCTCCGGCCCAGGCTGCAGAGGCGGCGAGAAGGAAGGAGGCACCGAAGAGGCCCTTCGCTGGGCAAGCAAACGGAGCTGATGATGGGGATGAAGATCGGGGGGGAGTGGTGGCGAGTGGGGGGCGTGGAGAGTGTCTCGCCCAAGGGCCCCAAAAGTGTGGCGCCAGCGCCGGCTGCCCGTCTGCACGAGCGGAAGGGCTGCTGCTCCGTGGCAGAGCCCTCGCTCGGCCGTGGAAGGCCTGGGCTCGGCCCTGGGATCTCCTGGTGCGGGTGGAAGAAGCCCCACGTGCTCCCCTCAAGCGCCATTTTGGTAGCAGGTTAGCGCACAGGCCGGGTGCTGCTGGGCCGGAGCAGAGAGGACGGAGCTGGTGCAGGGGCCCTGCAGGTGCCCTGCCCCCCCACCCCGGCCATGGTGCAAGGCCGGATTTCCAGCCTGCAGCTCCCGGAGCATGTTTAGAGAGCTGGCAATGCGTCCAGAGAGATTCTCCCTTCTCGGGCCTTTGCAGAATGATGCACCGCCTTGAACCCACTCCTTTGTCTTACTTCTTGCCTTTTGGAAGCGAAAGCATTGATTTTGAAAACCCCGTTAATTGCTCTTTAAATTGCCTGCAGCCTCCCATTCCAGGAGGTGAAGGCCCGCAGAAGGCGGCTGGGCTCTCGTGGCTGGACCACCACTGCCATCTGGCGCTGGCCGGGCAGAACGCAGGGCCTCCCAGCCATCTCTCCTGAACTTTCGCGGCCCCTTCCCCTGCAGGGCTCCCATGCTAACAGAAGCAGATCAGCGCGGCAGGCAGGCGTGACCTTTCGTGGCGGACAGATTCTCTCACAGCCGAGCGGCTTTGCAGAGGCGCCGAGGGGCGGGGAGCTGTGCTGGACCACTCACTCTCCGAAGCAGGCGCCGGGCAAGTGCCTGCCGGGACCGAGCCGCAGGGGGAACGGAGGCCGTTCTCCAGATGCTTCCAGGGTGCACAGGATCTTCCCTCTCCCGCATGGGCTCAGGAGCTGCCACACAAAGTCTCCTCTGGGATGTCTCAGGCAGGCGGATCTGGCCATTCTGCTGGCCGGGCTGATGGCCACTTCTAGGTCCCAGAAACTGCTTCTCTCGCAGAGCTGAGAGAGCCGCGTGAGGGTCCGTCTCTTCATTTCGCCCCGTCTCTCTCCCTGCCGTCAGCTCTCCTCTACAGAACCTGAGCAAGGACAGGATAATTCTTGCGAACCACAGAGGCATGGAGGGCTGGTTCCCCTGTAAATGCCTCCTAATCCATCAATTGCCGGGGCTAATCCATCAAACTGCTCATTAAAACACAAATGTTCTTATCTGTCTCACCCTCGGCCTTCTGAGACTGCCTCCTTCTCCTGAGCGCTTTGGGTAATCTCCGCGAATATGTCTGTGCAAAATAATTACAGAGCCATTCAAAGTCCAGGGCTGTTTCTTTCTCCCCATCGGCTATTCAAAGGTTTGCTCACTTATCATGATACCAGGAGAGGGAACAGAGGCAGCCCCAGAATTATGCAGGGATCTGCGAGAGGGGGAGCAGAGGCAGCCGCCAGGAAGGCGGGCCTGCGCAGTCTGTTGGCCGGGCCCATGATCCGGGGTCCTGGTGCCAGTTTGCTGCCCAGTGGGAGGGTAGCTTGATGGGCTATGTAGCAAGGGGACAGCATATAAAAACTTTAAATAAATAAAACTTTAAATAAATAGGCCACTGTGTTTCAGGAGCATCCCCTTTCTAGGAGAAATCAACTGCTGTTTTTGACAAAATGCCTAGCATTTTCCAGGCAGTGTCTGCAGAGTGAAAAGGCGACCCAGTTGCTTGTCTCCAGGATGCCTGTCCCACAGAAAGGCTGCAAAGGAAGTTCAGATAAAAATGGGGGAACTAGCAACTTGCTTTTTAAAGCAGAACAACAGGGATCTTTAACAGTCAAATGGGACGAAGGCTGGGAGCTCCGGGAAAGGAGGCGGCAAAGACCCAGCGGTCCCAGCAGACAGGGCTGGCCGGGCGGCCTCGTCCCTCCGCTGCAGCCAGGCGGAATGGCTGCCAACAGAAGGGAACGCCGGGAGCGGGCCAGTCCATCTGCTCCGAAGTTATGGGATGGGGGAAGGCTTGAGGAATTGTGTTACGGGCCCCTCCGCCTCTGTAGCCGTTTCTCCCTGCAGAGAAACCCAGCCCCGCCAGCGCAGGTCACAGAACAAACCGGAGCCAAGGCGCTGCTGCCACTGAGCGGGACGGGAGAGAATCGGGGAAGGCCGTGGTTTGGATCTGCCCCCTGGCAGGAGCTCACCGGGTGCCTTTAAGCGCGCCACGCGGCCTCCACCCCAGCCGCCACGTCCACAGCACGAAGGTGGCAATGCTTCATTTCCAGGCTTCCTGGGAGAATTTGCGGGAAGCACTGCGACCGGTTGGGAGCACGAGGCGCGTGCGAAGGGCATGTGGGGCGGCAGCTGCACCACCCTCAGCCCACGCGGGCCGGGCCTCGCCGCTCCTCGGCGCCCGCACCCGGGGTGGGGTGCTCCGGGGAGGCGCAGCCGCCTGGTCGGAACCGGGGCTCGCGGGAGCATGTGTGCTCGTGCTGAGCGGCCCTCTGACCCCAGAGCACCAGCTCCCGCTGGAGTGGAGTGCGGGGTTCTCCCGGCTGCGTCCCGCAAGAGGGGAAAGCGGCCTGGGGGCATGGCCACTGCTCTGCCCTCAGGAGGCCTTGGCGCCCTCCTCAGCAGCCGCAGGGGCCAGATCAGGGGGCACAGAATGGCAGGGAGTGCTGCCTCCAGCCGGAGCAGGCAGGACTGGGTTGGGGGCAGACGGACCTGCTCGCAGGCAGCTCTCGCCTCCATTCAGCGCCTGACCAAGACTCTCTTTCTTTGGCACAGAACTGGGCTCCTCCAGGCTGCGAGAAAATGGGGAAGTGCTTGGTTCCTCCCAGCCCCGACCCGAAGAAGTGTGTTTGGCTGCACTGAGCATCTTCCAATACTTGACCCACTGCTGTAAAACTGGCTGGAGACACGTTGGATGCGTGGCAGGATGAGTCCCAGGAGGACTGCTTTTACCGACAGGCTCCCCACCGCCACCCCAGGGCCCCAGCAGTCGTCTTTGCACGTTCATCCTCGGGGACTGTGGGGCCAAGGCACAGCGGCCTCTGTTTATTCCAGGTATTCAGGCCGAAGAGCCTTCTTCGTCTTCCACAAGTCCTTGGGAATGAGCTCTTTGCTCCTGCCCTCCGCTCTTCCCACACGGGCTGCTCAAGGAACCTGCCACAAATTGGCTGCACAGCAGATGGGGAGAGAGGCGTCCGCTGGAGCTCAGAACCATCCGGGGCCCGAGGAGGTGGAGCGCCTTCGTGCCGTCGAGCGCCATTCAGGGCCGAGACCAAACGAGCGCTCGCCGGCCGTGGGGCAAGGCCTTCCTTTCCTTGGCCCTGCTGCCAGTGCGCGGAGTCGGTGGCCTCTGTCCGCTGGTCGTTTTCGTCAAGATAGCCAAACGGAGCCCCGGGTCCAGGGGCATTCCGGCTCCGATCACCAGTCCTGTGGGGCAAGCAAGCACTGGGAGAAGGCTGTCCCCTACCTCACTTCTGGCTTTGCGCCTCCTCTTCCAGCTTCCTTCCTGCCAGCTGCTTGTGACCAAGCAAAAGGGAGAGACACTCTCATCTTCAGCTTCCATGTTTGGTTGGCCCACTGCTGGAAACAGGATGCTGGGGCAGTCTTATGCCATGCCACCCTTCTCCAACTGGGTGCCCTCCAAATACTTTGGTCTGTGGCTCCATGCAGCCTGCACCCCTGTTCTCCTGTACGCAGCCCTCGCCGTTAATGGTCCTTTCAAGACTCAGCTCCAAAGGTACAGGTTTACGATGTGCCAAAGATTAACATGAAGGAACTGCCTTCTGCCACGTGTGCGTATTTCTAGTATGGTTATGACTTAATTATATACTTTTGAGATGTCATCTTTCAATAAGTGCTTCTCTTACGTTTATCATTTAACTGTGCTGTCTAATTGTATGACATGAAAGTCAGTATTATTACCTGCAATAGAAATGCAGTGCAATAATACAGTGTCTGATCCATAATGCGCCAAGTTTGTTTTATTGGAGCTCTCTCTTCAGTGGGGTGGTGGAACGAGTGCCGTACGCTTTAACCGCAGCGCTTTTCCATTTTGAGAAGCCGGGAAAGGCTAAGAGCAGGTCTGCTTCTCAGGTACACCGCACTAGAAGAATTGTGCTCGTCCCGTCCAGATTTTTGGCTGGGTTTCGGGGCCTGCGTGGTTTCGTTGTCGCCGGGGGCAGGCAGCTGGAGTGCCCTGAGCGAGCCGTCTTCTCCACCCAGCTCCGCTCCGTCCGTCGCGCGCAGGGGTGCGTGGAAGAGCAAGCCAAGCGGGGCAAGCTCCTCGCCCACCCCGACCAGGAGCTGCCTTCTCCCGAGGCCTGGGCAGGGGCGGAGGCGCTGGCGGGACCACACTTGAGTTGGCGGTGGAAGCAGGACCTCCCCTCTGCCCTTCCGTCCCTGCCCTGTCCCCAGGGAGGGAAGTGCTGGAAATCCTCTGTGTTCCAACGGAAAACTGTGCGCTCAGTCAGTGTTTGTTTCCCTGGTTGCTAAGGAGCAGCTGCTGGGGAACGGATGCTGCTGCTGCTGCTGCTGCTGGTGGAAATAATTCGCCTTCTGGACAGACCCGCTCTGCGAAGGGGCAGCTGTGAAGATCGCCCGCCCGGTGACCTGCCGCTTCGCCGTCCTCCCGTTTTGCCCAGCGAATAACTTTCTGAGAAGTGCAAATCCGTCCGAGTGGGTGGGAGCTTCGCTCCAGGGGGCCAAGCGCGGCTGCGGGAGGACGCGAGCGCCCCAACCAGCTGCAGCCGACTGGTTGCCGGACCCGAAGAAACCCCGGGGAGGCGGGCTGCCCCGGAGACGGCTCGCCGGTTGCAGGGCTCGCCGCGGCGCCCCCTCGCCAGCCCGGCTTCGCACGGCCCCGGGGTTGCGCAGGCGCGCCGGAGAGAACGGCCGACCCGGCTCCCCCGCGCTCCGCGGGACGGTGGTTCCTTCCGGAGCGCGCCCCTCGTTCTCCGCCCAGTGGCCTCTCCCGCCGCGCATGCGCGGCAGTGCTGCCCCGAGGAGCGCGGCTCGAGCCATGAGTGCGGAGCGGGAGCAGCGGCTGCGCCTGGTCCGCGAGCGGATCCGCGACTTCCCGGACTTCCCCTCGCCGGGGGTCATCTTCCGGTAAGCCGCGCGGCCCGGCCCCGGCGGGGCGCCTGAGCGCGTGCAGAGGGCAGTGTCCGCGTGCGGCGAGGCCTCGAGGAGCTCAGTGTCGCCCCGGGGAAAGGCAGAGAGCGGCGGGGAGGCGGCCCGCCGACGTCCCAGCCTTTCTGGGGACCGGGAGCGGAACTGGCGCTCTTCGCATGCTCGGGGAGCTCTTCTCGCGGGTCCTCGCCCCGAGGAGGAGGCAGTAGCGAGGCGGGAGAGTTGCCCGCGAAGGGAGCGGCGGGCCGTCGTTGCGCAGCTCCCGCGTTTCGCCTACGTCTGCAAGAACTGGCGCCCGGGTTGGCGGCGGCAGCTCCCCTCCTCCACAGGGCCGGGCTGCCCTCGACCGGGTGCGCCCCCCGTGGCTGGGGACGGTGGGGGTTGTAGTCAGGACATCTCTAGGGCAGCGGGCCTGGGGGAACCTCCGTTAATTGACCCCCGGGAGCGGCGGGGGAGCGGGGAGTCCGCATCGCAAGGCGGCCCGTTCCTCCCGCGCTCGCCCCCTCCTCCCTCGCCCAGTTCCGCATCAGCCTTAAAAGAGCTGCGGCGGGACTTCCTTCTGAGCCAGCACGGCTGGTGACTGTGGCTGCTGGGGGTCGCAGTTCAGGCGCCGCAGAGGGCGAAGGGTCCGGGAGCGCCGCGCGTGGTGGATCCGCCGGGCCCTAGCGAAGTGCCTGGGCGGGTTTGGGCCGCGCGTTTCTTAACGGCGCCGCTTTAAGGGAGCGGCAAACCCCTTTTCCGAGCGGAGGCCTGTCCTGGCCTGCGCGAGGGTGTCGCCTTGGGCGCAAAGCACGTGGCGGGGTTGCTTCATCCTCCGCGTGCTCTGGGCATCTGCGCTCGTTTGCTTGTGGAACTGAGTTACCCCTGGCATGGTCACACAGGAAGACGCCCCACGGTCAAATAATTAGTTGAAAGGGACGTGCTCCCAAGCAAGCATAGGATCCCCACCATAAGCATCCTGTGTGTCGACCGAGATTTTATACCAGAAATGCCGTATTTCGGCTGTTGCTCCCATAAGCAGCTCCGGCTGGATCCCCTCGACTCGGTTGGTGTGTGAAGCCCTGGAGACAAGCGAGGGCGCCAGCTCCCCTGACACACGAGCACCTCGGCCGTGGTCTTCCAGGCTCCTTCGGGCCCCGTGGCACGGACCACGAGCAGGGATCCGTGCCCTGCAACTCTTCCTGGAAGGCCCCCTCACAAGCAGGCTGCATTTCAGCAGAGCAGCTCGGAAGTGCGAGTCGTGGGTTGTGGGACTCTGTGGTGGGAACGGCCCCTCCTGCTTCAGGTAGGGCGTGTATTTCCAGAGTCCTGAAACCCTGCTTTTGGCTCCTCTTTCCCGGTAGGGACATCAGCCAGCTCTTAAAGGACCCTCACGCATTCAAAGTTGCCATCGATCTGCTAGAAGAACACGTCAAAGCTGCACACCCGAAGATTGATTACATTGCAGGTCAGGTGGGGACCGACCTGCTTGCATTTGATCCAGATGTGCAGCTTGTGGGGAAAGAGCTGGATCTCTGGAAAGTTAGCGGGGCGGGAGCTCACGCCTGCAGTGATCGTTTCCCCTCCCCGCTGCTGCATCCTCCCCACTTTCCCCGAGTCTGTGGGAGCTGGGCTGCTTGCACCGTGCCTGGCAGGAAAGGATTGCAGAATCGCTTCTCACAGTTCCAGGCGGTTCACCAAGCCTTCTGTTTTAGCATTTAGATTTTGGCTCACGCAGTGGTGCTTTAGAAGCAAAAAGGTACCACTTTCATTTGCCCCTCACAGATCTTGTCCGTCTCACCCTTTCTTCCTCTAGGACTTGACTCCCGCGGCTTCTTGTTTGGACCAGTTTTGGCACACAGACTGGGGGTCGGGTTTGTGCTGGTCCGGAAAAAGGGGAAACTCCCAGGTCCTACAGAATCTGCTTCCTACACCCTTGAATATGGAAAGGTAATTTATTTGGGGGTGCAGGGAAGGCTGCCCCCGAAATCCCCCTGCAGGGGAGGGGAGCCTGGGTTGCAGTGATCCTTGCTTCAGCCATGGGAGGGGGGAT
The DNA here is from genome assembly GCF_004798865.1 of Varanus komodoensis. Lineage (NCBI taxonomy): Eukaryota > Metazoa > Chordata > Lepidosauria > Squamata > Varanidae > Varanus > Varanus komodoensis. The sequence goes on along the minus strand of NW_025335550.1, from coordinate 11,463,809 downwards.
GCCCTTTCGAGGGTACCGTGTCACATGGTCTCCGTGGCAGAATTGCCCCTTCAGGCAAGAGGAAAACCCGGCTTTCTTTTGCCCCCTGCAGGCCGAGCTCGAGGTCCAGAAAGATGCAGTGAATCCAGGTCAGAAAGTGATCTTGGTGGACGACTTGATCGCCACAGGAGGTGAGACGCAGGGCAAACCGCCGCGTGCGTTGGGTGGAGGATCCACGGCGGTTTCGGATCTAAGTCTTTCCGCATCTTATATTTCAAAATTGGGGGACCAACAACAGCTTCAGGGCACTCCTGAGTGCAGCTGACCAGGGGCACAGCCTTTCAAGAGAAGTTAGACTCCAGCCCCCATAATCCCCCAGCCAGCACCAGTTTGGAAGGCTGTGCTAGTCCCTTGAGCTGCTGGCCGTCCACCTTCCACTTTGAAGATCACGTCTGTATGCAAAATCTGTTCCCCACATGCCCTTTACCCTCAGACTTTTGGAGAATGCAAGCACTTGCGCTCTCTTTTGTGACATTTTGGCTGGCTTGAGGAAAATGCTAATGATGGATTCGAGCATTTTTCTTATGAGCCCCCATGGCTTCCTTTTCCCTTTTTGTCTTGGTGGAAGAGTATTCCTCATAAAATCAAATGCCAGCTAAATGGAATTTATGTGCATCCCCTATCTGCCCTTTGGGTTCCCACCAGAAGAGAGAATCTAATCTATTTAGATTAGATTCTACCAAGAGAGAGTCTACCAAGTCTACCAAAAGTCTACCCGAGAGGGACTTGGTAGATGTAGAGCGAGTTGGCCAACTTGTGGTCAGAACTGGATAATATTTCAAAAACTCCAAACTGCAAATGGGAAATGTTGAGTAATTGGGGAAGGGGGAAGGGCTCGCACAAACCTTTTTGGGTGTGGTGGCATGCAAACTTCACCAAGCTTTTAAAAAAACTATTTGCAGCAGGAAAGAGTTGTCTGAAACTGGGGTTTTAAATCTGAAGTATATATTTCCACAGTGCGAACCTCTGTACTGTATAGTTGGGCAAAGCTTTTACTTGGACCCACCAAAAATCCACAAAACCACGCAAGCTTTCAAATTCTCCAGTGCTGTTTTGTGCCCTTAGGGAAAGAGGATTGCTTGGCATGATCTGATACAAGCCACGCTGATCTTTGAGGCTGCAAATCCCCATTTTGAGACCAGGCTTAACCCAATACGTTTTGGCCATAACGCCTGGCCAAAGTACTGAACTTTTCTCCCTGCTCCCACCGCTTTTTGGGTCTGATGGAGAACTCACAATCTCTCTGTTTTTATAATAAGTTTTATTCAAAATAACCCTAAAACAAAGGAAAACTAAAAACAACATCAATCATCAGAGACATCGGACCTGCTGGGTCAGCCCCCACATTTTTTTCCATTTGTGATTACATAAAAACATATTTAAATCTATACGAAGTCCCGTTTCTCTAGCCAATAATAAAAAGAGTTCCAAGTTTGATAGAAACGAGAACTCACAATCTCAAACGATGTGGTGGAATTTGGCTTGGCCTTCAGATATTGCCCAACGGTGAATCCTGAATTTTTCTGTCCTCATGGGCCAGCGTGGCTAACTTGGGTTTTAAGAGCTTCCGCATCACATACTTGCCAACTGAACCTGCCAATATTTAAGCACTTCTAGACTGTTTTTCAGGTTTACCAGTAGAAAGTAGCGGTAGCCGCCCAACGGTGGCAGCCTCCCTTCCCTTCCCTGCCTTGCCCACACGCCTCTTGCTTTCTCTGCCAGGGACCATGCGTGCTGCCTGCGAACTCATGACGAAGCTGCAGGCCACCGTGCTGGACTGCATCGTGCTGACGGAGCTGAGGTTTCTCAAAGGGGCGGAAGCGCTGAAACCGTTCCCCCTCTACTCTCTGCTGCAATACGACTGACACCAGGTGACCGGAGGCGACCTGCGTTGTTCAGGAGCACGAGGAGGAAACAGCCCGCGGCTAGCCTCCCGCCCACACGGTTGCTCGGCTTGCGTCGGCCACAGTGAGCTTGCCCCCGGAAGCTTTGTCCCCTCCCCTCCCCTCACCCAACCTTCGCTCTCTTAACCACATAGACAGGAACTGTTCTGGCAGACTTTGAGCTTCCAGAATTTCCAGAATCCAGTTAAGATGTAATGATTCCGATATCCCATGTGAGCTTTTCTCTCTTTGAAAGAGAACCAAACCAGCAAAGGAGCGCTCTCTCTGTTGGAGAAATTGCTTGGCCTCCTTACAGGGGGGAAGGCCAGCCCTCGGACTGCCAAGGGGAGAGAGAAGTCCCCGCACTGGAGCCCTGTTCTTGCTGTATTTCTTCCCTGGTTTTGCTCACAAAGCCTCCCAAAACACAACCAGCTTAGCGGGGGTGGGAGTCAACCAGCGTGCTTCTTGTTGCTGTTGGAGCAGGAGTACTCTGGCTCTTGGACCACAGAGAATGCAGATTAATAAACCTGGTGTAAGGCTGAATTTACTCTTGAAGCAACGGGGTGTCCCATCTGCTGCTGAGCCACTCGGCTTGGTCGGTCCCTCTGGGGGCAGCTGTGCTGCAGAAGGGCCTCGCTCCCTGCTGAGCCTCTGGATCGGGCAGAGCATCTCTGGGCGCCAGTCCGAGAGCGACCCTGCCGCCTCTGCTGCGCAAGGTGGAAGAGTTGCCATCCCGCCACCCTAAAAATGGCTCCCAACTAAAAAGCCACCACCTGAGACGCTGCTGTGTTGACTAGACCTTGCCAGAGGAAGTGCGAGCGTTTGCAGTTGCTAGAAAGGGGCTTGTGGGGGGTGGGGGGAGAGAGAGAGATCTGGCTTGAAGTCAGCAGGCCGTCATGTCCCAGAATGAGGTGGGGGGGGGATTTTGGGTCACGCAGCAGATGGACCCGCGCCTGTGCTGGGGTTGCCAGGACCTCTCGTTTTCCAAGCAAAAAAGCCGCGAAACAGATACTCTTCTGCTCCCCTTTGCTGTTGGCATGGATTATGCACCTGTGCCCGGAGGCCCTGGCCCGGAGTCGCTCCTTTCCCATCAATGCAGCAAGCCTCCTGCTGTTCTTCCCCATCCGGTGGTGTCAAATTCCTCAGTTGCTCCCCAGAGTTCATTAACGTGAGACTTAAAACTCCTTCCCAGTAGCAGAGTGCTCAGCTCTGAATAGGAGGTCGCAGAGAGACTTCCTCTGGGTGCAGAACGGGGTTGTGGGCACCGAAATAGCCTCCGCCCGGGCGGGCTTGGAAGGGGCTTCAGCCATCCAGTGCTGAGGCCGACTCGCCCAGTGCGGCAGCCGGGCAAGGGCTTGGGTTGCAGCGCAAGCCAGTCTCAACCTGGGCGTTATCCTTGGGATGAGCAAGCCAAGCCCAGGGGAGCCTGCCGACTGAACCGAACCTGCTGCAGGTGGCCAGCAGCCCACCACAAGCCAAAGCTGGAGTTCTGAAAAACACCTGGAGTCTCATCTCCACTATAACGTGAAGCGGCCAGATGCCGGGTCCAAGGCGGCCAGGATGCACAGCTGGCCTCCCTGCAGATCGCTAGAGGTACGCAGGAATGGGGAAGGACAGCTGCCTCTGCACTGGGGAGTCTGCCAAAAGGCAAGGCAAGCTGCTGCTTTTTACCTGGGGATGGGGAACCTGTGCTCTTGCTCCCCCTTTCATCTCCAAGGTGAAGGGGGAACAGAGGCAAACCATCCGGAAGAGCCAGTGCACTTGAGCTGAAAGTGCTTCCTGCCCGTGACTCAGCGGGGATGAAGCGTTTTAGCCTTTTAGAACAGGAAACGAATTGTGCAGAGCCAGGGAAACGCCAAGAGGCCGTCCGGAACGGCCCAGTGATGGAGGCCAGCGGGGCAAAGCCAGAGCAGGCCGTCGGCCTTGGGTTCGACATCCATTTGGCGAGCGGATCGTTGCAGTAGTGGGGGAGAACCGGCACTGTTCTTTCAGCCTGGAAAAGCTTTTCGGTGGGAGATCGCGGAGGGAACCAGGCACCGCTGCCTGCAGTCCCTTTCCTCTCGCTGACCCCACCCAGAAGGACGCCTGTGGGTCGGCCCTTTCACCGCAGCCCCTGGGAGTGTGACAGGCTTGTCCTAGGAAGAACCACACCTTCAGACTCCCACCTGTAAAGTTTTAATGCCAAACATCATATTCAAGTCACATTTTAAAATAGAACCAATCTGCTTTTTGAATTAAAATGTACTTTTCATCCCCTTGCCACAAGAAACCTGTGAAAAACCCGAAGGAAGCACAGCCCAGCACCTCGCCGCTCTGCCCAGAATGAGACCGCTCGCATCGTGCAAAAGGCAGGCAGGGACGGCGTGGTCTGGCAGGGCCCGTCCTGACGGCTGTTCAGCCTGCAAGGGGCAGGATGCTGGTCCTTGGGAGCTCGGCTGTGGGTCGCGCGTGCTGCCCCCGTGTGGCCGTGGCGCCAGCTGTTCACCAGCAGGGCCAAAAGGAGAATAGCAAGCAAAGCCTTAAAAAGCAGTCCGTGTGTTCCCAGTGCTGGGTGCCTCCAACTGGAAGAGGAGAACAAGCAGCTACACAAATCTCATCCAGAAGAGCCTTTGCCAAGGAGGACCTGGGTGCGGAGGGCCTCGCGGGGCCAAGCGGCCCTCCTGGGCGGGGGCGTCACAGCCTCTCCTCTTCCCGTATCCGCGTGGCCAGCCTCTCGGTGATGAGGTTCAGGTCCGTGTTTCTGTCCAGCTTGATGTACGTCTCCTGCCGGATGGGGAGGATGCTGACCCAGTCCGGAAGCAGCTCTGCGAAGAGGCGCAGGTGCTTCTCCATCTCTCCTGCCAGGACAAGGGGGGGGACGGTCAGCACCGGCTCCAGAGCCCCTTCTTGTGCCACCCGGCCCGTTCCTGCCCCCGTTACGCCGGCTCCGGTTGTGCCGCTTATAATCCTAGGCTATCACAACACAACAGGAAGGAAACACCCAGGCTATCGCAGAGAAAAGCAAAGCAAATCTAGGGGAAGCACTGATTTCAAGTCTGCCAAACTGAAATTCAGCTCATTTCCTAGGACTGACTCGCCAGCTTCCCATAAGCGCCAGGTAAGGAAAATGGCAGGAAGCACAGGGCTCAACGCTCATTTTCCAGCTTCTCCAGTGCAACCGCTCGGAACCCTGCGGCCGCTCCAAACCCCACTTTAGATTTGGGGATAGTTGGGGAAGAAGCAAACCCAGCCGGGCCGACGGGGCACGCGGGCGACGGAATGCAGGGGCGAGCGCAAGGCAGGGCGTCCGCCCCTCCGCTGGGTCCCTGCGTGGGGTTTCCCCACGGCGGCGGCTGGCCCTTGGACCGGCGCTCCTGCGCTGGGCGGCCCGCTGCCCCCCCCCCCACTCACCCGGCGTCATGAGGGCCCGGCAGCTGGCCACCATGCGCTGGCCCGCCACCTCCAGCGGGAGCGCCGGCTTCTTCTCCGCAACGAAGACGCTGCGCAGGACCCGCGCCATCTCGGGCAGGCGGCCCAGCATGTCCAGCCGCCGCTCCTGCTCCGGGTCCCGCGTCATGAGTGCCTGCAGCTTCTGCGCTTCCTTGGCTCGGATCTGAGGGGAGAGGCGGGCGGGGCTGAGTGTGCTGCCCACCCGGGCAGGATGTGGCCCCCAGCGCCAAGCCGGCACTGTCCTAAGGCTGAAGCGGCAGCCGGCGTGAGACACGGCTACGTGCCGGCCCGTTCCCCGGGCCGGAGGAGTGTCTGCTGGGCCACAAGGAAGGTTTTTCGGGGTCCGGGAAGCCTGGGAGACCCCCGCCCACCCAGCCACTCTGGGTGGTTCTGCACGAACAGGGTGCCGGCATCGCTTGGAAAAGGGGGTTCCTTGTCACTCCAGGGGAGTCTGGAGTCGAACCGAGGGCACAGCAGGCTGCCTGCCAGAACCCGGAGCGCCGGCTGTGGGGTCTTCGCACGCTCTGGTGGAAAAAGCAACACCTGACCTGCGCCCCGGGGCAGCTGCTCCTCTGCTCCGACGTCTGAGCGTCCTGCAGAAGGCCCGTTCGCTTCCGCAGCTGCAGGGGGCGCTGGAGAAAAGCGGGGACGGTGGGCGACGCACGGCACTCACCCTCTCCAGCAAGGACTGCGACACGCCTCTCAGGCTGTCGGGAGTGTCCGGCGGGGCCGGCCGGGGAGACGCGGGTGCGGGGGGGCTGCTTAGGGCGGTCCTCAGTGCCAGGTTGGTCAGGGCTTTTTCCATCTGTTGCAGAGGACACAGGAGGGAAGGTGGGGAGAGCAGTGAAGCAGGCAGAGTGCAGGACGGGGTCTTGGGAGGACCGGGTTCTAGTCCAGCTGCAGACCCTCAGCCTGACCACCCTCACTGCAGAACTAGCAAGGGGGCCGCCCGGCCGGCGTGCCCTCCCAGCCGGGAGGCCTTCGCCCCGGGCCACGGCGCACCTTGGGGGTCAGCATGCCGTGGGCCCTCGCCAGCATCTCCTGCGCCGTGGTAATCTTGTCCTCCTGGGGGGCCTGGGGCAGCGCGGCCGGGATGATGTCGGGCACGCCGTCCACGTTGAAGCGGGGGTGCCACCTGGTCAGCTTGTGCTCCGGGATCTCCATGGGGGGCTGCAGCGCAGCCAGGAAGGCCTGCAGGGGCACATGAAAGGCGTGTGGGGAGGGGGCCAGACTGTGCGTCGGAGGAGCTGCCTGGAGCCCGCTTTCAGTGGGAGGCAGGGCTGAAGGGGAGAGGCACGGGCACAAATACCGGCAAGCGCCCACCCCCTGCAACTCGCGGGGGGGGGGGCTTTTGTGCCATGCACAGGCTGGGGGTGGCCGAATCAAGCCCCCAGTGGGGCACGCTTGGCCCCAGGCCCTGCACTGGGCAGCTTACGGGGAATCTGTGCCACTTCCCCCAGTCCGCACTGGCCGGACAAGGAGTGGAAAGCAGACGCGGCCAGGAACCGGCGCACAGACGAGGGAGACGCGCACCTTGTGATGCTCCTTGACAATGTTCACCAGGTTCCTGCTGAACGTCTTCCGGCGCTCCATCAGGCGGGACGCCGACAGCTTCTCACCTGCAAGCACAGCAAAGCCCTGAGGCGAGGGCGAAGCCCGGCACCCTTCCAGTGGCCACGCCGTGGCTTCCAGCCCGCACGGGGGCTGCTTGTGGGGCTGCGAGGCCGTCGAGCGGAGGCAGGGCTCCCGGCTGCCCAGAATGACCAACCCTGGCTTGGCCGAGGCCCCGTCTTTGCTGGAGGGACTTCTCCCCCGGGGGCAGCTACGGCGCCGCGCCCAGGATGAGGGGCTCCAGGGCAGACTGGCCCGGAGATCAACATGGGTCACCCTGACCGAGGAGCCTCTCGCAATGCAGACTGTGGGGGTGCCAAGCACGTACCGGCCCCCAGCACAGGCTCGACGGTGAGCTGATAGGAGCGCCGCTGCGAGCCGCCGCCGCCGCCGAAAGTGGGAATGTTCTTCTCCTGACGCAGCGTGTAGGAGGCTGGGAACACCGCCTTGATCTGGCCCAGGTGCCGCTCCTCAAACTGCCTGCAGAAGGGCGAGAAACGCGGGCAGCCAAAATCAGCCTTCTGGAGGGAGGCAGCTGAACGTGCCTGTTGATCAGGGCAACATTCGCACCCAATTTTAATTTTTAGATGTGTATTATTTCAGTGTATTCTCTTGGTAAAGCGCTTAGAGACACAATCATATGCTTTTTCCACAGAAAAATCTGCGGAAATTTAGAGGAAAAATTTAACTTCCTCTAATCCTGGAGACAGGATGCAGCACAGTCCCATCCGTCGCCTCCAAGGGCTTCTGCCCCCCTTTCTAAAAACAACCCAAGCTGCGCATCAGGGCCTTAAAGGCGACTGGCAGCTAGACGGGCCAATGGCAGCTCTCTGCCAGCCTCTCTCAGATGCCCCTTTCCACAGTCCCCGCCGGAGAGGCAAGCAAGCTTACTTGCGTATCATGTCCTGGACGCCCTGCTTGACCTTGCTGAAGGTCGCTGCCTCCGAGCGGTTGAAAAGCACCCCCACGATGGTGTCCATGCTGCAGAACATCTCGGCCAGGACCCTGTACTGGTAGGGCAGCGTGAGCCCCGGGGGGGTGTCCTGGGCTAGGGCCTGGAAGCGCTGGTACGCCGGAGCCTTCTCCCTGGCAAAAGGAGAAAGGAAAGGGACGTGTAGCCAGGCCCCGGGAGCCACCTTGCGAGAAAGCTGCAGGAGCACAGCCCTCGTGGTCTTGTCCTCTTCTGCGGCCCAGACGGTGCCAGTGAAAAAGGACCGGCCTTTCTATCAAACCTGGCATGCTCTCTTTATTATTGGCTAGAGAAACGGGACTTCATACAGATTCAAATATCTTTTTAAGTTATCATAAATAGAAAAAATGTGGGGGCTGACACAGCAGGTCCGATGTTTCTGATGACTGATTTTGTTTGTAGTTTTTCTTTGTATTAGGATTTTGAATAAAACTTATTACAAAGAAAAATGATCAGCCATTTGCTGTCAGAATCCACACACAGGACAGATTGGTTTAAACTACGCTGACCCTATTGATGGGTTCTGTGGGGCAAACGGCCAACCTTTTGGATCACCAGACGCAGCACGCTAAGCTGATGGCTGGAGAATGCTGGGAACTGTAATCCAACCCATAGGAGGGGCACCGGGCCGGGGAAGGGCTGCTGTGTCCTAACTCTGCAACTGTTACAGGCCATCCAGCCTTCGAATTCGCTTCATACTCGTGGGCCTTTCCCGGAAGCAATACTTCAACCAGAGCTTTTCCCACCTGGCCTCGGCTGCAGGCTCCGGTTCCTTCGCAACCAGCGGGAGCTGAGAAACATCCGCCGGCTTCTCCTCCTCTTTGGACCTTTCCCTCTCGCGGATCTTGGCCTCCAGCAGCCGAACCTGCTTCAGCCTGTTCTGAAGATCTCCACCTGTCTCTGAGGCACTAGCCGGGAGCTGGGCTTTCTTCACCAGCGCGTTGATCTTCCCCAGGCGGCCCCTCAGCTCTGCAAGCGTCTCCTTGGAGGACCCCTGCTTGGAAGGAAGCAAGGCTCAGCTAGGGAGAGACCCCATGATCTGCCTCACCGAACAGTGGACTGGATTTCTAGTGGATAAGTGAAGTTAAAAAGCCTTGAACGGGGTGGAGAGCCCATGGCTCCCAGGTAGCGTGGCTGATGGTTGGGGATAAAAAGCACTGGAATTCAACATCCGGAAGACCGCAATTGCCTCTCCCTGGCTTGGTGGGACTTCTTGGGCCACCCCCCTTAGCCCTCCTTCTGCATTCCACTGGCTGCAATGGCACATCTTTCTTTGCATTTAATTGTTGAATTAATGGAAGGCACGGGACCTTGGGCAACTTAAAAGTAAAGCGAAAGATGCATTCCCTCGGCGACACGCTGCAGAAGCCTCCCCGTGACTGTCACGCACACTCGACAATTTTCCACGGTTACTTTTAACATGCATCTCCTGGACAAGCCGCCCCGAACTGTTCCATGAGGATCAAAGCGGTAATGAAGCCGCCTTAAAGAACGAGGGTTTGATCTTCACACCCCCCCAGAGGCACCGAGCGGCTAAATGCAGGCGTGTGCCAGCTTACCGCGCATGGGAACACCGCGGTGGAATGTGCGCGCTTAATGCCAAGGGGCCCAAAGCTCAGTCTGTGGCACCTCTGTTTCGAAATGAATCGTGAAGGAGGCGAGGGGGGAAAACCCTTCTTGGCTTGGAACCCTGGAAGGTTGCGGGCAATCCGAGTAAATACTGGATTAAGCGAAAAGGTAGGCTAGCCCTGTCCAGGGGAGCGTTTTCTGCGCAAAGAGCGTCCCTTTGGCAAAGGCGAGACGAATGGCCTCGCGCCTCGGTGCAAGGAGCCGCTCACCCAGGGCGAGCAGAACCCCGTCCCCGGCGAGCCGCTGGACTGAGAGGGTCCTGCAGCTCCCGCCCGGCCCCGGGCCCTCCTCCATCCTCGCCTTTCCAGTCCGAACGCACACGCGGCCTGACAGCGCCGGAGCCAGGCGCGGGCGCGCCTCCCACCCCGAAAACGGCGACTTCTCTGCGGCGAGGGAGCCGGATACCCACGGCGGTGACGCAAGCGGCGGCTCGGGGGGGGGGGCTTGTGGGGCCGGGCCGGCACCTTCCCTAGGATGCCCCGAGGCGGCAGCAGCGATGCAGCGCGGGGCCGCGGCTCTGCAAGCCTGACCCGGCCCTCCGGCACGGCGGCCCCCTGCCGCATCCCGCTCTCGGCCGCGGCGCTGCGGGCCCCGCTCGCCCCATCCTTGGCCGGCTCATCGAGATCGGGGGGGCCGCGGGTTCGCCATCCGCGAGAGCGGAGCGCTCGCTCACCCGCCGGCGGCGGCGCC
>NW_025335550.1:11448382-11453458 GCF_004798865.1 Varanus komodoensis | reverse complement strand
GCTTGGCGCCCTGCGCGCCGGCGGCGCCCCGCTTGCCGCGCGGGAAGAAGTCGGTCAGGCGGCGCTGCGCCATCGCGGCGGAGGGACGGGCGGCGCGCCTGCTCGCGCCCTGCCGGCCGCCAAAGTGTCCCGCGCGGCGCGGCGCGCAAGAGGCCCCGCCCCCCCGTTTTCCCGCGCTGGCTCTTAAAGGCGCCGCGCCGCTCAAGGGGACCTCGCAGGGCTGGCGGAGCTTCGGCGGCGGGAAGTACGTGCTTCTGGGGAAGGGGGGCGGGGGCCCTCGCGCTCTGCTTCAGGCATCCCCGACCGGGCGCCCTCCGGACGCGTTGCACCGGCTGCTGGGCGCAGGGGGAGCCCGGGCCGAGTCGCCGAGGGGAGCCCGGAGGCCCAGCATCCTCCGCAGGGCAGCCCAGTGGGTGGGTTTGCGCCGGGGACTGGCTCGCTGGCTGGCTCTCCCCCCCCCGCCTATCCTACGTCGCGGGGAGGTTGTGAGGATAGCGGGAAGGGCACGGAAACGCTTCCTCGAGCTCCTTTGGAGAAAGGGGAGATGCGGCGGCCGGGAGCGGGCCTCGGCAGGGCCGGGGAGCACGTCGCCTTGCAGGTGCACTTGGCCTCCGGCGCCCATCAGCCCCAGCCAGTGGTCGGGGATGCTGGGGGTTGTAGTACACCGGCGGGGCGTTGGCTCCCTCCCCACCCCCCGGCCCCGGTGGCGGCGGTCCAGCTGTGGGGGCAAGGCATGGGCCCCCGGAGCCCCTGGGCTCGGATCGGGGGGGACCTGCCCCTCCCTCGTTTTGGGCTTTTTCGCAGGCGGCCTCCAGAGACCCCGCAGCCCGCTCCCCTTTTGATCAGTTTCCCTCGTGTCCCGAAAGTGCTTTGTGGGGGTGCAGGCAAGTGTCCCCTGCGTGCGAGAAAGCAGGGGGGCTCCTTTAGGACGCTTCTAGGCGGCTGTTAAACTTCTAAAAAATCTGCCACCCTGTTACCAACCCCCCTTTTAATCTATCCTTTAAATATATAAAACCAGTCAAGCATTAAACACCGGCGCTCCAATTATTTTCCCGTTTGGTCATTAAGTTCTAGAGCGGAAACCACTCTGTGTATCCTCTCGAGGAGAATATTCCAAATGCTCCACGTTTCCCTCATCGTGTTTGCATATTTTCTGTTAATAAGTTTACATACTTCCTGGCTGAGCTCTGTGGGATTTTCGTCCTAACACGAATGTCAGGGACTGCAGCCTTACCAAGGGAAGACAGGCACTCTGTACATGCTTAAAAGATATTCTCTCCATTCGACAGTTTGTTCCAGAATTAAGCCCTGAAATAGATTCTGGATCTAAGCAATGGGAAGGTTTGGTAAGCAATGACCGTGTGGGAGTTTGTGCTTTTGCAGAAACACGTTTTATGAAAAGAGAAGGTTGTTTATGGAGAACAGGAACTGGGAAAACCAGTTCATAGCAATATTTCATCATTCTTAGGAAAAAAATATCCGTGTTGTCCTTTCTCTTAGTTTAGCGAGGGTGCCCACAACGTTATTTGAAAGTATGGACATTCTGGAGGTGCAATTCCATGCAAGCTTAGGATCTCAGGATGGCCGGGGCTTGCTGCGAATTTCAGGCCTTTTCTCTGGTTTAGACTTGCCTTGGGTTGGCGATGGATACAGTATTTTTATTTTTTTATTTATTTTTCAATTTATATCCTGCCTTTTTCCTTCAAGGGGCTCAAGGCAGCTTACATCATTCTCCTCCTCCATCTTATCCCCCAACAACAACCCTGTGAGGTGGGTTGGGCTGAGAGTCTGTGACTGGCCCAAAGTCACCCAGTTGGCTCCATGGCCGAGTGGGGACTTGAACCCAGATCGCCTGAGTCCCAGTCCCAGCTCTTCACGCTATTGTCCGGAAACACTGTAGTGGCTCACACTGTTTATACACTAATGCACAATAGCAAAAACTCCTGTGACAATACTTCTGCCCCAGATTTTAAAACCCAGACATGTTCAGAAACCCCTGAAAACTGAGCTTGCTAATTCTGCTTTCACCTGATTACTTTTGCTGGGCTGTTCTGGTTTGTAGCCACAGTGATGTTTTTGGTTTTTAATACTACCTTCTGCTGGCGCTTGTTGTTTCTTTGCATGGGAGCAGTCATCACTGGATCAGTTTTTCTTATATCAAATTCTATTGGTTAAAGCTGCCTTGAGAGGACTGCTAGCCTCCTACAAATGCTTTAACAATTAAATCCTAGCCCTACGTAGGAGTAAGGCCCATTAAATTCCCTGGAGCTTACTTCTGAGTAGACATGGCTAGGCTCCTGCTGCTAATCTTTGGTTTAATCATTTGGAAATACTGCTGGAAGTATTCATATCACTGCTCCCCCTGGCAGCATCCCATTGGTCACTCTGTGCCCAAATTGCCTAGGGAAGAATGAAGAGTTTCATTAATTAATCCATTGGAATTTATTTCGCAGAAGATCAGTGCCTGTCCAAACCAAGGCTTGGAGGATGCAGTATTGAATCTGACTCTTGGCCAGAAGAGAGACAGGCAAATTTTCCTGCTGTCAGAACTCAGATTACCTCTTCTTGCCATTCAGGTAAGGCACCTTGGATTCTTTGCAGGAGGGGAAAAAGGAATGTAATGTAGCAATAATTATAATAACTGAACGAAACGCACGTCGCATCTTAATAAACAAAGTGCATTAACGCATCTTAATAAACAGGAGCTATGTTGTCGGAAAGCTCCCAGGTCTCAGCCCCCCGCCCCCCCCCCGCTTATCTGCGGCTGGGTGCGGCTGGGTAGGTGGGTGGAACAGTCTCACACTATCTTCCCAGTGCAGGAGGAGGATGAAGGGCACTTGTGTGGTGGTGTTTCTGCCCTCCAGCACCTCCGTGCGACACAGCAGCACTTTGCAAAACACGAGGCTGCAGCAGGTACCATCCAGGGGTGGTTCCTGGGCCCGGTTCTCTCTCGAGATGGCGAGCCTCCAGCTGGACCGGCACTGGGCAGAATTCAGCCGGACCAAGCTTTCCCCTGCGGCAAAGCGTAACCGTGTCGCTTCAGCATGAAAGGCCCCTGGCTCTCCGTGGGGAGAACAAGGCGAGGAAACACTCTGGGTGACCAGCCTCCACGGCAGCCGTGGCTCCCGAGTGCTGACTCGGGGGGCCCACTGCTCTGTGGCAGAGCACACGCTGTGCTGTGCGGGAGGGGTGCGGACCCTCTAATACAGGGGTCTCTAACACGCGGCCTGCGGGCCAATGGCCGGGACGGGGGGGGCACGGGAGAGGGGCCCTGCGGCCTTCAAAGCACCAGCGGCCCAGCCTCATCCAGCCTCTACTTCCAGCGGCCCCCAGGTCAGTTGAGTTTGAGACCCGTGCTTTAATGGCTGAGGGCTGGATTGGGCCCCAGGCAGGCTGGACGACCAGGGGTCTTTCGCGTGCCAGCCCCTCTGCTCTTATTTCTGATTGGAGGGGAAGTGCAGCCGAGGGGGCTGGATTGGAGGGCTCAAGAGGCCGCAGGAGGCCTGCAGCCAGTGGTTCTGCCCCCCCCCACCCCGCATTACATCAAAGGGGTCTCGTGATCAGGACAGAGATGAAGGGACATTTCTCTGCCAAAGCCCTCAAAGAGCAGCGGCCAGTCAGGAAGGCAGCGCTGGGCCAGGCCGAGAGCGAACCCTGGCGCACTCGCGAGGGCAACGGTCGCCCAAGCTTCATGCAGGACAGGCCTGAGAGAAGATCTGTGTATCTCTGAGGAACAAACCATGAGGCATCTTTAAGGTAAGCAATCCAGGCCCAAGCAAGCGGTTTCTGCACAGGTGCTCCCTCGAGGTCATTCCGTGGCAGCGCTGAAATCTTCAGGTGCTTTGGTACCTATGCCAAGCTTCTCACCCCTGTGGAAACATGCAAGAGCTGCAAAACATGAACTTACGCAACGCAAGGCGATGCCTTAACATGCGATAAGCAGGTTGAAAGGGAGGATGTTTTGAACCCATGGGCAGGAAGAGGAAAATGGGGGACATTGAGAAATTGGCGGCTCAGGGAGGCAACCGGGCGCTTGGCTGGCTAGGCCACACTCAGGATGGACTCGCTGTCCTGCCCAGGGACGTGAGGGCAGCGGAAAGGCGGTGATTTCCTGCTGCTGCAGCAGCAGCGGCTCCCTGGGTCGGGAGGGCAGAGGCGCCGCCTGCCAGGAGACGGCAGCCTTCCAGAGAGGGGGCCCACCCTGAACAGGGGGTGCCGCCGTGTGCACAAGCTGAGCTGCGCTGGTCGCTTCGGGAGTGCTGCCTTCTGCTTTAAAATATTTGGGCCCCAGAGCTGCAGGACACAAATATGTGCACAACACACACCATTTCTTAGGTATCTACATACCCAAACGGAGGGCTAATGATTGGAACTGGCTTGATTACCAGCGGAGGCAAACGCAGCCCGGCTCAGCCGAGAGGAATGCGTCCATGGACTGGCATCCTGGCACAGCTAATCTCAGGCCAGGCGGAAGGGCTTCCCACGCCAAGTGGCCACGCCAAGTGGCCACGCAGGGAGAGGTACTGGGGGACGAAGGCGCCTGGGCGCCCTGGAGGGGTTGGCGCCCCACTCCCCAAAGTCCCTCTGCGGCAGAGCGAGCGAGAGGAGGGGAAACCTCCCGGGGGAGAGAGCAGGCTCTGGGGAAGGGGTCGGGCTGGATCTGCGGGGGCCGCGCTCTCCCTGCCGCCTCTGGGCACAAAAGTGGCCCCGGGAAGAGCCGCGGCTCTCTTCGCGCGCGTCGGTGAGGGGGCTGAAGCGCTGGCCCGCGCCCCCCAAGCACGTTCGCGGGGCACGTGCGGGACAGCGAGCGGCCCCGCTCCGGAAGGCCCGGCACGTGCAGGCAGGCGGCGAGAGGAGCGGGGGCCGCGAGCCTTGTGCGGCCCGGGACCGCGTCCCGCCTCGCGGGGCTGCCTCCGCGGCGCCCTCCAGACGCTTCCCGGCCGGCCCGGCGCTGCGCTGCGCGGCGCTAGGGGGAGCTGCGCGCTCGGGGAGCCGCGCGGCGCCAGGGGGAGCCTTCGGGAGCGGGGCTGCGGGCGAGCGAGCGGGGGCCGCGGCGCGGCGGAGGCGCCTTCTTCC
>NW_025335550.1:11386861-11448282 GCF_004798865.1 Varanus komodoensis | reverse complement strand
GTTGCGTGCTGCGCCCCCCCCCCCGGCGGCTTCCCGGTGCGCGCGGAGGTCGCGCTCCCACTGGGAAAGGGCAGCCTTCCCTCCCGGCCGGCGCCCTGCAGACGGGCCGGATCCCCGGGCCGGGGCGGCGGGGCTCGTCTTGGGCACATCCGGAGCGCGCCCGGCGGGGGGGAGCGGCCGCGTTGTCGGGGTGCCAGCGAGCGCGCCGCGGCGAGGGTCCTTGCGGGGTCTCCTCCGGCGGAGCCCCTCCTCTCCGGCTCACGCGCGGCCATCTCCGGGCACCCGCGGCTGCTTCTCGCGTTCGGGCAGCCCCGGCTGCTCACCCCCCGTTTCGCCCGGCCCGGCCCGGCCCGGCCCTTTCGCGTGTGTTGGGCTCTGCTCTGTGGGAGTGATCGGGGGGTCCCCGCTGGAGCGAGCCCGGGGCCGCCGCCCGGCGGATCCTGCCCTCGCCGGAGCCGGGCGCGGGTTGGGCGAAGTCCTGCCTGCTTCGCCTCCCTCGGCGGGGCACTCCCGAAGCAGCGAGCCCGCCCGGGCACCAGCGGGCCGGCTCGGGCTGAATTATCTTCCAGGGCCCCCGTGCTGCTTCGTGGGAAGTCTCGCGGCGGGGGGGGGGGCGCTCCCCAGCCCCGGGAGAGCGAAGGGGAGACGCGGGGACGGGGCGCAGCCTCGCCGCCGAGGCAGAATTCCTTGTCCATGACTGCATGGCCCATGTGGGGATTTGGCCGTGAGTCACCTGGGGTGGGTCGGGGAGGCGGCGCTGCCGCGGTGCGCCCGGCGGGGGCCGCGGTGGCGAGCCCACTGGGCGCCTCGCGAGGCGTGGACAGCTGCGAGGACCCGGAGCCGCGCCGCGCCGCGCCCCGCACACACGTGGCCCGCTTGTGCGGCTGACCCGCGGGACTTGCACCGACACGCAGGCGGGAGGAGGAGGAGGAAACGGCGCAGTTGCGGCTGCGCTGCCGCGTTTCCTTTCTGGGCCGGGGCGGACCGGGTTGCTCTTGGGCCTGTCCCGCCTCGGGTAGAACAGGAAGGCGGCTCAGGAAGAGCCTGTGATGTGGTTCCTTTCTCCCCGATAAAGCTTGTTTGTTGTGGCGCTGGCCGGCCGTGCGCGCCGGGCGGTGGAGCGCGGGCAGCACCGCTCGGCTGCGCGGGCAGCTGGGTGTTTTTCCGCGCTGGGGGGGGACCGTGTCCCTGCGCCACTGCTGGCCCCCCGCCGTTTGCACGCTGAGGCCCGAGCTGGGAACGACTGGCCACTGGCTGAGGCCAGGGCAGAGGCCTAGCTTGTGGCCGGCGGGAAAGGGGCTAGTTCTGCCTTGGCAGGCATTAGCTAAGGGCTCGGAAACAAAACTGCCGTTACGCCTGTTTAGGGCTAGTCCTGGTCGCCACCTCGGCCGCAGGGAGCTCAGCCATGTGCATCCGCTGCCCCGGGGGCTTCGGCTGGCCTCCCTCCCGGGAGGAGCCTGGGGGGGAACGGGGGTCGCGACAGAGGCTTATGGAACGAGTGGCTGTGTACAGCGGGCCCTCCTACTCCGGTGCCTCTGCATCGTCCCTGGCCAAGAAGGATGGGAGCTGTAGTCCAACAGTCCTAGAGGAGTCCCCCGCACTCCCATAACGCTAGAACCCGGGATTATCAGTGAGGCAGAAGTGTCGGGCTTCTGGGTGGTTGGAAAGACGGGATTCTTCAGAGGTGTGTAAGCGGGCCGGGGAACCTGCTCTGGGAGGAGGTGGTGCCGGCCAGCAAGCTGGGCCAAGGCTGCTCCTCTCCTTTCCTGCTCGTGGGCTCCCCTTCGGATGGGGCGGTCCGTGTGCCTCTGGCTGACCCAGCCGGAGAGCCCGTCTCCTGGCCGCGGGGCCCGGGGGCAGACTTGCCTGGGGGGGGTGCCTGCAGCACTCGCGGGAAGCCACAGCTGATGCGCCTGGAAGCGTGAGATCACTTTGCTTCCTGGAGTCCCCAAGAGTTCGAGCAGAGATTTTCTGGTGGTGAACGTGCTAAGCTGTGCTCTGAACCCCTGAGGTGGGCAGTCCGCAGTGCCAGAGTAGCCGCCCCTCTGGGTGTCCGGCGCCCGTGCAGCTGCGAGGCCGGTGTCCGGGCATTTGGCTCGTGCGTCCGTGCGCTTGCGGGGCTTGCGGCTGGGCTGTGGCTCCTTCCTCTCCCAGAAGGTAGTTACCCAAGTTTGACACGGTGCTGCATCGAAAGGGTGGAACTTTTTTGAATGGCAGTCCTACGGAGCCGCAGCTGCAATAAGCTGCACGATGGTCGTCTGCCATACTCCGTCTTCCGTGGATCGCCTGGGGCTGATGGGAGCTGTATTCCAGAGCATTTGGAGGACACTGGCTTTGGAAAGGCTGTGCCACCCTGTCACGCCATGTATGCTGGTGGTGTGACGCACCCAGGAAAGGGGCTTGCCCCGTTGCGAAACTTGGCATCGTTCTCGCGGGCGTGCGGGCGTGCGTGTCGCTCAGGAGCATCCCTGTTTTCCAGTCAGCGGTTCCTGCTGAACGGTGTGAGCGCTAGGAGGAGGGCGGCTCTGTGTGGCCCAGCAGTGCTGCCGTCTCTTTCAGATGATCCAGCTCTGTGCTGTCGGCCTCTTCCTTGGCCCTGCCTGCCTGCTTAAAGCCAGCCCGAGCAGCGTCCAGGAGAGATTGCTTGAGCCGCAGCTGTTGTGCAACAAGCCAGCAAGTGTTCTTGGACTGCCTCCGTGCCGTGGTTCTGGCCTGCCCTGAAATACCGCGCCTGGCCTTTTCTCTGTTCTGCGGATCTCCCTCTTGGCTGTTCAGCCCCTCCTGGGGTGCAGCTGGCCATCAGACCCCTGGAGACCCAGCACCCCCCCACACCCCCCCAGGAAGGCCTGGGCCTGGCAGTCCACGGACGCATCCAGGCAGCCGGTTATACACAAATATTTAAAGAACACGCAATGCGCTCACCATCCCACTCTGCTGGAAAGGTAAACTCCAGGGCCGCTCTTGGTGCACGCGCGTAGCAGCAGCAGCTCAGGGAAGAAAGCGCCTGGTGTTGTGCAGAGACGTGAAGGGAGGGGTTGGTGTCCTTCCAGAATTGTCAGTGCCAGTGAAATAGCTTGGAACTGGCCAGAGACGCTCCGGCAGCTGTTCGTGTCGCAGCTTGGATGGGTGGTGGACTCGCTGACGTTCCCTCCAAGTGCGGGTCTAATTTGCTCTGGATTTCTGGGGGTAATCCATTCTTTCTGGCTAAAGGGCGCGTTCTTCTGCCCTGCGCATTGGAAACCGGGGCCGGGGTTTCTCTCCCACCCCGCCGCACACACGTGTCACAGGAGCAGCTCATGAGCTCTGCCACTGGTGCGGAGTTACATTAAAGCAAATAAAACAAACACTTTTGAATCCCACCAGGATGCAGCCGAGGTCCCTGGTGGGGTGCGTTTGCTCCCCCCCCACTGACTTTTGAGAAGAGCGGCATTTCCATACCGCATTCCCGGTTTGAGGCGAGCTAATTCTGTACTGGCATGCGCAAGTGTGTAACTGAGCCCGGCCTTAAAGGGCCCCCAAGCAGGCCAAGCAGACGCTTGCTCCGGGCTTCTGGGGGAGGCAGCCGAGCTGGGCAGCGAGAGGGAGCCCGGCAGTGGCCCTGGGGCCGGGCCTGCTCTGCTTGATTATCAAGGCTTGCGAACTCTTGCAGCGAGCGAGCGAGCGTTTCACAATTGCAGAAGTCACGGGGTGAAGAGGCAGGCACATGTTGGACAGCCGAGCGGCTGGATTTGACGCGGCTGCAGCGTCCTCGCTGCCCGCTTCTGACAGCTCGGGTCGCGTGGCCACCGGGAGCCGCTTGCGGGTTGTCCCAGACCGTTGCTTCCCCCTGCTTTTGTCGCCTTGCGGTGCTGGAGAGCCACCTTGGCACCGCAGCCCTTGGGCTTCAGCCAGGTGGAATCGATAAAGCAGCTGCCTCGGATGGGCCTGCAGGAACGGTGTGGACTGGGAGGGCGCGTCTGATGATGGTTTGGGAGGCGGCTGGCAAGTGGCTGGGCTCTCGCATTAGCTCTGGCGCAGACGGCTCACCTTAGCAGCCCTCGCTCCCTTGGCGGCAGGTTGGCCGCTTCGCGTCCGACGATGAGTCATGAAAGTCTGGCAGAGGAGCGAAGAAGGGCACCGGAGTGGCCTGGCATGGCGATGCGGCGCCCACGGGCCACAGCCCCTCGTGGGGAAGCCCTCGGGGCCGCATCCTGATCGCAGGCGAGCCGGCAGCTTTTAGTGTCGAGCCCTTTTCGCCAGCGATAAAGTTTAGGATAGGCATGATACGTGTTTGGAATGGGGATGAAACCACGTCAAAATCCAAGAAAGCCCCAAAAGGTTGGGGGTGGGGCGACCTCCTGGGCACGCCAGGCGAGCTGGATGAGCCGGTGGCACCCCTGGCACGACGGGCCCTGGGTGTGCTCGAGCCCGGGGCAGCCAGGCTGGGGTGGCCACGCTGGGATGCCGGGGGGCGGGCTCCTTTTCCGTCTGGCAGCCCGGGGGGGGGGTGCAGCTCCCCAGGGGTCAGCGAGCAAAGCCGCAGGCGAGCGGGTCGCACGCGGCACCCCCTGGTCCTGCCACGAGGCGCCTGAGCTGAGACGGGGTGACGGTCGGCGGCTCCTGCAGTTGCGACTGGCTTCATCCCTGGCCCCGCTTGGGGCCGGCCTCCTGCTCCGCCGCGGTTGCTGCTTTTCCTCCCTAGGTGGCTGTGGAAACTCACCGAGCGAACAGTCATTCTGTCGTTTCGTTTGTGGTCACGGCAGGCCGCCGTGGGCAGGCGGGGAGGAGATTGCGCAGGCCGCAGGGGAGCCGAGGGACTTTCTGCGGGGCTCGTCTTGGCCTCCCCGAGATTAATTCCTTGACTGACAAAGCATGCCCCCCCCCCCGAAGAGTGCCTGTGTGTTCCAGCTCGTGCACGTCCGTCTCCCCCTCCCAGCGGTGACTCACGGAGCCTGCAGGATGTGAGATGTTTAATTATAACTGTGCCTGCAGATGCAGCAGCAGGCAGTTCTGGTGCAAAGCCCGCTTTTCTGGGCACTGCGCTCAAAAGGAAACTGCGACGGGGAATCGTGACCGAAGGGGAGTCATTCACTCACTGCATGAGGGTTTATTCATTTATTTGCTTATACAGCGCCAGAGACGTACGCGGCACTTTACATCCCTGCCCTGAGAGGCTTACAATCAGGGTTCAAATGCTTTCTCGGGAGGGAAAGCTCCAGAGCACCAAGGCTTGGGCTGCCGCTCAGGGCTCCAGCTCCCCGTGCGGGTTGACTGAAGGGCTGCCGTCAGCAGCCGCCCTCCGAAAAGACGCGGGTGGGCATTGGGCGCCTGCTGGGCGGAGCTCGGACAGCCCTCCGCTTGATCCAGCAAAGCTCTCGAGGTTCGTGGCCAGTGCCACGTCAGAGGAAGCCACGTCTTCTGGTACCCTTGACCCGGGCACTGCCCCGGTGCAGCCCTGGGGGGTCAGTTGCCATGGGGCAGAGCTTCCCCATGGCTGGATGGACGGGGCACTGGTAGCATTCTCCTCCTGGTCTCGGGGCTCTTCCCAAAACGGCATGCAGGCCACGGGGCCTGTGCCCAGCGGATGGAGAGGTTGCTGACGGCTGCAGCCACGCGGGCGCATTTAAATTAAGCGTGTTATTCAACAAAGAAAAAGCAAAGTCACTTTGCAGCCCACACATGCGGGCCGCCCTCGAGAGGCACGCCACGTTTGAGCCGTCTGGGTGTCGTCGTTCCAGGGCTGTGTGGCAGGTGGACCGACACGCCTTCCTTGTCGCTGGGACAGGTGTGTGCGTGCGGGCCGAGCGTTCCCGTGTGCAGTCCGTGCCCTCCGAACCTGCAGCGTCCAGGCCTTGCTTCGGGAGCAGGCGCTCGTGCGAAGGAAACGCAGATCCCTCCCGGTGTGGCCACCCGCGACGATCCTGTCTAAAGGGAGAAGCAGGCGGTGCGAGCTCGGCAGGGGCGTTGCTGCCCCTTGTCTCCCGGTGCTGTGCTTCCGCATCAGTTCCCGCAGCCGGGCCCCGCGGAGGGCTAGTCCGAGGTAGCCGCCGGCCGGGCACCTTGCGTTCTTCGCCGTCCAAGTGGGAGAGACGGGTGAGGGGACGGAGAGCTGTGTGTGTCTGCAGCATGACTTCTCGCCAGGCCTCGCCTCTGCTTCCTCCTTGAAGCGCCGGGTCTGCCCTGCTTAGCCGGTGTGCTGGTTTCACTTTGCGCGATGCCCTTCTTTTCCCCATGGCTGTTCCTGCCACCCCATCAGCGGCTGGGCTGGGCTGGGCTGACGGTTGCCTCGAGCCAGTCGCTGCAGTTGTGGCCGTTCAGTCGCAAATCATGCCCGGCTTGTCGCGACCCCGTGGACGACGTTCCTCCAGGCCCTCCTGTCCTCCACCATCCCTCAGAGGCCACCCAAGCCCACGCCAACTGCCTCAGTGACTCCGTCCAGCCACCTCACCCTCTGCCTCCCCTTCTCCTTTTGCCTTCAATCGTTCCCAGTGCCCAGGCTCTTCTCCAGCGAGTCCTTCCTTCTCATTAGGTGGCCAAAGCATTGGAGCCTCAGCTTTAGCGCCTGATCTTTTAAAGAGCAGCCAGGGTTGTTAAGGAATGACTGATCTGATCTCTTTGCAAGTTGCTGTAGTGGTTAAAGTAAAAGGTCCAACCTCAAGCCAGGAATCGGATGTATTTAAATGTGTGTGTGCTGGGCAGAGCTAAGGCACACTCAGCGCAGAAGATACACTCTGTACAAGCACAAAGGTATTTAATATTCAGGTTTATAAATAAAACATTTTCGTGGAATAAATTAGCTTGGCTTTAGCTGTTTATTCAGTCCCAGTTTTGAAATATTAAGAGTTTAAGAGGATGCCTTTTTAGAGGTTCTGTTTGTTCATAGGTTCTCTTATGGGGCAATCTTACGCATGCTTAGAGAGGAAAAAGGGACTCCAGTTCCCAGCATTCTCTAGCTGCCGTGGCTGGCTGGGGAACGCTGGAAATTGCGGGAATGTTTCCCATCTATACACGCGCACATTGTGTTCTAAGGTGCCTGTGGATGCAGAGGTGGGGGCCCACCAGCGTCACCTGCGCCTGCCTGTCCCCGCTTCTACCTGCGCGCTCTCGGCTTGGGTTGCCCTTCGTGCTGTTGCCAGGAAGAAAGAGAGTTGCAGCCTTTTCCCCCAGAAAAGCAAACTCGCGGGTTGTTTTCGATGCTATCGAGAAGGAAGAGTTTAATTTTTTTATCAGACCCAGTGCAGATAGGAAGTGTGTCTCCGTGGCTTTTATCTGCTCTTCAGAAGGAAGCTGCCGTGCCTGCTGCTTGCACCTCTGCTGAGAAACGGGCTTGGAGAGCCTGCTGAAGTGTGGGGTGCCCCGCAAAGCCAGCCTCTCCATGGGTCACATAATCTTGGGCTGACCCTGCAACTGATGAAAGGCACCCGAGTGCCACCCCACCGGTCGGACCAACATGCCGCTCCGACCCCAAGGCGTGTGACCCAGGGACACCCTGATCAACATGCTTCTCGGCCCCTTTGGTCCTTGCCTGGTGCCAGAAGCTTTGCGTCCCGTCTGAGCCCTCCCTGCCAGGCAGAAGAAGCTGGGGTTAAAGCAGCACCAGCTGGGTTGTGTTTACGGGCCCTGCCAGCTCTCCGGACCGGAGTGTGCTCTACCCACTGAGCACCTTTGCCACAGCGTCTCCTGCTGCTCCTTCTTCTCACTGCCGTGGCCCATTGGGGCCACAGCAAGAGGCAAGCGGCTGCCGGAAACCTCGGAGAGCCGGTGCAGGTCTTTCCCCCTTCTCCCTTCTCAGCAGAATTCCCGGCCACCCGGTAAGGTTCATTTTCTGGGTAGCTTGCAGAAGTGAGGAGAGCAAACGCTTCTAAGTTTGATAACATCATGAAATCTGATTGCAGCATGAAATCTCATTTCAGGGTAAAATTAGCAGCAGACGATACGATCAGGAAGAGGCATGACAGCACCACGATGTTGCTAATTTTGGAACTCCAAGGGAAGCCTAGGTCGCTGGCGGCCGGCCGGCCGTGAAGGGGGCATGGGGCGAGCGGGCAAACCGCCTGCCCCGAGGCAGCTTCCGAGGCTCCCGAAGCCACGGGGCCGAGCAGCTGGGGTGCTGGGCAGACTGTTGACTTTTGTGGCTAGCGGCCATTTTGTGGAGGCGCCCAGGGCAGCTCCTGGACTTCCCAGGTGTGCTCCTGGGCCCCTGAAAGTGCCGCTCCTTCCGCATGAGGAGAAGGTGCTCTCCCGTGCGGCACCCCGCTGCTCCCCGGAGCCCACACCCCACACGTGTCCCGGCGCTGCTTTGGCCCCATGCAGCGGGGGCCTGCCCCACGGGGGAAGCCGAGCGCGGGCTGGGGGGTGGCGGCCACCCGGCTCGCCTCAGATCAGTTCGCAAGTCTCTCAGGAGCCTGCACGCATTTGAAGCCACCGGTCGCCCGACTTCTGCCTGCTCGCCGCCTTCGTGACGCAAATAGGGTCGCAGTGCAGCGATCTCTTTCTTGCGCTTGCTTGGAGTTACCTGTCTCACTACCTGGCCTTACGATTTAGGATAAATCTGAATGGGAAGGGAAGGTGCCCCCCTCCCCTCAGGTGGGCAAGGGGAGGCACCTCTTTGAGACGGTACCTGCCACCCCGCCGTGCCCATCCTTCTTTTAAGGCAGCTGTTCAACCCATGCAGGGCCCCTTCCGCAGGCGTCTGGCTGCGGCCACAGGAGCATTTCCTGGCACTCGGCTGGCCCTTGCATCGATCCCGGTGGCTTTCCTGGAACAGTCCTCTGATCGTCTCCGGCAGTCCTCTGCGGAGTCCAGTGGCCCCGGTCACTCTGGGGTGCCTTCATCTTCTCTCCCCACTCACCCCCGAGGCCATTAGTGGATGCCTGCAGCTCCAAATTGGATTAATTTTCCATAAAAACAGGATGCCGTGGGTGAGACGGCCTCTGTGATTATTTTTTCCCGTAAACGGAAATCTAGGCACCGTCCCTTTCTTCTCATCTTTTCTAAGAATATTGCTGCTCTGGCGTGGGGAGACGCTTCTCGCTGCTTTGCTTTTGTAATGCTACCCTGTGGGAGCGGAGAGCACTCTGTCCTCCTTTTAATTAGTGCCAAATTGGTTTTTCATCTGGTAGAGAGAGGGAATTGCGTCCTTTGTATAGATTTCTTGCACGTGGTGTGCTACGGACAAGCGGAGCCGTAGCAATTTGTGTGTTTGCACAGTTGTCACAAGTGGAATGTTTTCTTGCCCCAAGAAGTGGGAGGGTGCTTAACCCCCCCACCCCACACACACACAGTGTAAACTGGCTTGCCCACACCTCAAAGAATAAACACAATTTGGGAAGGGCAGGCATCTTGCTTGAAGGAAGCCAAAGTATTCTTTGTTCTTTCGGGAACATACAATCAAGGGATAAGCTGTCTTCACTTCCTCCCAGAGGTAGTTGCTTTGCTTGGTTATTTAAAACATTTTGTCTCGCTCTTCAGCCGGAACGGGCTCCTGGGGTAGCGCAGTGCAGTTGGTTCAGCCCTTTACCATCTGGCGCCCGTTTGCCTTTAGGGGCCAGTGGAGGGCAACAAAAAGGATCCGGGGTTTGGAAACGCTGCCCTGTGAGGAGAGACTGGGAGGACTGGGCATGTTCAGCCTTGAGAAGAGAAGACGGAGGGGGGACATGGTATCCCTCTAGAAGTCCCTCAAAGGCTGTCACAAGAGGAAGGGCCAAGATCGCTTCCTGCTGATGCCAGAGTGCAGGACATGGAATAATCCGTTCAACTTGCGACGACCCAGATTCAGGCCGGCCATCAGGAAGAGCTTCCTCACTGTCAGAGCAATGTGACAGTGGAACCAGCTGCCTGGAGAGGTGGGGGGCATTCAGAAAGAAACTGGGCAGCCACCTGAGTCGGATGGTGTAACTGGGTGTCCTGCAACAGTGGAGGATTGGACTCGATGGCCTTCCTGGCCCCTTCCAACTCTATTCTATGATCTGAAATGCCATGGCACACAAGGAAGAGGGCATGGGGCGGGAAGAGGAAAAACGAAGCAGAATATCAGCAAGGCTGGTGCACTCCCTCAGAACAGCCTGCTGGAAGGACAGTTCCCGCCCTCCTCGAATCTGTGCTCGCTCACGCTCTCTCTCGCTCGCAGCTCGGGGCAGGAGACAGGTCTGGGCAGGACCTTTTGACCCTGCAGGTGCGAAGCTCACAGGACGGGAAAGTTTGCCCGTGCAGGACAGACAGGGGACCCTGCACACAGAAAGGCAGCGTGTCAGGAGGAGAAAGAGGACACAGCTTTTCTTCCTGACACGATACCTTTGAACAGGAAGGGAGCATCCAGCGGGGTCTGGATCAGCTCATCTTCTCTGCATTTTGACTGAGCGGTGAGCCTGGCCATCTGGAAGGAAGTCCCTGGGCCCAGGTTGGCATTTTGTGCTATTCTGCGCTGTCTGCTAGAAGCGGGCTGAGCACAGAAGGTGGGGGAGCTTTTGTGCTCCAACAGGCCCCCTGTGCCCCGGAGGCACTCTTCACTTACTCAGAGGCACTTTGCATAAGGATATATATAACATGTGTGTTTGTTTTCTGAGAGAGAGAGAGAGAGAGAGATGTCAAGCCCAAGGAAAAACCTTTTCCCCATTTAATCCGAGGGACTTTTGAAGCATCGGGGGAGGGATGCTCCCCCCTCCAGTTGTTTCCATCCCCCCCAAGCACTGACTCCATCCCTGGCTTGCCGTGCACCGTGCCCATATTTAACTTTGGCAGCGGTCCAAGTGTCTCTGAGTTCACGGGTAAGCTCTTCTCTCCTCACATTCCTTGACAATGTTTGTTTTACTTGGCCTGCAAAAATGTTGCTTCCCAACCACAACGGATTCTGTGCGCGCCTCTGCAGAAGCCAGTCCCCCTGTTTGGTGGGACAGTTTTGCTCCCAGAAAAGTGCAGCGGGCCTTCCAGGGAAAAGCTTGCCCTGTTTCCAACAAGATCCAGCGGGAAGCCGACACCCCGAAAACAATTGACTTCCATCCAGGAAAGCTCTGGGCATTCAGGCCAACTCCCAGTCTGCTGGTCTGTGTTCTCTTTTGTGTTGTGTTCTCTTGCACAACAAAACCTACCTAAATGTAGCATCCGCCTGCCTGGGTGCTCGGGGCATGTGATGTTTGTGGCACTGCGCGGATGATCTTTCTGTTTTCATCTGTTGCAAGGAAAGCAGCAGCCCCGGGAAACCCTCTGAAGGCTTGAGGTTCGGTCTTGGGCCAAATTCGACAGGAAAGGGGCCGATGCCCCGGCCGATACCCTGGGACTTGCTGGCCTCTGTTCTGTTTAAATCGGCACAAGATTATGCCCCTTTTATTACGCCCTGTGCAATTTTCGTGCTTTTCTTTCAATCTTATAACTCTGGGAAACATTTCCGTGGCTTTGACCCCCCCCCCCGATCAGATGGATTAAGTCTGCTTCTGTGAGCAGCCCCCGTGTAGCGGCTGCATCTACACGCAGAGAGGAAGGTGGGGGAACGATGCCCGGCGCGGCCAGAAAATGCGAGCCGTCCAGCGCCTGACGTTTCTGTTCAGAGAGCGAGCGAGCGAGCGAGCGTTCGCGGCAGCTGTAGCCGAGCGTGCCTCTGGCCGCCGTCACGGTGGACATCTGGAAGGACATCTGGAACAGCGGAACAGCTGTTTTGGTGTGAGTGGTGGCCAGTTCCTGCCGTCCCTCCGGGTGAAATGTCCTCTCGCCCACTCGTTGGCCTGTGGCACCTACCTGGCTCGCTGGCCGGGGCGACGGCTCGGGGACGCAGCGCCGTCCCCCTTTGTCCCGCCTTGTGTTGTCTCATTGCTTCTGAAAAATAGCCGCTCTCTTGCCTCTCCATCTTTTTCCCTTGCTTCCCAAGATGCTGGCAACTTTCTGTCTGGAACGTCCTGTTCGGCAAACCCCTGGTTTTATATGCCTTTGCAATGCCGTGTAATTTGCTTCTGGAAACCCCTTCAGTTTGTACAGTTCTCTGCCGCCCCACGGGAGAGAAGAACGGCTCCTTTTCTCTCTCCTTTTCTTGTTCTTGGTGTCTGTTCCACTCTTCATTTAAACCAACCACCCAGAAAACGCACCTCCAGGAGCGGAGACTCTCTGTGTCCTTCCAGACACCTGCAGATTGCAGGCCCCTGCGAAGCAACCACCGGCGAAGCGGCCGATGCTCCGGGTTGCCCTGTTTTCAGCTCTCCTCTTGTCCAAAGCAGATGATCAACAAGGAAGCACGTTCGTCTGGAAGCAGAAGGGATGGTTCAGTTGGACCCAACTGTGACAAATCTGTGGATTTTTTTCCTAGAAGGAACGTTGGTTGGGTGGTTGGTTTTCAAGAATGCTCTGCAAGAAAATGTCGCAGCGTTGAGCATTCCTGCTCAGTGTCCCAGCCAGTCTGGCTGCTGCTTCCTGGATGCTCTATTCCATCCCCTCTCCGCCTGGTTTTCCATCTTCTGCCTGCATTCATACCCCCCATTCAATGTTCTCTGGAAACCTTGCCCTCTGTGGGTTGTTTTGGGGGGAGATTTTTGCCCTGCGTCTCCCCATTGTTTCCTTTACTTCCATCTCATTGTGAAAACAGCCTTGCTGCAGAATTCTACCTGCACGTCTTTTTAACATGTCGGAGGCTTGAAAGAAACGTGAAAACCCCCAGTGCTGTTTCAGTATGCAAAAACCCGGCTAGGGAGGGCAGTTCTGAGTCACCATTCGCACCCAGATTACAAGCCAAGGAGGGAAACCTGCCCTGAGGTGCTGCTGACGTATGCCGTGCGCTCCTCTTGCGAGGCAGGCCAGGAGGCCTGCAAGCCCTTCTTCTGACAGCTGGTTTCTTAGAAAGCCGCCGCCTCCTCGATATAGGAGTCCTGCGGGGTGTGAGGAAAAGCTTGCCTGCCTTCTTTGCAGGCTTTCTGTGCTGTCGCTTTGCCTGTGGCCAGCTCCCCAGGCAGTTTAATATAGATAGGTTGGACATGCACATGGTGGGCATGCCGTGAGCGGAGCCAGCTGGAGCCGGGGGTCAGACTAGATGGCCCGGGAGACCCCTTCTGCCTCGCTCTGTTTCTGTGTTTAAGGCGCTGCACATTCCAGCAGCAAGAAGGCCTGCCTCCCCTCGCAGCATCCCTCCAGCCAGGCCGGGGACGGTGGGGCATTTCCTGTCCAAACATGCACGGGATTGTGCGGTCCAGGCGCCTGCCCCTTCGTTGCCGATCCAGCGCTGGGAAGCCTGTCCCGACTCACCCGGCGTGCTTCGCCAGGACAAGATGCAGCCCTCCAGCAGGTTGCGGCTCCTGGTGGCTCTCAGAGAAGGGAAGGGTTTGCCTTACGGTAGATGGATGGCTGCGATTCTGTGAGGAAATATTTTTAAATTCTGCAGGCATGCCTCAGGAATGTCTTCCAGTTGGTAGCGGCTCTCCGACACTAGAGACATTTGGGAAGAACCTGGAGAGCCCTCTGAGTGAGATGGTGTCACGTGGTGTCCTGCAGCAGTAGGGGGGTGGACTTGATGGCCTTCATGGCCCCTTCCAACTCGACTGCTCTGTGATTCTACGATCTAGTGCAGGGAGCGTGAATGTATGGCCTTCCAGATGTTGCTGGCTGGAGCTCCCATCACTTTGGGCTGGCCGTGCCAGGGCTGATAAGACTCGTAGTCCCATGCCTGGAGGGCATACCTCCCCCGCCGGTCCACTGTGGCAAAGAGAGCGCTTTGGCACCTTAAGGCCCAGCGAGCTTCGCCTGGCAGGAGCATGCGATGGTATGGAGCGCTTCTGTCTCCCCGCAGTACCTGTGCCAGAGGTGGCTAGAGGGGAACGCAGGCGGCGAGGGCGGGAGGACGTCGGTGCAGAGTGCGGCAGCTGTGGCGTTAAAATAGGTCGCTCACGGCTCAGTGGCTGCTGGGAACACAAACATCCTGGCAGCAGGTGAGCCAGTGAGCACCTAGGCTGGTTCCCATGACCGGGGGCGGGCGGGGGGAGCCACGGTGGCTTCTTTCCCCGTCTCTTGTGTGCCTGGCACGCATGGCTTGGTCGCTTCATTCCCTCGCAGCGCCCAGCAGGCTGCGTCATCGGAGCTGGCAAGCTGAAGCACCCCCGTCCTGCACCTTGCCGGAACTGGGCGACAGGACCAGGGCACTCCAAGGGCACTTAACTATTTTTATTTATCTATTAAAAGCTTTTCTAACCCATCCACTACAAGCATCTCGGGACGGCTTACAAAAATGAGTAGAATCAAACACCATGTCATCCGACAATTGATATGCTAAAACCCCAGTTAAAATCAATTAAACATTAAAATAACAGAATAGAGAAAGAATAGAAGGCCCACGCCAGTGTTGAGCACACGCCAGTGTGTAGGTGCCCCACAACTGTGGGGAAAAGCAGGCGCTGTGGCTTCTTCTCCCCCTGTGATTTTGCAAACCCAGTCCTGGCATGATAAAAATCCTGTATCCTGATTCAGTCCTGCGACAGGGAATTAAATCTGTCATCTGAATGACTCCTTTTCAGCAGGCTCTTCATCTAATCTCCTCTTGAATGGGCGGCGTTGGCCAGCTCGGGGCTTTCTGCTGGGAAAGGGAGTGTGTTCTGTGCGCTTGCTTTTGAAAACTGGGTCCTGCTGTGGCTGCCTCAGTGCCGTCCGTTCCCCCTCCGAACGCGTCAGTCAGGATCCTGGCCTGGCCTTGTGACCAACGCCTTTAGGAAGGGATGGAGAGAATTAAGGTCAGCGAAAGCAAAATCAGGCCAACCGTTAGAATGAAGGTCAGCTAAGAAAAGCTGCCTGGGACTATTCTTGGGCCTGGGTGTGGATTTGGGTTTTTCATTTCTGTTTTGAAAAAGGGAGCCAGCGGTCGGTCGGTCGGTTGGTTCGAGCTGCCAGGGCAAAGCAGTCTGTTAACCCTCGGCTGACTGCTGGTGCTCCAGCCTCAGGGAGCGATGTCAGGAGCTGCTCTGTGCTGAGCCAGACTGCGGTTCATGGAGCCCAGTGGCCGCCGTGCCCAGCCCTGCCTGGTGATGCTGCGGCGGATCGAGCCTGAGGCCTTCCCTGTTGAACATCCACCCCGCCTCCTCCGCATCGCTGTCCTAGAAATTGCTTCCCCAAAAGACGCGTCATGCCACTTCCCCCAAACCGGCACCCTCCAAAGTGCTGGACTTCAGCTCCTAGCGCTTCTGATTCTTGGTTATGCTGACCGGGGCTGCTGGGAATTGTAGTGTCACCTCTGAGAGGCAGCTGGTTGGGAAAGGCTGTCTCTGAACCAGGGCAGGCAAGGCCCTTCAGGCGTTCTGGCTCAGCCTGATGGGAAAGCGCAGCACCCAAAGCCAGAACGGTCATGCGGCGCATCTGGCAGGGCCCGCACCCCTCGGCCCATTGGCTGCGCTGCGGTGATGTCACAGCATTTTGCAAGGGTTGTCGCTGGACCTGAGTGAGAAAGGCGCCCGGGGCCACAGAGGTGGCGAAGCTGCGATGGCCGCGGGGCCGGGGGCCCTCCTCCCGCTCCCGGGGGTCCGACCTGATGCAGGAGGGGCTTTGTGTCCAGAAATAACCATGCGCCTTCACTAACTTGCCGCAGGCGCTTTTTGCCCAAGAACAAAGAGTTCTGTGTGGGAAGCTTTGCCGAGCCGCCTTCTCCCGGCGAAGATTGTGCAAAGGGGCATTGCTTGCTTGTTTGTCTTAAATGTGACATTGCAGCTTGTGCTGCGAATTCGGAGCAGATGCTGCAGAGAAATGCTGTGACCTGGCTGGCTTGTTTACTCTTTAGCTTAGTGCTTAAAGGAGATTACCTTCCCTTCATCCTGGGTCTCAGAGTCCACACCTGTGTCTACGTACCTCTATTTTATTTTCCTTGCTCTTTGAAACTGCCCCTTGCTGCTTCTGAGCCGTGCGGCTTTTTAAACAGCGTGGCAGTGGCTGGGCTGGTTCCTGAAGGCTGCGGTCACAGGGCAAGCCCCTGGGTGGGTGGAGAAGGGTGCGGGATAGGCCGCGTTTTAGCCCGGGTTCCTTGCGAAGGCAGCCAAGCGTTGGCCTTCGGGAGGGATCCTTGGAGAGGGGTCTCCCGTTTCGCACATGGCTTCTTTCCCTGCTCCAAGTTCTGCCGTGGTGGCTGAACTTTAAAAAATGCAATTCGCTTTTGCTGTGCGTGTCATGATAGAACCCCCACATCAGGTCATGGGAAAGTGTCTTGTGACGCCTCGAGATTTATGGTGGCACGCTCTGCCTGCCGTTTCTCATGGCCGTCGGGGGCGATTGGCTGTACTTGGCTCATGCGGATGTGGGGGAAACCGTGGGGCTCGCCTTCAGCAGGAAGCTGAGACGGGGAAGTGGGAGTGCTCGGTCCCATCGCTCATTTCCCGGTCTAAAGGGTTGCCCTCTAGAACGAGCCGGGCTGAATCGCATTCCTGGGCGAGTATTCATTGTCTGGGGTCACACGTGCGTAAGTTGAGGGGGATCTCTGGACTCGTTGGCACGGCCGTGAGCGCTTTTCCTGCCCACGGTCGCTGCCTCGGCGCTGCAGACTTCGCACCCCAGGAGAAGCGTGCACTCTCCCCGTGCGCCGGTGCTCATGGTTCCCCCAGCACCAACATGTTGGCGCTGCCACTCCAGGCAAAATACTGGGGCCAAGCCGGTCGCGGCGGCTTTGCATTTAAAGAGCGAGTTCCAGGAAAGTTCAGGTGGTGTTATCTGAGATGGTCTTGATTGCTTGCAGTGAGCAGCATGAGCACAGGGGTCCCGGCCAGTTTTGTTCTCCCGGCCCACCCCACCACGGTCGGGCGGAAGGGTCCCCGGCACGCACTGACGTGACTCTGATGTGCTTAAGGTCATGGGAAGCTGACGTAATAAGTGCTGGTTTCTTCTCCATTGCCCGGGGCTCCGGAGGAGTTGTGTTCCAGCCACAGCGCTGCCTCTCTTTCCTTCCGCCGAGCTGCGTCCGAATTGTCCAAGCTGATCTTCCCCTCCGTCGGGCCGAGCTTTGCTCATGTCCCCAACTGCCGGTGGTGCAATCCAGAAGTCCCTGGATGGGGCATGTGACCGCCCGTCTGCCAGCAGCGTCAGAAGAGGGGTGCGGGGCAGCCGTCCAGCCATGTAATGGGAACTGTGGCGGCCCTTGTTGGTGAGCCGCGCCTGCTACTGGGGGGGGGGGGGGCTGTGGCCCTGGAGTAGAGCCCTCGCCTTGCTTGGAAAAGGTCCCGGTTTCAGTCCGCAGCATCTCTATGTCTGCTTGTGTGACCCGTCCCGGGGGAAAACGGTGCCTCCCAGAGTTGGGCTGGGGTTTCTTTGTGCTGTGGTTCATGTGACATTTAAAGCTGCAGGTGCCCCAGTCTGGTCTCGGTCGCGTCTGGTGATCAGCCGGGAAGGTGTTTCGCAAGAGACTCAGTACTGTTTGTGCGTTAGCAGTTGCCAGGCGGCTTCAGGGGAGCAGGAATCCAGAAAGACAAGGTGCTCGCCTCAGGCGGATGAGCACTGGTGCCGTCCTCGCACTGGCATTTTTTTACGCACGCGGAAACAGGAGCCGTTGCAAAAGTGGCTGCAGTCCGGCGTGTTAGCACGGCTGCCTTATGGACGGCGAGACAAGGTTGCACCGCTCCAGTGACGTGATGGGTGGGATCCTGCTTTTCTGTCCCGCTCTGTGCGGCTGTGTGAGGCCGGGCTAAGGAGACGGGAGAAGGTCGCCGCCCCAGCGAGCTTCAGGCCTCTCGCCGCCGTGGCTCATACCTCGAGCGTCCGGACGGGCTCCGTGTATCTCTGTGCACCTGTACTGACGAGGCTCCAAAAGGGGGACTTGCCCTTTTAAAATGGGGCCTGTTTTGGGCAGGCAGATGACGCTGGGGCCGGGGGAAGTTTTCTGTGTGCCGGCCGGCTGGCCCGCCCTCGGCACATGGTGTGAGGAACTCGGGCACAGCTCTGAAGTGCTTTGACTCCTCTCAGTGCAAAGTGTGTGTGTGTGTGTTGCGGGGGGGTGCGGCATTCCCTCTGGCCTGGGTGCATTTTCTGCTTCTGCTTTGTCGGTCAAGAACAGGCGCATTGCTGAGCCGGGTTTGCACCCGACTCCTTCCCCTCAGGGATCCCTCTCCAGGAGCCCTTGGCCGCTTCCCCCAGCCTCATGCCGTTCAAAGGCGTTGGTTGGCATCAGTGGCCAGGCTGGGTGGGGATGATGGGAGCTGCAGTCCAACACATCTAGAAGGCTGATCTTCGTTAACGGCAGGGGGGGAAATGCCCCGAGATCCCGGGGCATCCTTTTGCAGCTTGCCCTGAGGGTGCTCCAGCCCCGCCGTGCCTTTCCCTGAGTGCAGCATGCTGCAGCGGATCTGGGCTCACTGCAGGACCGTCGGGAGCAGCCGGGGCCCGGCACGGCTGTGGGGGCTGCGCGCTCCAGCCTCAAGCATCTTCTTCCTTCCGACCCGCGGTTAGGCCGGTGGGCATGACTCCGTTGCCCCGCTTCGCCTCCCGGACCTGGTCCTCTGGGAACGAGCCACCGTGACGAGTGCCTTTTCGCTCTTGGCAAGCTGGACCAACCGGGCTATTTTAACTGATTTTACGAGAACGATCGTATATTTAAGCTCATCTCTAGGCCGCCTTGACGGGTGGAGTCTTTCCAGACCCCGCAGATTCTCCGCATGTGCCATCGTTTCCATCCTGGGGGATGCTGGGGTGAGGGGCCTTCAGTGCCCCGCTTGAAAAGCGGAACCCACGCGGGTGTCCTTCGTAGCCAAAACAATCCCCGAGGGTTCTGTGGGCTGCAGAAGCTCACCAGAACATTTGCAACACCAAGTCAAGCAGGAAGCGGATGCTGAAATGATCCCGCGGGAACTGGGGAGGGGGACTGGGCTGCACCAGCATCCTGCCTGGGGAGCGGCCCCCATCCACCCCGCGGGTGTGTCTGTGCAGCATTCTTTCCCTCCAAGAGGCCGCTGGCTTTCCCCCACGGTGCACACCGCCTGGCGGACTGCCCGCTCACTCCTGAAAGCCCGCCTTGCCTCGCAGGACCGCTGGACTCGGAGTCGGAGACCTCCGCTGCTTCCGGTCCTGCCAGGGGCCGCCTCGGCCGATCCGTCGTGGCCAGCAGCAGCGCAGAGCGTCCTGGAGGAGGTCGCCAGAGAAAGCGCCCCTTGCCATCCCGCTTAGCTTCGCAGGCCTGCGAGACCGGACGCTTCTGAGGACTGTGGCACTCCGGAGATGGGGGCGCAGGATTGCAAGCCCAGGGCTGAACCCGGCCCAGCTCACGCCCCAGACTCGTTGGTGCGGCTCCCCTTTCCCTCTTCCAGACGACCAATGACTTGGTGGTTCCCCTGCTTTTTGCAGCTTCCCCCTTATGCTGACAAGCCAAAATGCCCCCCGAAGTCCAAATCGCTGGCAGTGAGAGCGCAAAGCTGCCACTGGCCGGTATTGTTAATGCTGCTTTGGGGTTTGGATGCTGCTCTCAGCACCCTGCTGGTGCTCAGCTCCCGGGGCACGCATCCTGCAGTTTTAAAACGGGGTCAGCCAGTGGGGATCAGGTGCTCCAAGGATGGCAAGGCCCTTTCTCTTCCTCCTTTGCCCAACACTCACCTGAAAGTCAATATTACCGTTCGAAGTTTATCAGGATAACGCAAAGGGCCATCCAACGTGCCACGCTTTGGAGATCGGCAGATCTCTTCATCAGGTGGGCTCACAAGGTGGATGGAGAAGAAGGGGGGAGGAAGGACCTGTCCCCTTGTATCCTCTCTACTCCCCAGCAGCCTGCTTGCCTGGTTGAGGAACTGGGAGCTCCTGGAAGCCTGCACTTCTTGCCGGCTTTTCGGCTGGCCCGAGAAAGGTATTTCCCTCTGCACGGGCCCTGTGAGCTGCACGGCCGGGGCCGGGGGCACGCCTGCACGCTCACGCTTCCTGCGGGGCTCGGCTGCACACACGGACACGCGCTTCCGGAGGGCGGTTCAGTGGAACCACTTCTGACATTTTCTGGAGAAGCTCCCTCGCATTCCACTGGTAAACACAGGAAGGGCTTTGCCCACTTCCCCTTCACGCGGGAGGCCGTCCACGGGACGAGCGGTGTGCTGAGCGGGACGGCCCCGGGGAGCCCTTCCCGGACCAGATGAGATGGAGCAGCGCAGCCTGTTCGACAAGCGAAGCCCCGAGCCCCACACCGCTGGGTGTCCTCGCCGGCTGCCCCACTTCTGCAGCGTGGCGCGGGTGGGCTGAGGAGCACGTGCATCCTCTGCACGGAAACCTCCCGGTCCAGCTGTGCAAAGCTGCCGAAAGCTGGGCAGAGGGTGCCCCCCAGGCTGGCACCCGCCCCCCTTGCCCAGGCCTTCGCGTCTCTTGTGTGCTCGCGCCTCTTCCGACACCAGGGCCGATGACGTTCCAGCCTGGCAGGGCCACTGCCGTTTCCCCGACGGTGCTGCTGAGCAGCTGGGAATAAGCGCAATACTCCTCCAAATCCCTCCAACACATTCAGGGCCAGGCAGATGCTTTTTGCTCCCAAAACTGACTTTGCCCGGCAGATTCAGGGCAGGGCTGTGTCTGATACCCCTCCGGACGGGGAGGTGGAGGCCGCCTGGGCCCCCTCGCGACAAGGACCCAGGCCTGCATGTGGCTGCAAGACGGAGCTCGGCCAGGCTGGCCCCCGGCTGGACGGGGGCTCGCGGGGCTGTGGTCCCAAGGCGCCAGGGCGCTTCTCCCCGGACGTGCTGGCAGGGCCGAGTCCAAGGAGCTGGCCTCGCGCTGCCAGGCCGGGGCAGCTGGAGAGAGCACGGCGAGCAGTGAGCGAGGGGCAGGTGTCTGGCATCTCCCCTCCCCTGCCCCTTCCAGATCGGTCGCTCGCTTCTGGAGCCTGTGTGGCACTATTTCGGGGCGGCAACGGCGGCTGAGGGGGCTTGAGGGAGGAGGCCGGGCGGCCAGGTGATTGCATAAGCCAGCGACACGCCAGAAGCTCGCGAAGCTCCCCCAAGCACAGCCCGTCTGCAACGCCGATCCGTGCCTCCGGCCTCCTGCCCGCCTCGTGCTTGCTTTTAGTGTCCTCTTGGATTGATTTTTTTAGAAACAAGTGCTGCATTTTGCTCGTTCTCTTTTGCTTTTTCTGGTAAAAAGAGTTGGTTCTGGCAGCCGGCCGGCTGGAAAGGAAGACAGGAGAGGGACCCGGGGCCAGCCGCCTCCGTGCTTTTCGATTGTGCAATCTCACAGCTGCAGGGGGGGGAGGGGGGGCAGGGCGGCCAGAGCGAGGGAGGGGAGTCCGGCGAGTTCCCCTTTCAAGTGGCTGCTGTATGTTCCTTAAGTGGCCGCGCTAATGGAAATGGGGCCAAGGGGAGGGAAGCGGGGCAGGGAGCCCCTGCAAAGAGCCCCGGAGCGGACGGGAGGGATGCCAGGTCGTGCCCTTGCGTGTGCGCAGCCCTGAGCGGGACGAGGGGGTAGCCTGAAGAGCGCGCAAAACTCCGGGGGGTGGCCCCCGGGGCCCGGTGTGGCGGGGCCACAGGGCATGCCGACCCCCCCGCCACTCCCGTTGAGAGCCTTACTGGAAGGCTCATCTCTGTCCTCTGCGTTGAAAAGTGGTCCTCGCGCTGCCTCTGCGTCACTCTCGCCTCGGTGGGCTTCCGAAGCGATGCTCCGGCCGAGTGCCAGGAGGGCTGAGCCCGTCAAGCAAAGCCGGACAAGTGGGAAGGCGCGTGCCCGGCCCTCGAGCGACGAGGCACCGCAGGACTTGGGAGAAGCACCAAAAAGGCACTCGGTGCTGCAGGATTCAGGAGGCTTTGGGGGGGGGGCTTGCTAGAAACCTGAGATTCAGCGGCGGAGCCTGGTGCAGAAGGCCACACGGGTCGGGTGTGCTCTGAGAATTGCGGGACTCCTGAGCCCAGGAGTTTTGTTTCAAGAACCAGAACTACGTGCAACACCCGCCCCGGCCTCCCTTCACCCTTCTAGCATGATTTAGTGGGTGTGTGGTGAAAGAAGCAGCATTTTTAAAGGTTGGTGGTTTTAAACAAACGAGGTCGGAAATCGTTGCCGATCTACCGCAAGTCGCCCAAAGGCCTGAATCTGGGATGTGCCCCCACACTCTGGAAACCCAAGACATGAGGATTAGCAAGTAGGGGAGAATCTCGGGGGGGGGGGGGGGCAGGATTACCAACCCCTTGGAAAAGCTCTTTAGGAAAAGAGCCCAAAGGCAGGGGGCTCTTCCCAGAGGGAGGGGATGGGTTTGGGGGCCACGGAGTGCCAAGCGGCTGTTGGGACACCAAAAACCGGACGGGGCAAGAAAACGGCCTGGCTGGGATTGGGAGCACTGCAATGTTTTGCCGCGGTTCCCACGGGGCAGCAGCGCTTGGGGTCTCCCTGTGCAGGGGCAGCCTGCCTTTGAGCGCCGGGCACGGGGCAGGGGGCGGCCACAGGGCCGGGCCGTCGCTTCGGTGGCGTGCCGGAAGCAGCCTGTCCTCTGCTGCCACGGGATCCGGAGGGACGTTTGGCCCCGTCCGTGGTCTTGTGAGTGTCCCTTTCGTCACGTCTGTGTTGTGCGTCCCTGGATGATTCTGGCTAACACACATGCCGGAGCGAGCCCCTGGCATCTCTGTGAGCCTGGCGCTTGCGCCACTTCCGGAGCCTTCCCCCCTCCCTTCCTTCCTTCCCTCCCCTGGAGCTGTCCGGAGGGAACATCTGCAGCTCCTCCATCCTCTGCCAGCCTGCTGGTGGCGTCACGGAGGTTGAGCGATGCCCGACCCAGGAAAGTGACAGCTTGTTTGGGCAGCTTGGCGAGTGGCGTGCCGACCCCATGAGGCTGCCGGCTGGGTTCCTGCGGGGGGAGGGATGGAAAAACATGAAAGGAGGGAGCCTGGAAAAACCCAGTGGGGAGCTTGTTTTGCTTGCGCAAGCGTGCCCGGGCTGCCGTCTTCCTCGTCCTGTTGGTGGCCACAGCCCATGCGCTTCGCGTGTGCCCTGGGTAACCCCGCCTTCGCCCCAATCCTTTCTGTGCACGTCGCAGTGGTCCTTGTGTCTCCATCAGCTCTCGGGCCCTCATTGCCCAGTCTCCTCACTTCCTCCTTCCTCCTCTTTTATAGTTATTCAGAATTATTTTTTAGGCCTCCTTGAAAAGCAGAAGCTTCTCAATGTGGCCTGCAAGATTAAAGTAAGTACACACACCGAAAGCAGAAGTCACCAGCAAGGCAACTGTGGGAAGGCGGTGAAGCCTCGTGCTTCTCCAGAGCTTTCCTGACGGTCTGCTGAGAAAGGAGCCTTCAGTGGAAGCCGATTCTGGGGCCGCCACTGAAAAGGACCCGCATGGTGTTCCGCATCCTCGCCACCCTTTCGAAGCCTGGCAGTGCCACTGGAAAGGGATGCGAGAGAAGCACGGGCTCTTCAGCAGCGCAGGTGTGCTTCTGGCGCAGTGGAACAGATTCCGATTCCTCCTCCTGGATGTTCAGCGCTCAGTAACGGTGCACTGGGGCAGAGGATGCGCTGGGCACCCTCCCCAGTGGCTCGGGGGGAGACATGCCCGCCGTTCTCCCAGTGCGCTGCCGTAGCCTTTCACAAATCGGTGCCCTCCAGATGCGTCGGAGGCACAGCTGACCCTTCTTTCCGAGGCAGGCAAGAGATCTTCTCAGGGCACCCTTTTCCCGCCCTGCTGTCCTGCCATCAAGCGAAGAGGCCTGCTTTCTTCAGGCAAGGCTGAATTCGGCCTGTCAGTGGGGCTGCTGGTTTCAATGCTGCTTGGATTCCGCAGTTGTTACGCTTTGTTGTCCTTCAGGGGCTCTTTGCATTTTAGCCGAGTTGGCTTCCATCCGCTGCCTCGAGCACCCCTGTTTGGGCAGAAGCCCAGCCTGTGCCTCAGAGGAGCCAGGCCCAGCATCCCCAGCAAAGCCGGCGTCCGTGTTTCACACAAAGAAGCCGCCTTCCACCCGCTCTGCCTCCCGTGCCCCGTGCCTGCCGCTCAGCTCCCCGCCCTTCACCCTGGACATATTTGCCCCTCCTGGCCACAAGCATTTTGGCTGCCAGCCTGTGGAGAGGTGCAGGAAAAATATGCCAGTACAGCACCCACCTTGTTCGGCCCGTAATTGCCTGGCGAGAGCGGCAGACACACCCCTGCATCTTCCAGCAGCCCCCCCGGGGCTCTGGCGACATCCTCGCCCGCCCCCTGCGTCCAGGACCGCCTTGCAAGCCTCCCGGTCTGCCGTAGGCGGCAACGCCCTCAGCCCACCTGCCCCAGGTGTGTCCGGATCCAGCCCAGCCTCTGACGGTGTCTCTCTCTTCCTCCCCACAGCCTGCCTGCTCCGCTTCAACGGCCTCTCCCTGGTGTATCTGCTCTACCTCCTGCTCTTGCCATGGTTCCTGGGCCCCACGGAGCACAGCATCAAAGGTACGGTGTCCGCATTGTCCCAGGGTTGTTTTTCTGTGTAAGGAGAAGGAAACGGCCACTCCCAGTTTCAGGCGATCCAGAACGATGTGACTTTGGGCGGAAGGGTAAGTGGGATTGTCCTGCAACTTATGCGCCTATATCCTCACGTCCCATCCTTAATCGGCGGTTCAGAAAGTTGTTTCCTGCACGTGAGGAGTTGAGCCTCAAGCCACAA
The DNA here is from genome assembly GCF_004798865.1 of Varanus komodoensis. Taxonomy (NCBI): domain Eukaryota; kingdom Metazoa; phylum Chordata; class Lepidosauria; order Squamata; family Varanidae; genus Varanus; species Varanus komodoensis. The sequence continues at coordinate 11,423,806 of NW_025335550.1, read as the reverse complement.
CTGCTGGTGCGGCCGGGGAATTGTGTCGCGGTGCCCCTTTTGCAGGATGTTGCAGGACCCAGAAAACATGGAGGGTTCTGCGTGGAAGATGCTTGTGTCTGCAGCAGGGAGCCCGGGGGCTGAGTTTATTTTTGGAGGACCCTCGGAATATGGGAGAGGCCAGAGTGCATTCTGGGGGCAGTGCATTTTGGCCCAAAGCTCTTAGTACCAGTCACCCCCACCCCTTGGAAAGGCCCTTCAGCTTTTCAGAATGGGGGTGAAGCAGAGAAGCTGGGGAGACACCAAAGGGTCTGTGGTCAGGAGGAGGGCGGAGCCCAAGGGAAGGGGCGTGGCTGTCTGGGAAGCCCCCAAGAGCCAGTCTGGGACCCCGGCTGGGCTGGATTCGGCCATGAGCCTCAGGTTCAGCCCCCTGGTCTTTAGACCCACCGTGAGATTCTGTGGCTGAATGACAAAAGCGTCGTAAGCTGGCATCCACTGTGCACAAGCTTCTGTAAAAAACCCCACCTGGATCCAGGCGGTTTGGTCTTGCAGGTCCCAACAGCAGCGGCTATTACACCGCCGCCGCCACCACTGCATTTATATCCCACCCTTTTATTCTCACAACAACCCTGCGGGGTAGGTTAGACCGAGGGTGAGTGACTGGCCCAAAGCCACCCCAGTTGCAGTCGGGTCCTCAGAGCTTCCAGGCCAAGGGAAGACGGGAATCCAGATCTCCAGGTCCCCAGCCGGCGCTCGCGCCCCCACGCCACACCACGGCTCCTCGTTGCTGCCAGAAGGGGCAGAGGGAGCGTAAAGAAGCCCCGGGACTGCGTGGCACCCGTGGCAGGTGGGGCTACAAAAGTCCCCCAGCTTCTCATTTCCTGTCCTTCCTCGGTCCGCTGCCGCCTCCAGAGCGGAATGATGCGGCCGGGGGGCACACAGGCCCCTGTTTTCTGACCTCCCGCAGGCTCCCTCCTCCCTCGAAGAATTCGGGGCTGGTTTCCTTCCTGCTGGGCTGTCCCGGGGGGCTGCAGGACATGCCCTTCACCGGTGTTCAGCCACCAGCCTTGGCCAGGCACCGCGGCTGTCTCCGGTTTGTGATCGGGGGCGTAATTAACCCTTCCTGTTTGGAAGGAGCGCGCTGTTTTGCCAAGCCCTCTTCGGTAATCACTTCTGTGCAGGGTGGGGGCCTCCCCCCCCCCCAGCATGTGCCTGGCAATCTCCCATCTCAAACTGAAAAAGCCAAGCAGGGATTCATCGGCAGGGCAGGCCTTCAAAAACAACACGTATTTCACAAGAAGAATAAATATACATACATATGCACCATCTGTAAATATACAGATAGAACAAACATAAACACTCTGTAGACAAAGGACAACCTTTTCCTCACTCTCTTCTGGGCTGAGCTGGGCACCCTGCATTCTTCTGCAAAGAGGAATTGGGGGGCGGGGGGCTGAACCCCTCCGAAATCAAAGCACTGTCAGGTGGAAGCTGGCCCTTCGGGGTGCCTCAGGGCTGGCCAGCGAAGCGTCCCCTCCTGTGCACGAGAGGCAACCTGTTGTGGGAGCAACTGGGAGTTTTGCGGCGGTGGTGGGGAGCCCATGCAGGTCCCAGGCCTTGACCCAGAGGCAAACTTGGAGGCGCCCCCTCGCCTCTCTGGCGGCACGAGCCCCCGAGGGTGCAGCCAGCAGCCTGGCCGAAGCAGGGCACAGAGGGGGGCTCACCGTTTGGACGCGGGGGGGGGCTTCTCCTCCCAGCTTTGCCAAAAGGCTGTTCAGAGCTGAACTGCTCTGCCAACGGAGATAAACGAGCTGCATTTCAGGGGCCTGTCTTGAGTCTTGGGAGCCTGAAGGCAGCGGGAGCGGCTTGGTGCCCGGCACCTTCTGGGGGGCCCATCCCAGGCTGGAGGGAGCAGGTTGCAGACCCAGGTTTGGGGAGGGGGCGCTGCTGTGCACCTGCCCAGCCACGGGGGTCCCTGGATCCTGCGGGGTCTGTTCGGGGCCTCCTGCAGCAGGAGGGTGCTGCCCCCCACCCCCCCGTGGCACTCCCTGCCAGTTGAGGGAAGCAGGGCCTGCGTTGTCTTGCTTTCGGCGCCTTTTACTTTAAACAAACTTCTCCTGAGTGATCAGCCGGGCTTTTATTGGTTTACATTTGCCTCCTTGGATGTCAGACATTTTTATTCCATGCTTTTATTCTTTTTCCTCTTGCTATTGTCCACGTCGCAGCGATCTTGCTACATGTTCTCTTTGCTTTGTAAATAAATCTGTCCATCCATGCATTATATGAGATGAAGAAATATTCCACTTTTTAAAAAGAGGAGAGATTATTTCTCGACCTGCAACTTGGCAGGGGGGACTTGGTGAGGATTCCGTTCGGTGTGTGATTTGGCTGCCACAGGCTGTTCCCAAGACCCGGGATCAATCTCGGTGCAGCTTTGGAGATGAACCTGCTCTTGGCTGCTGATGAGGCCACTGTGTGGTGCGAGAATCACAAAACGCGGAACAATCCAGCGCTAGTTAATTAACATTTCCAGCAGAACATGTGCTCCACCCAGGTCAGTGTGACACTACCCCCCCCCCCCCCCCCCCCAAAAAGGCAGTCTACACTTAGGACCCCGCTGAAAGAAACAGAATTCTGTGAAACTCTGCGCGCTTGCCTGTTTTCCCGAGAATTGTTTGAACTGTCCAAAGAGCTTTGGCGATTGAGCAGTACAGAGATGGAGATGCTGCTCATGCTGATGATAATTTCACATCATTGGTTCTGCTTCCGCTGCCCAGAAGGGGAGAGAGAGGCAGTTAGTGTAGCGCTGCAGCCTCTTCCCTGGAAAATATCCCTTCTTGGTGGCTCCGGAAATTCCAAGCAGGCATCTGGCCTGCGACTTTCAGGTCTCTTTTTGGTGCTGAGTGAGGAACTGTAGAATCCTGTCCGTAAATGGAGGGGATTCCTCTGCACCAAGGCACGGGGAAGGAGGTCTTTCCGCACTCCCCTGAAGCTGGATTCCACGTGCCGCGCGGTGTCTCGGCCACTCTCCTTCTGTGCAGGATGACCAGCTCCAAATCCTGCCCATGCAGCTCGGCTCGAACTTTCCAGCAGCTTTCGAGGTGGAGGCAGCCAAGAAAGCTGCAGCGCACCTCCGGTTTGGAGTGGACGCAACCCTCCCACCTCTTTCCCAGAAAGGGCCCGTTCTCCGGCCCGGCCCGGCCCGTGCCCTGCGGCAGGGCCCCTTCCAGGCGAGCGGCAGAGAAAGCCGCTCATTTGGCCTGCCGCGACCGCGTGCGTGGGGACGCCGAGTGGCCCTTGGCACGTGAGCGGCCGCCAAGCTTTCTGCAGCGTCTCGGGGCAATGAGTCCCAGGCCGGCCGTTGGGAGGAATGCGCCCGGCCAGAGCTGGGGAGGGGTTGAGGCAGGGCTGGGCTCGGGCAGGGCTCCCGGACCAGGCCTGGGGTCATCCCAGCAAAAACCGGAGGCAGGCATTCCGGGCGTGCATAGGATGTGCAGAGGAAAGGCTGCGATTTCAACCTGCTGGGACTTTTTAGCTTAAGCAGCGAGCAAGGGTTGTGCGGGGTGTGGTGCAGCCCTGCGGTGAAATACCCGGTGCGGAAAACCCTGTGGGGCCGCCCCATGAGGCGGAGTGGTGGGGGATTCGGGAGAGGCTGACGGAGGGCTCCTTCCCACGGCACGGACTTCCCTGCCACACGATGGGGGGAGGGCCACCGACGGGGGGGCTGCAGAAGGACAAATCCATGGAGGAGAAGGCTGCGGAGTCCTGCACAGGCTTGCCCTCCCGTGAGGAAGGGTGGTCCCTGCGTTTCTTCCGTGGAAGCTCGGTGGTGTTTGACGCACCGCTGCCTCTTCTGCAGCCGCTTCAGCCCCTCCTCTGCGTTCGTGCTGTGGCTGAGCACACCTGCGTCCCGAGCAGGTCTGCTTAGGAGCAAGGGCAGGGGGTGCAGACCACCAGAGAGGCCCCCCTTTCTTCTCCGTCCCTTTTTATTTATTTATTTTTTATTTTTCAATTTATATCCTGCCTTTTTCCTACAAAGGGCTCCAGGCAGCTTACATCATTCTCCTCCTCCATCTTATCCCCACAACAACAACCCTGTGGGGTAGGTTGGGCTGAGAGTCTGTGACTGGCCCAAAGTCACCCAGTTGGCACCATGGCTGAGCGGGGACTAGAACCCAGATCGTCTGAGTCCCATTCCCATGCTCTTAACCTCTACACCACACTGGGGGTGTCTCTTCTGCTGTTCTGGGCAGGTTGGCAGTTCTCTTGTCTGGCCGCCGTTCCTTGGTGTGAAGCTGATGGTTTGGACTTGAGGCCAGGCGTTTTCCCCCTCGTGTGGCCGTCGCACTTCCGAGCGGCCTTGCTGCGCAAGAGGGGTCTGCCAGAAGGGAAGCGCAGAGGCTGACCCCTCTCACGAAGCCCCCGCTCTCTCCTCCTGTGCCAAACTGGTGTCTCAAATGAAAAGAACAGGAGGAGGGGTGGGCATGGGCCAGAGCCACGAGCGAGTGGCGGGAGACCCGAGGCCTGCCTTCGCCAACTGGGCACCCACACTTTGCATTGGGCCATGGTCCCATCACCCCCAGCCAACTTGGCAGTGGTGGGAGTTTTAGTCCAACACATCTGAGTGCACCAGCTTGGGAACGACGGGGGATTCAGGGGTAGGAAGGAACGGCGGAGCGGATTCTGAGCATCTCGCCTTTTCGCCAACAAGGCAGAACGTTGTGGGTGCCAGAAAACCTCTGTGGCATCAGCCAAAGAGGGATCAACACCATTGCGACACCATCCAGAAGCACTTTCAGAAATCCTGGTTCAAGCAAGCTTTGGGGCTTGGCTCTGTGTGCGATACCATTTTGAACCTGCTGTCATGGCGTGTGGGTTAGGCTGCTCCTCTGAGCTCCCTGAGCAAGTTCCATGGAATAAGGTTTAAATGTTAAAACAAATAAGTTCCAGGTTCAATCCATGGAATTTCTGGTTAGAGCAACAGGGATCTTGTGTTGCTAGCCTAACCTGGACAGAACTGCCAAGCTCAATTTCAATCTGATTCTCATTTTTCCACTGCTAGATTCATTCTTTTCCATTTCTGCTTCTGGCTGTGTGTTTTTTTTAACTCTGCATGAAAATTCATATATATTGGCATACACATTTTCCAAAACATGCACATTTTTCTCTGCATGTTTCAGATGTACGTATTTTTGCAAGCATTGTTTTTCTATGGAATGAAGGATGTTTTTGCTCATGTCCCTAAATATGCACGTTTTCAAATGTACACATCTTTGTGTGCAGGTCCCCCCCCCCCACCTTTTTTGAAAAATACATTGCATACGTTAGAAAAACACAACATCTTTCATCTAACTGTTTCAGCAGTTTGTGTTGCTGATTCAGAAAGCGCAGATTTGGTAAGATCACACTGAACTGCAAACATGACACATTCACCCTTAAGCACCTCTGTGGAAGATCTCACCAGGAAACAGCTGAGATCTTTGGACAGCCAGAATAATGGGCCATACTGACCTAGATAGCCCAGGGCCAATGCCAGCCCCCACCCCCGCACCCCCGCCTTTCTGGGGTTTTCTGCAAGGTCTGTCCCTTCCCCAACTGTCCCTCTTTCGGTGGCTTCCTAGCGTTATGGGTTCCCCCCACTGCCAAATTCTCACGGGTCAAAATACCTCTTGTCTGCTTCAGTTCCTGGTACAAAGAGGTTTAAACTAACTGCCCTGCCTCTTTTACCCACAACCACACGCACCTTGGGATGTGGTCCCCAAGAGCCTCTTGGTCTGGAACTTGGCCCTTGGACCAAGGGGGGCCGGCACCCCAGCACTGCCCGAGAAGGCAGCAGAACGCCTGAGGACAGACGGATGCCCTGCCCCGGACGGACAGTTCCCGTGTGGGGCTGCCCCACACTGTGCCTGCTGCCCCTCCAGCCCTGAACACATCCATCACTGGGACGCCCACTGACGGCTCTCCCTGTTCAACCTTTCACGGGGTTTGCTCTCATCTGAGCTAAAAGGCCAGCTTGCAGCGAGGGAGCATTCTGGGAAGGGCTCCTGCCCCCGCCGGCCGCTGCCCGGGCCCCCTCTGGGGACGCCAGATTGCTGAAGAAGAGTCTTCTTTCTCTCTCCACCCCCCCCCTCCGCAATCTCCTCCTTTTTTCCAGTCTGGAGAGGAAAATGTGAGCTTTCCCTCCACATTCCTCCCCCTCCCACCACCCACCCACTCCCCTGCAAGCCGAATCTCCAGATTTATGAGGTATTCGCGAGGCTCACGCGGCTGCGCATCTGGTGGAAGAGCTGAGTCGGGCCGCTCCTTGCAACGGCCCGGGGTGGAATTTTCCAGCCGCGGGCAAGGTGAGCCGCCAGGAAGCGAGGGGGTCCCGGCCAGGGCCGTGGCGTCGTCAAGTGCGGTTTTGGGCCTTGCGACGGCCACGGCGGTCCGGCCGTTCGCTCCTGGAGCAGCGTAAGCCCAGATGCCGTGAGGGCCGGCTCCGTTTCTGAATGCGCAGGCAGTTAGCGACGCCCGGAGGCATGTCGGGCCCCTGGACTGCGGCCACACGCGGCCGGTGCGCTGCGTTCTGCTCGGCCGGCTGCGAGGCTCGCCCTGCTTGGGAAATTAACCGGGGGGGGGGGGGCTGGGCTTGTGGGAAAAGCAACCAGGAGGCTTGAAGACTCACTGCGGCATGAGCTTGTATGAAGTGGAACGTGTTCTCTGCAGGTAGCAACGTCACATGCTATTAATGCTAACGAACAACTGTAATATTTTGTTGGTGTTGCTAGGAATGTAGCGTGATGGGGAGTGTTTTGGACTGGGGACCCGGGAGGTCCGGATTCTAGTTCCCACTGGGGTGAATGGGTGTCACTGGACCAGTGACCTAGTGTCAGAGTGACCTACCTCACAGGGTTGTTGTCGTGAGGATAAAACAGCGCGGAGAGGGATGTGGGTTCCTTGCGAGAGGAAAAGAGACAGGGTGCCAACAAGCCATTCTCCAAGAAAAGACTCACGGTGTCTTAGAACAAAATTAATGCACCCAAAGTTTGAAACAGTGAAAAGCAATTATCCACTAAAATATCATCCCTCCAGGAAACAGGAGAAAAATCAGAGACGACTGTAAAGAATGTGACTGATGCATCAGATGCTCAGCAGTAGAGGAAAGTCTCCACTGCCCTCGAGGAAAGCTGCAGGCACCAGGTCCCTCTGGCCACAGCATGCAGGAGGGGCCTGCCGGGCTGTCATGTGGAGCACGGCTGTCTGGGGCAGGCGATTTTGGAAGGCTTTTCCTCCATGGGGCCACCCTGAATCGGAGGCGACACGATGGCACGGGACGACCACTGCAGCCACAAACCTCAGATTACCCCCGTTTTGCTATTTGAATGGACCCCTCTTGCTGAACAAGCCCTCGTCCCCTTCGCTGCCGAAGCAAATACGATCAAACTTCCCGATAAGTTTTCCTTAAGCAATTCCGTGCCAGCAGCTCCCCCTGAAGTTCCTTCTCTGAAGAATGGAAGGTTTCAGGTCAGCTGTGCAGTGGCCGGGGAGCGAAACGTTCCCCCAGCAGCCCTGCCAGCCGCGGCCGCGTCTGGCACAACTGGCCCGGCCCGGCCCCGAGCGGCTCCCACGCCACAAGCCTGCTTCTCCTTAAGGCGCCCCCAGCCTGTTTTTTGCCAGCAGCAAAGTGGAAACTTAGAACAACTCTTGCTGAGTCGAACAGGATGTTCTCCTGTGCAGTCCAGTCCTGGCCCACCTCGTAAGGTTGTTGTGAGGGTACAATATAAGAAGGGGAATGGGTATGTTTCAAAGTGCAAGGCTGGGGTAAAGATCCCAGGTGGAACGTGCCTGCCGGGCGCTTCTGCAGCTCCGGAGAACTGCTAACACCGGCCCTCTGTCTCGGCCCACAGGTCACACGGGACGGCTCCTTCGCGCCCTCCTGGGGACCAGCGTTCTTTTCCTCCTGGCCCATCTGGTCTTCCAGATCTGCCTGCACACTGTACCCGGCCTGGACGAGCTGCTGGGACGCAACTGTGAGTGCCGGGTTTGTCTGCAGTTTGTGTGTTCTGAAGCGCACGCAACTGCTCCGTGCCCAGGGAGACGAGCAGAGCGCAGTGAGCGGATGCGCCAGGAAGGCAGGGCCATCGGCAGAGGGGTGGAGGGGAGGGCCACTGCCCTTGAGCCCTGTTGCGGGGACGGGGGCCTCTGCGCCGTGGCCCAGAAGGGGGGCTTGCAGGTGCTCAGTCCTTTCCCCCGTGCAGAGCCTTCCCCGCAGCTGCCGCAGGTCGCTCTGGAACGTCTGCTCTCCCTCCCCTCAAATGGGTGCTTGCTGCAGCGGGAAGGGCCTGGCAGAACATTTGTGGGACGTCCCGGCGGGCTTCCTCCTCCCCACTCCTCCCCTGGCGGCTGCCCCCGCTGTGGCCAGGCTTTTCCCACGCGGGCACCCGCCTTCACCCTGGAAGGAGCTTGGCCTGGGGACCTGCTGTGCTTTCAGCAGCAGCCAAAAGCACGTGCCAGTTCGCCTGGCGGCTGCGGCAGTTCCCGAGCCGCCTAAGATGCATCCTGGAGAGGCGCGCCACCCTGCCGCCCAGCCGAAGTCCCCTTGAAGGGGTGATGTCTTGGTGTTCGGCACGCAGCAGTGAAGCACGGCCCCCAGAAGGCCAGGGCTGGGCCATGCGAGGGGAGGTCCAGCCGCTCCTGGCACCAAGGGCTTCTTAGCACCCGCTTTCCTGACAACATGCAGGCTCTTGTGTGGCCAGAGCGTGCGGGCGTCTCAGGTTCTCCCTGGCGAGCCGCTGTCCGTCTCCCTGAAAGACGGTGGAATTGGAGGTGCCGGAGAAAGTTTCCTGCAGGAAAATCCAACCGGGAGGCTGGCTCACCTCTCCCGCTCCCCCCGATGCAGCATCTCCACCTGTCGGAAGCTCATTTGTCAACTGAGGAAATGGAATTTCTTCTGTCAAGCTGAAAGTTGTGAAATTAATTGCGTATCTGCTTTTTTTCTCCCTTTAATGGCTCTGATTGGGGGTGAAAAATCCTGAAATACGGCAGCTCCGAAGCGGGCTGTCAAACATCTTTCAACCTGGCGGCTGGATTCCATTCCAGGGAAGCCAAAATATCAGTCCGTTTGTGCTTCGGTCCCTTACGGCCAGTGGCTAAGCCTCAGGAGATGCATCTTAAACCGTTTAGAATGGGGGACATACTAACATCCATTTTAACATCGGTCCTTATTTAGGCCAAAGCAAAGGTCACAAAATACTGAGGAGCTCCAAAAACCTTGAATGTTTGTAGCCCCTTGAATGTTTCCACCGGACTGCTAGAACTAAACGCAGACTCCGTAGCTTGAATAGCAGCCGCTGCTTTCTGCTTCTCTGCTTATTTCCCTTCGTTTACCTTGACGAAGGACCTTGTAGTGCTCAAAAGCACACACCGACAACAGCCAGCCCTGCAAGGTAGTCCAGCGGCTCTATTCTCCTGCCAGGGGTATTAGGGTTAGTCGCACGGCAGGGAGCTGCCTCTCACGCTCTTCCTTGGGTGGCCACGTTTCTGCAGCTCTGTTGCCCGGGCCCGGGGCTGGACTGCGTGGCTCGGCTGGGCCAATGAACTCTGCCTTTCGGCCCGGAGCTGGACAGGATGCCCTCTGGTGTCGCTGATGTCTCCGGAGAGGGGTTGATTCAGAGGAAACTCAACACTGCTCGATACTCCTGCCCGGCTGTGGAGCAGCTGCCCTGAGCTTTCAGCACCCCCGGCTGCTTTAGCTGGCACGCCTTCCCAGGCCTGATGAGAAGCGCTTAGCTGGCTTCACAAACAGAACAAAAGGGAGAGCCTGGGTTAAGGTTGCTGCCCGGGGCTGGAGGGAAGGGACCTGCCTGTTGGCCCCCCCTGTGTTTGTGTCCACGCACACCAGCTTCTCTTCGGCAACCCTGAGAAGGAAGCCCCGAGCAATTCCGTGGGGTTTGCTTGCCAGTGATAAAACATGTTCAGCTTTCCAGAGATAACCAGACACCCCCCTCTCCTTAAAGCAACAACTTTTTTGGCTTAGCTGGTAAAACGTTCACAAAGAGCAAGCTTGGAAAAAGAAAGGGAAAGCCAGAGGGGGAAGATGGAACGACCATAGATTTCCGAAGAGACAACCAAAGTTCATCAGCTCATGTTCTAGCATGGAACTTTTGCATCTGCAAAACGGAGGCTGAGCAGTTGATAGAGGAAAGGGAAAATATTGCTGGTTAGACAGAGCCCAAGCCGCTCCTCCGGAGACACGTGCCAGTGGCGTGGCCCTGCTAAAAACGCGGGAAGGACCAGGGCCCTCTGGTCCAGCATTCCAGGCCAACACGGTGGCCGGCGAGATGCCATGGGGCCCCAAGCCCTGGGCCCCGTCCTAGCAACCCCGGGGCCATCAGCGTGATAGGTTTCTCCTCCTCCGGCCATGTGTCCCTCCTCTTTTAATGTCGTGCCGTCTGGTGGCAGTGAAGTCCGTCGTTCAGCTCTGCAAGGGCTGGAGAAGCCCTTTCTTGGGACTCTCCTGCACCTCCTACCCATCAGCTGCCGGGGAACCTGGTATGAAGGCCCATTAAAACGCAACGAATTAAAGCTTCTGGGAACATCTGCATTTCTGCGTCTACAACCTCTAGGACTTGCAATCAAAGGCAAAAGCTCATTCATCGTGTCCTTATTTTTTCTCATCCTTTGCAGGCAGCACCTGGGAAATGCTTGCCCAGCACATTGGGGTCACAAGGTAAAGGAATGGGGGGGTCCGGGGGGGGCTGTCCTCTTGCAGCCACACAGCCCCTTGCAGGAAGCGTCAGCATGGAAGGAAGCTGTGCCTGGGGGCAGCGGACGGGGGGGCATTACCGAGCCTCAGTGCCTTCGCCCTTGAAGCAGGGTGTACGGGGGTCCCAGTCCACTCCTCCTGGGTCCCACGGATGGCCACGCCCCATTTCCCCGGCCACGGACGGCTTGGTGTGCCCTGGCTTTTGCCCACTGCCTCTTCCCACCCCCTCGACCCTCCAAGGTTGCAATGCCAGATGCTGAGGGCATGAAGCCCAAACAGACTGCCAGTTCTGCCCCCTCCCCAGAATGCATCACTCCAGATTCTAGTCGGCCCTCCGGCTGAAAGTGGGTGCCACATGCGTCTCTACACTACCCCCCTTAAGTGCCGCTTTCTCCAACTGGTGCCCTCCGGCTCCGCTGGGCTTCAGTTCCCATCAGCCCCAGCCAGGTGAGGGTCCAGAGGTGGGGAGAGGCAGCAGTGGGGCTTCATTCCAGGCAGCTGCAAGACACCCGTGGGGAGGAAGCTGCCCCCGGGGCTGGGAAGCCCTGCCTGCCCGCCCGCCTGCCCCCCGTACGACATGAGCCTTGCTCACTTTTCCAGCCTAAACCCCCGTGTTTTCCGACTCTCCCAGGCTGGACCTAAACGACATCCCCAATTCAGTCCGCTTGGTGGCCCCCGACCTTGGGATCCTGGTGGCCTCTGCCGTCTGCCTCCGCGTTTGCAGCCACCTGGAGCCGAAGCGGAAAGAGGCGGCCGGGAGCTGCAGGTTAGAATCCAGCCGGCTCCACGAACAGGTGAGGCGCTCTGTGCTGCTGCTGCAGCGGGCCAGGTTGGGGCTCGCCTGGCCCCGTTTTGCCCCCTCTACCTTCCTCCGTTTGCTAGCTAGTCACCTTCCATCTTTCTCAGGCAACAAGCCCCATCATCCTCACCAAGACCCTGCCTGTCATACCTGGGCCTCACAGGGCATCCTAAGCGCTGAATATATATTGGCAGGAAAATTTGTACGCGTAGGACAAATGCAAGCCATGGGACCCGAAGGGCTCTCAGACGTTCCCTTGCCAGCCGAGAGGAGGAGGAGGAGGCAGGATTTGCCAAGCTCCTTCACTCCGCTGCCTCCCTCCCTCGGATCCGACACTTTCCTGGCACCTCCAGGGGTGACTCACCAGCCTCCTCCAAGGCAGGTTTCCCACGTCTGGAGGAGGGACTGGCCGATCCCGAGTTGCCACGGAGACGCCCTAACAAACACCGAGGCTTCGCTCCGTGCTGGGCCGGGGGAGATGCCCAGGGATGCAGCCGGCAGCGGGGCCACCTGTCTCCTGCCGCCGGTCTCTCCGTGACATGCGCCGGCGGGCTGCAGGGAGCGTCCCCAGTGAGGCCGAGCGTGCGGGCGCGTCCCATGGGTCCCTTCGCTCGCTTGACTTTTGCACCCGCTGCCATCCGGCTTCCGTTCTCCTGAGAGGCTGCCCGGTCCTGCCAGCAGCCGAGGGCCCACCCGCTCTTTTGCAGGGGAGCCGGGAGGAGCGAGAAGGGCTGTGGGGACGGGCTGCGGCCTCGGGGGCACAGATCTGCTTTGGACGATTCGAGGGTCTTGCGGGGGCGAACGTGCCACCAAAACGGGACAGGGCTGTACCGCCCCTCCTGGAAATGATTGCACGGCTAGGCTTTTCCGACGGCGACCGCCGACAGGGCTTCTGCAGTCGAGCTGTCCCGCTCTCTTCAGCCTCGTCCTTTGTTCTGCCCTCCATCCCAGCTGCTCCGGGTGGGCTTGGCGGCAGAAGAGCAGCTCACAAAAACCCGAGCAGTGCAGAGTGTTTATTTCCCTTTGCTTTGCCGCTGCCCAGTAACTGGGCCATTTGCAGCAGTTCCCAAACAAAGCCATGTTGCAGTCGAGACGACCACAGACATTTCAGGAGTGCAGAAGGTAAAAACAGGTTGCAAATGAACAGCTAACTCAGTATTCAGTACAAAGTAGGCCTGTGACTATTGGCCATGAAGACGCTTAGATATCCGTGCAGAAGTTGGCACCAGCTGAGCTGCAGTAGGGAGATTATTCCAGAGCCGGGGGCCCTCCCCGAAAAGGCCGTTCCCTCTCGTTGCCCTTCCCCATGGGTGGCACTCAGAGGAAGGAATCGCATGCTAGGAGAGGTATTCCATCAGGTGTGCAGTTCCCAGCCAGTGCTTCTTCCGGCCCCCGGTATGTCCGCCCTGCTGGTGGTGGGCTACATGCGAAGGCATCCTTGCGGGGGGGGAGCAGGCTGTGGGGGCCTCACCAGGACGGCCTTTGCAATGAAAACTGCCAGTAGCAAATTGGAGGGTGGAGCTGGGGAGAAGAGGGCCAAAGCTTTGAAGCTGGACCCCTTTTCCGTGCCGCCCAGTCTGCAAAGGTCATTAACCCACAGACGCCAGCCTCTGAGCAGGCGCAGAGTGCGTTTCCACCAGTTTGCACGTGTGTGTGTTTTGAGAGGATGCAGCAATAGGATCTGTGCAAGGAGAAATGGTATATGAAGAGCGACATTGCTGGTGACAGGCTCTGCCCAGGTTTCACGGCTCCATTCTGCCCCAGGGCATAGCCATCCCGCTCCCTTGCCCACCTTCTCTCGTCTGCTCTTGGCTTACGGAGCAAGACCGGCGCTCCAGCTGGAAACTCCGAGATCAGGGAGCCCTTCCACGGCCTTTCCCCCGGGCTCCCCCAGGCCGACGGGGGAAGGGGTGGACCTTGCCCCGTTCTGCAGTCTCGGTGCAGTGGGTCTGAACCGGACTCGGAGCCCCTGGACGGAGCCTGGCCAGCCCGCGGGAGGCGGGGCCCAAATACCTCTGCCGCGAACGCTGTGCCAGGCTGGAAAATCGCTCGGGCGCTGGGAACCCAAGCCGGCCAGCCAAGGAAAACAGGCTGGCGGAATGCGCTCCCCACAGCCAGCTAATGAAATAAACAAGGCCAGGTGCGGGGGCAAGGGGCAAGCGGGAGGCTGGCGGCCGGGGAAGGGCCCTGCCCCAGCCGCCAGCCCTGCTTCCCGGCCGTCTCTCCCCCTCGGGACCGCGGAGCCTCCGTGGCAGGCTGCGGGAGGCTCTCCGACCCAGACCGGGGATGCAGCTTTGATGACTTCGCGTAATGCAATTCAGGTTCACAGAATCCGGCGTCTCCGGCAGTTCCGATCCTCCTTTGTGTGAAGCCGGAGGGAGATGCAGCGCTGGCCGCAGGCCATCAGAATTAAGTGTGCGATTTCTCAGGACGGATCAGCCTGTGCATTATTCATGGGTGCCGGAAGTGCCCGGAGCGCCTCTCGCCAGAGCAGCCTTCCCCAGCCTGGAGCCCCCCAGACCTGCTGGGCGTCACTTCCCGCCACCCGGCTGCTGCTGCTGCAGTCGGCAGGCCCGGAGAGGGCCGAGCTGGGAAAGGCGGCCCGGAAGAGTGTAGTTTGGACCCGCGTGTGCCGCTCGGTCACTCACTGCATTTCCCTTCCCGTTCAGGAAGAAGCGGTGGATGAGGCCCCGCCGAGCCCCACGGCTTCCGCGTGCGCCCCGGCCGAGGGCTCCGCGAGGCAGCGGGTGCGGCTGGCGGCCGAGCTCCGGAAAACCGCCCACTGGCTCTTGATCGCTGCGGGAAAACTCCTGGCCATGGTGCTGCTTGCACTGGCAGGTAGGTGCGGCGGCCGAGCGGCAGGCGCGCCCCCTGGCTCCTTCCCCCCCCGTGTGGCGGAGGCACCCCAGCTTTCACCCAGCTGCGAGTATCGTGCAGGCCTCCCCCGCCAACCGAACCTGCAGTGTGTCGGCCTGCAGCTCCCGTCACCCTCCCCGCATGCATGCCGGCCTGTTATAAGGCAGTTTCGCACAGTTGTTCTCTTCAAGCAGGGTTCTAGTCCTCATGATGGCTGCTTTGGCCAGTGTTCACCTGTCGCCTTCCCAGCTCCCCGCCTTGTAGTCTCTGTGCCGTGCCCAGGTCATCTCGGCGACGTTCTGGCTTCCTCCGCAGGGATCACCTTGCCCTCCGCCTTCTCCAGTGTGTACTACCTGCTGTTCGTGGCCCTCTGCACCTGGTGGGCCTGCCATTTCCCCGTCAGAGACGTGGCCGTCACCACCTTGTGCGTGGTGGTGGGTGTCTTCGCCGGAGGCCACCTCATCTGCCTCTATGCCTACCAGACCCCCTTCGCGCAGGAGCTCTTTCCACCTGCCGGCCTCTGGGCACGGTAAGTGGGCACGCGCGGGTGCAAGCAGAGCGTACGGGGACGCATGGGTGTGTTGCTTCACAGCCTGGGCGGAGGTGCTGGACCCCCAATCCCAGCGTTCCTGGCCATGCTGACTGGGGCTGGTGGGAGAGGAGGTCCAAACTACGGCTAGGGCACCTTGCTGGGGAAGGCTGGCAGCTTAGGTGAGGCACGAGGCACGGCTAGATGGCCTTTAGGTGCCCTAGTTCCCTGCATCTCTGCGCAGTCTGCTGGCGTGCCTTTCTCAGAATAGACAGTGCTACTTATCTCCACATCTGATTCATCAAGTGCCAGACGGGATAAATTAGCTTTGACTCTCTCCAGCCCCTGTTATTAAACCAAGAATTCATTGTTCTTGGTGTTTGGTCCTCGAAGGCACAGAGCAGACGGGCCGGGCCGAGCTCCGCTGTTTAATTGGCAATTCCGCCGAGGACCAAACAGCACGTGAAGCTGGGAAGCAGAGACGCGTGTTCCTGCGGTGGCGAGAAAGGAGAGAAGCCGGCTCTCTGCTGGGAGGAAAAGGGGTTGTTTAAGGATACGTCAGCTCAACTTTGTGAGGCCCAGCCTGGCACTTTAGAGAGTGGCCCTTGAAGTCCAGGAAGCAGCACCTGCGATCAAAGGAGAAAGAAACCACACACCTGAATGCAGTCAGTTTGCTTAGCTCTGTTGGATCATTATTCGCCCTAAAAGGCTCCTGGGCTTATGTTCTATCAGTAAGATCAAAAATTGTCCCGGCCTGGAGGCCTTCCATCTCATCTCAAGAGACATCATGAAAGGAGAAAGGGAAGGGGAGGGTAGAGGAAAAGTCCAAGGGGTCTCTTAGCCAGGCTTCCTGTCTTGTCTCATGCACTCCTTTATTTCTCGTGCAGCCTTTTCATCGCGTAATTTATTTCTAGCACTGGGGGGAAGTGGAGGCATCGTTTACATATAAGCACAAATGCACAGGCGATCCCATTTTGCATGGGTGATACTCCTGAGTCCTCTTCTCCATTACAAGCAAATATACACGGGGGCTTCTGTGCCCCAGCTGAGCACCCCTCCTCCCCTCCTGCAGTCTGGACTGTGTGAATAATTCCCTGATCTGAGCCGGTGTTGCCCAGGAAAGTGATGTGCTTTGACCCGTCCCTTCGCGACACCCGGGTCTCCCATTCCTAGAAACATTGAGTACAAGCCCCAGCTCGGCACATCCGCCCGCCTTGACTGGCTCGCATTCCACCCGCACCCACCCTGGGACTGGAAGAGGCCAGCTGAGATTGTCGGACAGAATCCGGCCTGTCCGGTTTCTCCTCTTTCTCCAAACCCTTTGAAACTCAAGGCGCTGGCTTTAAAGAGCAGCCGGAGTGCTCAGGGCCCCCCTGCCACCCGAGCCGCCTGTGGATCACCCGCCCCTGCCTGGCCAAACCTCCCAGCCTCGCGGGGGCCCCCTCCCGTCCCGCTGGCGCTCCACACACAGCGAGGCCGGCTTTGCAGAACACCTGTGCAAACAGGCGAGCCTTCTCCCTCTTTCAGGCCGGCTCAGGATCAAAGCAGGAGGCTGTTGCTGGCCCCGCCAACTTCGCGCCCCGATGGTCGGTCACCTGCGGGTGGAATGGGTGCTGCCTGCCCCGCTCGTCCCTTAGCCTGCACGATTTCCCGTGGGAAAGTCCTTTGGTTGGCAGGTGTGGCGTGGCAGCCTCCCCTTTCCCGCAGCTTTACCTGTGGCCCCCATGCCCTTGCGCCTCCCGGGCCCAGGCGGCATCCCCACAGGTGCGCGTTGCACAGAACACCTGGACAGTGCGAGGCTGGGTGACACAGAGCGTCCCTGTTTTCCAGGCGGTCCGAAAATCCGTTCAGAAACCGTTTTAGTATTTGTGTGTCTCACTCCTGTAATCCCTGCATCTGGGGCGTCCCCCATGCCAGGGGTTGTACCCTGCAGACTCCGTCGGGGGGGGGCTTATTTCCGGAGCCACCGCACGCGTAGAGCAGGTAGAGCAAGCCGGTGGTGTTTCCGAAGCCGGCGTCCGCAGTTTCGTCCCGTCTCCCCGCCACAGGCTGTTTGGCCTGAAGGCCATCGTCCTGCACGGGGGCTGCGGCAGGCCCAACGTGCTGGTGCTGAACGACGGCCTGCCCTGGCCCATCTACGCCAACCCCGGGATCCTGCTGCTGCTGAGCTACGTGCTGGCCAGGCTGGTCAGGTTCCAGCAGTTGTACTCCAGCGAGCAGGTGAGCGATGCCCCCGGTTGCTCCCCGTCCTCCTGCAACGCCCCACGAACCTGCCCATCCCCGCACCTGGCAGGGGGATCGTAGCTGGCTGGTTTCTGGCTGGGTACCAGGGAAGCTCAGAAATCGCCCCCCAGCCATGATTTTTCACCCCCCCCCCTTTTTTTGGAAAAGCAGAGGGATGCCGTGAGCTCAACCTCAGACTCGGTGGAGATGGAGAACTGGTCCATGGAGCGAGACGGCCTGGCCGAAGACGCGAAGGTGAGGAGGGCCTCCGGGGCGGCCAGGTGTGATGGCGGGGTGCCTCTTCCATGCCGTGGCCTCTGGCCGTATTCCCCCCCCCACCCCGTCCCATCCCTGCCAGCAGACGATCATGCTCCACACATCGTTTTGGACTGCAGCTCCCATCAGCCCCAGCCAGCCCGGTGGTCAGGGATGCTGGGAGTTGTAGTCCCGAGCATCAGGAGGGCAGTGGGTGGGGGAAGGCCTCTGAAGGCAACCCAAGACTCAGGAGGGTCCTGCTGCCCCGGAGTCGCAGCGTTGCCCGGGCCTCGGGCTCCCTGGAGCAGCCGAGCCGCCTGCTGAACCTGCCCAGCCGTGGCCACGCTGGGCTGCCCCGTCGCTGCTCATGTCCCCCCCCCCCCGTCTCCCTCACGCTTCTTTCCATGCGCAGCCCATGCTGGACGAGGCCGAAGGCGCCGCTGGCAATGCTGAGGACTCCGCCTCCGCCGTGCACGTGTGCAGAGAGGCCGGCCAGCCAGGTGAGGGCTGCTCTGGGGTCCCGCCTCTGCCCCTCCACCTTGCCTCCATCCGGCCGGCTTGCGCCCGCCTCTCCCCGTGGCACAGTGCACCGGCTCCAGCCCCACGCGGCTGCAGAGCGCACAGCAGCCTTCCGCAGCTGGGTGGCCTCCAGATGCCGCGGCTCCGATTCCCAGCAGCCTCTGCCAGCCTGCTCACGGGCCGGGAATGCTGGGAGTCCTAGTCCCCACCTCCTGGGCTCTCCCGGGCATTCAGACAGTGCGGAGACCACGACACAGGCAGGGTCTCCCAGCGCTCGGGCATGACTCCGGGGCATCTGGGGGGCGGTAGCCCAGCCGCGAGCTGCTCTGAGCGCCATGCGGGCGAACCAGGGTGGCCGGACCTCCGGCCTCAGCTTGACCTGCAGTTTCCTGCACAGCCACACCTCTTTCCATGGCCAGTTTCTGGGCTTGTGCAACTTTCCCCCACTGGAGAAGGATAAAAGGCAGTGGCCTGAGGGGGTGAAGCCAGAGCGGGCGGGAATGTTTCTCTGCTTCGGCTGCCTCTCCCTCCCACCCGGCTGCACCGAGAGCTTTCCAAGGTCCAGTTCGTCCCTCCGGCTGGGGCAGACACGCCTCCAGGGCATGGGCAGAGAGGCTGGGCAGCCGCGCCGGGGTGACGGCCGGCCGACTGCGGGAGTGGAAGGGGCTTGGCTCGGGCCAGGTCACGGTGCCGCAGAGCAACGGGGTGGGTTGCTGCCCGGAGCAGGGCGAGCTGGCTCTCGCCCCGGCCTCTGGCTCCGCCAAAAGCATCCGGAGGGCTTGGCGTGAGGCAGTGCTGCCTCCTAGCGGCCGGCGCCCCTGTTGCTGCCGGGGCTCCTCGATGCGAAGCGCCTTCCGCACCACGGGCCGGGGCCGTGGCGGCACCGCGAGGCTTCACGTGCCGATGGCCCCGGCCCGTGGCCGCTCTCGTGGAAGGAGCAGCTCCGACGTGGCCTTGAAGGGGGAGCACCAGCCAGGACAGACCACCCCGCACTTGACAGACTGGGCACTGGCTCTGCACCCGGGGAGGTCACAGGAGGATCAGCTCCGTGCGTTGGAGAGTTCCATCTTTCTTTCTTTGTCTATCGGAAGCCCTTTACCCAGTTTTTCAGCCGAAGGGGCTCCTGGGAAGATTTACACACCATCAGTAAAAGCAAGCCCTTCAGGCTTACAGTCTAAAAAAGCGAAACGTGGCAGGAGAGGAAAACTGGGCGGGGAGGGCAGAGGAGTGGAAGGGGCTGCTGCGATGGCCCTGCTTCTCGTCTTGTCTCCTCCCGCTTTTACCTGCCAGAACGGCGGCTGCCACCACCGCCAGGTGAGGGAGCCATGGGATGCAGGCAGCTCTGCTCCGGTTTCACGCATCTCGGGGCCAGTGCAGCGCAAGGTGGCCGAACGGCGTGACTGAGTGCGGCGGTGCCTCTCGTTGGGACTAACACAGGAAATCCCGGGGCCAAATTCCCGGCCTCCTCGCACGAGGAAGGAGGGGCATCCCAGAGAGACGGTGCCGGTCGCGACCCGGGGCTGGATAACGGGCGGCTCTCTGTCGGCCATTCAGAATGGCATTTTCCCTACCTGCCACCCCCCCACCCAGCCCCGCTTCCGCCTGAGTGGCTGCACGTGCTCCAAACCCCCCTCCTTGTAGTCGGCAGGAAACGGGCGCGTCACAAGGAGAGGCCGGCGCTGCTGCATTCGCTGGGCCACATGGTCATGGACCAGAGCTACGTCTGCGCCCTGATCGCCATGATGGTGAGCGGAGGGGGGAGCCCGGGCCGGGTGGGGGGTGTTGGGGCGGCCGGCAAGAGGAAGGGGGCCTAGCGGAGGGACGGCAGACGCGGCCGCCAGTGCGGCGCACACGCGCTCTCCTGGGGAACCGGTTTCCCAGGGAACGTCCCCTGCCAGCCCTCCGTTTCTCGAGGAACGTGGCCGGAGATCCTGGCCTGGATTCGCAGCAGCAGCTGGGGCTGTGGAAGCGGAGAGAGGCACCCGAGAGAAATACGGCCGCCCGTATAGGAGTAACGGCCGAGGCCCATTTCAGGTGCTGCCATAGGCAAAGGGCTGAGAGAAGCCGGGGCATGTCCTCCTCAGAAGCAAAACAGTCCTCGAAGACTAAATCACGGTACAAGAAAACCAGCGTGAGAGTTGGAAGAATTCAGAAAACGCACGACGGTTTAGACGACAAAGCCGTGCTCTGGTTATAAAAAAGGCAGAGATGCCGCCATGTGCTGCTGAATGCCTTGGAGAAGGGGCCCACGTTCACCCGCCCCTGGAAGGGCAGCAGAGGTGGCATCAGGCTCCGCAGGGAGGCCATCCCGCCATCAGGGGGCCACCCCGAGAAGGCCCTTCCCTCTCACGGTCCCCGTGGAAGCAGCACTTGCAGGAGGGCCTCAGGCATTGGCGGGGGGGGGGAGGGGGCCGTCTAGGCCCGGACCGGCACATTGAGCCAGGCTTGCAAATACGCAGGCACATGAGCACGAGCTGGTGAGCCACGTGTGGCGCCTCTGGCCCGGTTGGCTACCGCGGGCTGCAGCTCCAGAGCCATCTTCGAGGGCAGGGTCC
This sequence comes from Varanus komodoensis, assembly GCF_004798865.1. Lineage (NCBI taxonomy): Eukaryota > Metazoa > Chordata > Lepidosauria > Squamata > Varanidae > Varanus > Varanus komodoensis. Next base: position 11,403,344 of record NW_025335550.1, on the reverse strand, counting down.
TGGCTGCACTTCCTCCGGTGCCTCTGTGACCCTGCCTGCCCGCCCGGAGCGTGCGCTTTCCTGTCATTGCTGCCTCGGTGGGGCCCGTGCCCTGAGGAGCCGCCAAGAGACCCCGTAATTCACTAAACAGCCCTGCTCCGCCGGGCCAAGGGCGTCGCACAGTGCGTTTGTCCCCGGCCCTTTTGCAACGGCGATGCGAGCCTCGTGGCCCTCGCTCGCTTGCTCGCTGGCCTCCAGCTCCCATTCACCTGAGCCCGCAGAGGCAGCAGTGAAGGATGATGGGTGCTGTGGGCCCAGACACCTGGAGGGCCCCACGTCGGCCACCCTCGTCTCTCGGTGGAGCAGTGCCCCAAAGCAGGGACTGAAAGGCAGGGCACTGGGGCGGCGCCTTTTCGGCCGTGGAGCCCCCGTCCCCGCTCAGCCCGCGCCTCCCGCTGTCCCTCCCCAGGTGTGGAGCATCACGTACCACAGCTGGCTCACCTTCGTGCTGCTGCTCTGGGCCTGCCTCATCTGGATCGTGCGCAACCGGCACCACTTCGCCATGCTGTGCTCGCCCTTCATCCTCCTCTACGGCATCGCCCTCTGCAGCCTGCAGTACGTCTGGGGCATGGACTTGGAGCCGGAGCTGCCTGCCAGGGTCGGCTTCATGCCCCTGCAGCAGCTGGGGCTGGTGCACCCCCCCTACCCCTGCCTCTACCTCGGAGCCAAGGTATGCACCCCGGAGCATCCCGTCTTGCGCGCCAGCCTGAGCGGCCTTCCTCTTCTCGCCACATGCCCTTTGCTCCACTGCTTTGCTCGCTCGCTCTCTCTCTCTCTCTCTCTCTCTCTCGCTCTCTCGGGCAGAGGCAGGCAGCTGGTGCCCTCTGCTTCTCTTGGACAGCAGCTCCTGGGGCCCCAGTCTCGGCGGAAACATCTGGAAGGCACCGCCTTGCCTCCCTCAGCTCTACACCGGGCCTGTCATTTGGGGGATTCCGCCCTGAGTTTACAGAGTGGCGTCCTCCCCCTGTGTCCCCTTGGTCCTCCATCCCTTCCAGCCTTTCCACTTTTCCTCGCAGGGCTTGATCTCCAGACCCTGCACCCTCCTGGCTGCCCCCTTTGGATGCATCCCAGTTCCCCATGTCCTAACCACTGTTCTGTTCCCATCTTTCCCGGCAGCTCCTCTACACCCTGACCTTCTGGCTCCTCGTGCGACAATTCGTGAAGGAGAAGCTGCTGAAAAGGAAGCAACCGCCCACACCGCTGATGGAGGTGACGGTTGGGGACGCAGGTGAGAACCGGCCCAGGAGCGCTGGGCTCGCTTTCGGGAGCAGAGCTCTCCCCTGGTCCCGCGTGGCGATTCCTCCCTCCCACTGCTGCCTCTTCCAGGTCCGGGCCGCAAGCGGGACGTGCTGAAGGTCCTGGGGGCGTACGTGACGGGCTTCTACGCCAAGTTCTGGATCTTGGTCTGTGCCGGCATGTTCATCGTCGTCAGCTTTGCCGGACGCCTGGTGGTCTACAAGATCGCGTACATGTTCCTCTTCCTCCTCTGCCTCGCCCTTTTCCAGGTGGGGCACCGACTGGCTTGGAGGGGGCGGGCGGCCCTGCAGGGCCAGAGCGGCGGGTGGTGGACTCAGGTGCTGGTTGGGAAACGGCGGAAACTGCCTTCAGGAGAGCCGGCCCATCCGGCCCAGTGCTGGCAGCACTGACTGGCAGCAGCGGCGGCAGCTCTCCCTCCAGGTTGCAGGCAGGAGCTTTTGCAGCCCCCGAGGGGCATGCGGCCCCTCCAGGAGGCTTGGAGAGGCACCTGTGGGGACAGGGGGCCAAATACGGGGCCAGCCCACTGGCCCTTCCAGCCCAGGGCTGCCGGCCGTGCCTGGCAGCCGTGGCACCTGTGCTCTGGGGCCTCCGTTGCCAGCCCGGCCACCCGAGGGGCTTCTGTTGCCCGCGGGGGCCTCTGACCCGTGTGCCCCCCCCCTGCAGGTGTACTACAGCCTCTGGCGGAAGCTCCTGAAGGCCTTCTGGTGGCTCGTGGTGGCCTACACCATGCTGGTGCTCATCGCGGTGTACACCTTCCAGTTCGAGGACTTCCCCATGTACTGGCGCAACTTCACGGGGCTGACGGACGAGCAGTGAGTGGCGGCCTGGCCGGGCGGCGGGGGTGCTCCCCGGGCAGGGTCCCCGGGTTTCTGTGAGAGGAAGGGGAGCCCGTCTGGCCCAGCTCTCCGTCCCCGCTGTGGCTGGGCAGGGGCCCCAGGGGAAGACCCCCCCACGTGCGTCCCCCGGGGCCCGCAGGCTCAGAGGCTGCACTTCTGGCTGACGGTCTCTGCCGCTCCTCCAGGGACCTGTCCAGCCCCTGTTGGAGTCACGGTTGCTCTCGGTGGTGCCGGGAGCCCCTTCCTCGTGCTCCGCCCAGCCGCTCCCTCCCGGTTCGCTCCTCGTCCTGAGCCAAAACGGCCCGGGCCGCAGCCCCACCGTTCTCTCCTGCGTCCCCGGCAGGCTGGGCGACCTGGGCCTGGAGCAGTTCAGCGTCTCGGAGCTTTTCTCCAGCATCTTCATCCCGGGCTTCTTCCTGCTGGCCTGCATCTTGCAGCTGCATTATTTCCACCGCCCCTTCATGCGCATCACCGACCTGGAGGACGTGCTCGCGCCGGGGCCGGGTGGCCCGCAGCCGCTCGGGTAGGTGGTGGGGGTCCCCCTCTGCCGCAGGCCCCCGGGACTGTGTCGCTCTTGCAGGAGGAGCACGGAGCTCTTCCCAGCTCGGCCCTAGAACAGCGATTCCCCACCGCGCTCCCTCCATGTGCCTCGGTTTACAGCCTCAGTATCTGATGTTAAATATAAAGCCACCCCTTATATCAGGTTAACAATCAAAGTGCTGGGAGAACAAAAAGGTTTTCACCAGATGCCGAAAGGAAAGAAGCGTTGGTGCCAGGTGAACCTCTCTGGAGAGTGTTCCGCAGTCGGGGAGCCACCACAGAGAAGGCCCTGCTCTGGGTAGTCACCCTCCTGACCTCTTTCAAGGACGGCCCCCAGAGGAGGGCCTCTGACTCCGATCTCAAGGGGCAGGAGGGGGGAAAATGGGTCGGAAAATGGGCTTGGCTGTTCCGTACTCAGAAAATGTGTCTGCCAAGTTCCAGGAATCCCTCCCTTTGAGTCTCTCTGCCCCGCACCCTGTTTGCAGTAATTTCTCCTGGCTCTTTAGGGGCGACGAGGCTAGCGGAAGCGAGTTGCTGTTGCATCCAGAGAATGGAGAGGCAGATGAGCATGAACCAGAAGGAGCAGCCGATGCCACCTCTGAAGGTAAGCGCAAGTTCCTTGCACCAGGTCAGGTGGGGGAAGCCCCGCAGGGGGTGTCTGCAGAATTTGCTGCCCCAAAGAGGCGATCCCAGAACTTGTCTTGCCTGTGCCCCTGCAGGGCTTCTCTTTTCTCCAGTAGCCAGGTGCAGGGTCAGAGCAGGCTCCCGCCTCCCTTACGGGAAGGAGGACTTTCTGTCCTGGTCCGCAGCCCCCTTTCTGAATGGGCCTGTGACCCATGCGCCCTCCATGTGCCCACAGAGGGGAAAAAGGGGCAGGGAAACCGCCAACACGTCCTTTTGAGTCGCTGCTGAAATTTGCATGCTCTTCATGCGAGGCAGCAAGCGACCTGGGCTTTGCTTAGGCTTTTTTATTGCAAGGGGGCACGGACTGGCCTGTTTCCCCGCCTGGGGCTTTCCATGTGAACCCAGAAGGTCGGGGAGGGTGGCTGGCTTACCATCTTTAATGATTATGGAGGAGACAAAGTGCCTTCTCCCATCCCTCGATTATGTGGCCGAAGTGAGGAACTCCTGGGCTACTCCGGCACTGCCCAGTGCGGGAAAGTAGGCGCCCCCTTTCTTCCGGCCCCGTGCGCAGAATCCTCCCCTTCCAGGAGCCTTTTGCTCCAGGCTGCGGTTTGTGGATCTCGTGGCTCCAGTAAAAAACCCACAGCCCAGATTATTTCCCTCAAGCCTGGGATCTGTCGCTCTGGCCGAACAGCGCCGCTCCCAGCAGCCCCTCACGCGCTCCCCATCTCCCGCTCTGCAGGGGGGGCGCCCAGCAAGTGGGGGCTGGTGCTGGAGCGCCTGATGGTGCTGGGGGCGAGGTTCTCCGACATCGTCAGCCGCGTCCGCGTCTTCGTGCTGCGGCTGCTGGAACTGCACGTCCTCAAGCTGGTGGCGCTGTACATCGTCTGGGTGGCGCTGCAGGAGGTGAGGAGGTGGGGAGACGTGGAGGAAACGGGCGGGCGGGGGCTCCCTGGGGGGGGCGAGAAGGAGGGGGGGGGGGCGGGGGGGCTGGGCTTGCCACGTGAGCAAGGGCGGCAGAGATGCCCCGGGGGGTGGGGGGGTCGGGGCCCCAGGGCCCGCGTCTGGCTGGCGCGGCTTCGAAGAGGAGCCACGCCGTCCTTCCCGTCCCCGCCACAGGTGTCGGTGATGAATTTCCTCCTGGTGGCGCTGTGGGCCATCGCCCTTCCCTACAGCCGGTTTCGCCACATGGCCTCCTGCCTGTCCACCGTCTGGGTTTGCGTCATCATCGTCTGCAAGATGCTGTACCAGCTGAAGATTGTCGACCCTCAGGTGTACGCCAGCAACTGCACTGAGGTATGGAGATGCCCAGGATCGCGGAGCCCGTCGGTGGACGCACCTGTGTGGGTCGGGGTGTGCGCGGGTCCCGGGGCGCCCCGCGGTGTGGATGGTGCCTTTGGCCAGTCTGGGCAGCGGGCAACCAGAGAGGCAAACCTGGGGCTGGATCTCGGCCCTGGATTCTTCTGTGCCGAAGCAGCAGGGCAATGCACCTCGCTGGCTTTCGAGACGGAGTCGGGTGAGTTTTTGAGTGCGCTCACAATACGCTCAGAATGCTTTGATGGTTCTTGCGCTGCTGCAGCCCTAGCGGCTGGGCCGGGCCGGGCCGGCCCCTTTCCTGTTCGGAGTAACCAGGAAAGGCGTCAAACGTAAAACCTCCAGGATCACACACGCCTTACACTTACCGATTGGTGCAACCGTGCCGGAAGCACCCTGCACAGTTGTGCCGCAGCAGCTTCGAAAGTGTGTTGTGGAGCTGGAAAAAGTTCAGGAAGGGTGGCTGAACTGGTGAAGGGGCTGGGACAACTTCCAGCGGGGAAAGGGTACAGGATCCGGGCTTGTTTAGATGGGAAAAGGATGAGGAAGAGAGGACGGGATAAGGGTGTGCAAACTGCGTGGTGCGGAGAGAGCCGAGAAGGCCCGTCCCATAAGCGGCTGGGTGAGTTTCAGGACAGATTAAAGTACAGTGGAGAATGTGGAGCTTCCTCCTGTTAGACGCACGAGGCCGTCGTCTCAAAAGGCAGATTCATGGGGGAGGAGGGGGTAGCCGTGGCCGCACCCCGACAGCCAGGGGCTCCCCACAGGACCACGGCCGGTGCTCCCAAGTTGCGGCTGCGCTTCTGTCCTGGCGGAATCATGCGCCATCCGGTGGCCTCTTCGTTCGCCTGCCACGAGTCCAGAGGTGTCTCGTCGGGGATGCCGCGGGATCGCAATGCGACGAGCGAAAGGACACCGTCTTTGTTTCCTCCGCAGCCGCAGCCCAACAACACCAACCTCTTGCCAGAGGAGATTGGCAACTCCACCCTCTACCAGGGCCCCGTCGACCCGGCCAACTGGTTCGGCATCCGGAAGGGCTTCCCCAACCTGGGTTACATCCAGGTGAGCAGGTTCCCAGGCCGCCTCCCTCCTCCTTCCTCTTCTCTCAGCCGCTGAGCTGTTTGGGAAGGGAGGGGCCATTCCAACCGGAGCGGCCCCACATGGGAAGCTGGCGCTCCCGGTCCTTCAGGCACACCTCCCTGGCCGCTTTGTTGGGACGGGGTGGGGTACACGGCCACGGCAGTGGATGCCCCCAAGGGCCCCTTCGCAGCCGCCGGCCTTTTCGCTTGCCTTACAAACTGAAAAGAACAAGTGGCGCTTATCCCATGGACTGGTTATTTTCAAGGAAGGGCGGTTGGAAGAGCTTAGAACCGAACGCTCCTGTCAGAAAAACTCACCTCGTTTTTACGTCACTTTGGGACTCTCTGGCCAGCTGAGTTCGGCTCCGCCTCCGTGGGCCAAGTGGCTTTGCCGTTTTAATTGCGAACAATTAGAGAATGATGTCAGCCACTCAGACGGCTTTGGCCCTGGGGTGATCTAGAAATGCAGCCAGTCGATAAACCCGTCTTTCCGTTGCCCCGCTGCCCACCTCTCCTCCCGCCTCCCCAGAACCACCTGCAGGTGCTGGTCCTGCTGGTTTTCGAGGCCGTCGTGTACCGCTGCCAGGAATACTACCGCAAGCAGCACCAGCTGGCGCCTCCGCTCACCCACACCATCTTTGACGAGGCCACGCACCAGAACGTGGACAGCGGCCTGAGGAGCTGCGTGAAGTACTTCCTCAACTACTTCTTTTACAAGTTCGGCCTGGAGGTGAGCGCCCTGGTGGTCCGCGGCGGCCATTTGTGCGAGCGCCCGGGGGAGCACTCGGCACCCCAAAGGGGCTCCCCCAGACGTTGGGGGCTCCCTGCCGAATTGCTTCGGACCCCCCCGCCTTCGCTGGGTCCAGCCCGGCCCGCACGCTCCCTTGTCGCCCCGTGCAAGTAAAAGGCGCCGCCTCTGCGAGGCGAAGGGAGAAGGCCGTGGCTGCCCGAGCCCCGCTCGCCACACGTCCCCCCGGGAGGCCGCGTGTGCCGCCGGGAGAGCCCCTCTCACCGGCCCCCCCCCCCCCCCGCCCCTTCCTGCCCAGATCTGCTTCCTGATGATGGTGAACGTGATCGGCCAGCGCATGAACTTCATGGTGATCTTCCACGGCTGCTGGCTGGTCGTCATCCTGACTCGCCGGCAGCGGCAGGCCATCGCCCGGCTCTGGCCCAAGTACTGCCTCTTCCTGGTGCTCTTCCTGCTTCTCCAGTACCTCCTCTGTGTCGGGATTCCTCCGGTCCTCTGCCTGGGTGAGCCTGCAGCTCCGGGGGCACCAAGGGCAGCCGCCCTCCCTTCTTGCTGACCTGGAAGAGTGCCCCCCCCCCGCCACGCTCCTTGGGGTCCGTCCTTGCAAAGCGGGGTCTACCCACCACTGGGGGTTGTACCTCACCGCAGGAAATGGCGGCATGTTTAGTCGCCACCTGTCGCCGTGAGACCATCTCGCAGGACACCTCAGGGCAGAAGAGCTCTCCAGTCCGCCGGCCAGGCCGGCTGGCGAGCATGCAGAGGGCCGTGGGCCCCCCACCCTGCGGTGGCGGCCACCTTGCAGAGAAAGGGAGCGAGAAATAGCAGGCCCGTTCCGGATCGCCAGGCATGCCTCTTCACAGGCGGCAGAGACGGCTGTGTGGCTCAGAGCCCCCGTGCTGGGCAAGCTGTTCCGAAGGCCTGGTTCGCGGGGGTGCGGGGGTGCCAGGTGGCTGGTCAGCGGGTGCCCATCCCGCTGGGGAGGGTCGCCCGGGGGCCCCTCTCCGCGCGTCGGTGACGCGTGTCTCTTGGCCCTCTAGACTACCCCTGGAGGTGGAGTGGCAGCATCCCCGTCAACTCCGTCCTCATCAAGTGGATGTACCTCCCGGATTTCTTCATGAGGCCCAACGCCGTCAGTCTCATGAGTGAGTGCCCGCGAGAGCCCGTGCGCTCTTTTCCCAGGGTCCCCTGCGGGGCTTGCTGGACTCCTGCGGGACCACCAGTCGGGGCTCCCTGGAGCGTGGGCGGGCCCCCCGCGGCTTGGCTTGGCTTGGCTTGGCTTGGCTTGGCTTGGCTTGGCTTGGCTTGGCGGGCCGGGCCGTGGCACTTTCCGTTCAGCACCAGGGGCAGCTCTTCGGCCGCGCTCTCCCCGCCGGGCGGGTGTGCCGACCCGTGTCCGTGCGAGGGCCGGATTCCATTTCCGGAAACCCCTGGGGCCGATTCCAGGGATGGGCGGGGCCAAAGGGAGAAGAGGGGGGCCCAAAGTAGCCCCAAACCAAGAACGTTTTAGCATAACACTCGCTCATGTTGCGTGTCATTAAGCTTTGCGAGGGACATTCCAGACCGTTGGAACAGGGGGAAAACATGGATAGAGCTAGTGGGCCAACTGGGAGCAAAGCGGGCCAGGAAAAGGGGTGTGTCCATCTGGAGGATCCTGGACTTTGAACTGGGACCCCAGGCAGGGCGGACTGGGACCTGGGGTCTGATCCTGGCATCGCCTGGGAAAGCCCAAGGACTTGCTGCCAGTCGGTGCCGGCAATGCCAGGCTGGACAGGGATGGTCCCGCTCCTGCGAAAGCAGCCTTCCCGTGGGGTCCCCGGCGCTTGCTGAGGCGCCCCTTGGCTTCTTCCAGGCGACTTCCTGCTCCTCCTGTGCGCCTCGCAGCAGTGGAAGGTCTTCGCGAACGAGCAGGCGGAGGAATGGGTGCACCTGGCCGGGGACAACAGGGAGCAGCCGGAGCTGAAGCCGGGGGAGCCCAACCCCGTGCCCAACTTTGTCAACTGCAGGTGGGTGCGGAAGAAGCGCCTGCAAGCCTCCGCGGCGCCCGGGCGCATCCAGCCAGGGAAGGCTGGGCCACGTGGAAGCACAGCCCTCCGGACCACAGCCGGGGAGGGGGCTGGTCCCCCAGCAGGTCTCAGTCAAGCAGCCTCGACTCGCAGGGCTTCCGAAGGGCTTTGCCGGAGCCACGGGGGAGCAACCGCTGCCCAAGCTCCGCTCTGCCCTGCTGGATTCCCGCTCCAGCCCGGCTCGAGCGGTCTGCCTGCTCCTCATCCCGGTCTCCCCCGCCCCAGGTCTTACCTGGACATGCTGAAGGTGTGTGTCTTCCGCTACCTCTTCTGGCTCGTGCTGGTCATCGTCTTCGTGGCGGGCGCCAACCGCATCAGCGTCTTCGGCCTGGGCTACCTCATGGCCTGCTTCTACCTGCTGCTCGTCGGCACCGCCCTCCTGCGCAGGCCGCGCCGCGCCCGCCTGGTGCTGTGGGACTGCCTGATTCTCTACAACGTCACAGTCATCATCGCCAAGAACATGCTGGCGGTAGGGGTTGCCGCGGAGTCCCTCTCGCAGGGGCCCCTCCGTTCCTTGTGCGGCCCCTCGTTCCTCAGGTCTGCCAGTTGCGTGCCGTGCGGGTTGCTCTGCGTGCGTGCGGCGGCAAGCGAGGGCCTGCTCCGTCATCGGTCGTGGGTGAGAACGTGCCCCGCGCTCGCGGCGCCCCTTTCCTGCCACTCACGCAGGGGCCCCCGTCCCCTCTTCTTCCCCCGCAGCTCCTCTCCTGCGTCTTCGTCCAGCAAATGCAGAGCAGCTTCTGCTGGGTGATTCAGCTCTTCAGCTTGGCCTGCACAGTCAAGGGCTACTACGACCGTGAGTGCCCGCCACCGGTAGAGCTCAAGCTCAAACCGCTGGTCCTACCTTTTCTGGGTCGTGTCGTGAGAAACGTGCATTCGATACTGCTGCTTGCTTCCGGTGCCAAGAATCGAATTTCGGTTCCGTTGTGTGAATACAGCCATGTATTGAATAACACCCCCCCCCCCCCGTTTTAGGCCTTGGATGCAGCAGGGGGGAAATGGGAACTGGGGAGGGGCCAAGGCTCAAGCATCCGGAATATCAGGAAAGTCAGCTGTGACTCTTGAGATCGGGCACCTTGCGCAGGATTGCGCCTTGGGCATCTGCCCCGTTTCGGTTTTCTTCCCCTCAAGTCCGTGCACCGGCTGGGATAAGAGTGCCCAAGACGGGGCTCCCTGGTCTTGCAATTGCATCCCAGAAGAGTTACGCCCTGGGCTGTCGCTGCCTGTGTTGACGCGAGAGCACGCCGAGGCCTCGCTGCCGCCTCCCAGCATCTGCTGACAGGGACGGTCACTTCTCCACCCAACCGTCGAGCCGGCCCTGCTTTCCACTTGGGCCCTGGATGGGGCCTCTGAGTTCAGGGGTGCAGCTAATCCGTTTCAGGCCCTGGGCTTCCTGGCCCTGTGGGGTCCCCCGTTACGGCTTGCTCTGAAGCACTTCTCTTGTTTGCACGCCCATCCCCGTTCCGGGCTTTAAATCATTCGTCATTGTCACTGAGGTTCACGCCATCGTTTATTCTGAAGCGTCTTGGATGACGGGGATTCAGTCTGCTTCTGAGCTCCTGATATGTGGGTGGAACAAAACTGCCAGGCCTGGGGGCCGTTTCTGGAGCGCTCTGCGCATGTGCAGCTTCTCATTCCAAAGCTGGGCAGCCGGAGCTCTTCCACGACCCGAGGAATGGAGCAATGGAGTGGCGCGGGGCAGAGCCGGGCCGTGTGTGTGTGTGCGCCTGGGACAACCCCCCCCCCGCCCGGAGGCCTTGCTCAGAGCCCCCCTCCCCTCTTCTTTGCCAGCCAAGGCTGTGGACAAGAGCCAGGACTGTGCGCTCCCCGTGGAGGAGGCCGGCATCATCTGGGACAGCATCTGCTTCTTCTTCCTGCTGCTGCAGCGGAGGGTCTTCCTCAGCTACTACTTTCTCCACGTCATGGCCGACCTCCAGGCCTCGGCCCTGCAGGCCTCCAGGTGGGCACCGACGGACGGGTGATGACGCCGCGTGGGCGAGCTGGGCCAGCGGCCGGGATTGGGCTCAGCCCGGCATGGCGCTCTGGGCCCCGCAGCACTGCGGGGACGCAGCCGGGGCTGACGCTGCAACCCCAGAGGGGCAGGCGGGGCGGAGGGGGAGGAGAGCCGGCTCCGGGCTTCTTGCCCATGGCAGCTTTTGCTTTGAGCTTCCTAGGAGCTACCTGAACTGCTGTCTCCACGCCCTCCCCCCAGAGAGCTGCACCACCATGGACAGTCCCCAGAAAGCTCTGAAGAAGCACTGCAAGGAATATGGAGGCCCCTCACATCGGAGGCGTCTGTTGGCCTTGCCAGCAGCCGGGCGGGGGGGCAGAACTGCTGGCCCGAGGACGGAGCCAGCCGGCCAGGGGTCCCAGCCCAGCCCTCTCCCCCCAGCACCGGCCCTTTCCCCGCTCGCTAACCTCTGGGGGGCTCCCAAGGTTTTGCACGTGGCCACCGGCCGGGCCTAGTTTGAAGTGGGTCTCCTGAGGCCTAGCTACCGGCTGTGGAAGCTGGATGCTCATGAGGACTAGTGGTTCTGGCTCCACCGCTTTTGCCTTCGCCCATGTCTTCCTTCTCCGAGGCTGAGTTGCGAGGGTGTCGACACCTCCACAGCCAGTTTTGGGTTGCCCAGGAGCCAAGCTCTGGCTGAAATGGACCTTCGGTCAGCACCGCAGCAAAGCTCTTCTCGGTCGGGAGCAGGAGGCGAGGCCCAGGGGCTGCGCCCGTCCTGGCAGAAGCCCCCCCCCCTTCTGCTGACCCCCTTCTGTCTCCCCGCAGGGGCTTCGCTCTCTACAAGGCCAGGACGATCAAGCGCATGCGCTCCCATCACCAGGCGGAGAATAAGTCCTTGGCTCAGCTCAAGCGTCAGTGAGTCTCGGGGCAGGGGCTGTGGCTGGGGCGGCGGGGGGGCCCTTTCGCGCTTTGGGACAGAGGTGGGGCGGGTGGAGGGTTGCCCTTGCTTGGGAGAGGACAGGAGGAACCGTGTCTGCTTCGAGAAGCGGGGCCGAGGGGCAGCCCGGTGACGCTGGACGCAGGGGCCTTGTGGGTGCGCCGGGGCGGCCTCGCAGTGCTGGGGACCCGTGGCGCTTGCTCGTCTTCCCCGAGTACCTGGGACAGCTCCTTGGGGTGGGGGGCTTAGAGGCAAGAGAGCAGAGGTGGGTGAAGCCGGGCCCCACCCGCGACATCGCCGTGTGCCTGCAGGATGGAGCGGATCCGGGCCAAGCAGGAGAAGTACCACCAGGAGCAGCTCGCGATGGACAGCAGAGAGGCTCCGGAGACAGACAAGCCAGGTGCGGGGGGCTTTCGGGGCTGGGGCGAGGAAGGGGCCCGCGTCCCAAGAAAAGGACGCCTCCCCGGGACACCGGTGCTCCTCTCCGCCTGCCCCTCATCAGCCCCAGCAGGCCGCTGTGAAGGGGGCCGCAGCCCCCGAGGCTTGCGATGGCTTCGTGTCCTTCGTTAAGCATCCCGTCTGAGCAGACGGCAAGGGCCCCTCGTCTTCCGCCTCTGCGTAGGCCAGAGCGTGTGCAGCGCCCCCCACCCAGGACACACCCTCAGCCCGGGCGGCTTGCTGCCCCCAGGTGTCCCCCAGCCAGGGATGGTGCCCACGGGGGTTCCCCGCGCAGCCCACCGCTCCTCGCCTCTCCCCGGGCGAAGGACCCTTCTCCGTCCAGCAGCTGATGGGGGGCAAGAGCCATTCCTGCTGCAGAAATGGGGGAGGCTGGCAGGGAGCTGCCCAGCGATCAGCCTCGCGTCCTTCTGAGGTCCCTCCTGCTTCCACCTGAGCCGACGGCGGAGAGACAAATACCGGCACCCATGCCTGGGGCGCTATTCGGGGAGACGGGCAGAATCTGTTCCTAATTGCCTCCGAGCGGGCCAGGGCAGCAGTGGTGACCCTAGCCGCCCCCCCCGAGCCGTGTGCCACCCTCTGCTGTGTGTGGGTAGTTTCTCGTCTTTAACTGAGTGGCGTCCGCTTTGCTGAGGCAGCTGGAATTTGGACTCCCAGGACAGGTGGGATGAGGGAGGGGAGGGGAGGGGAGGGTCAGGGCATCCGTGCTCAGCTTCAGCCAGCTTGTCTTCCAGCCCGTACTTTGCAGGCCTCTCCGGCTCTGGGCGTGTTCCCGGGTCCTGGTTGCCTCTTCTCCTGCAGTGCCTGCCTCCACCGTGGCTTCATGAATGGGGGAACGTGGCTCGTTCGCTCCTCGCCAGCCCCTGGCTAGGCACGGTGGTTTCTGGAAGGCACGGGAGGCGGGCCGGAGGGCCGTCTTGGCAGCCCCGCAGGGTAGGAAAGCTGCCCCCTCACGCTCCTTCTGCCCCGTTCCACAGAGGCAGGTGCCAAGAAGGACCGTTCCCACCAGAGGAAGCACTGGTGGCGCCCCTGGCAGGATCACGCCACAGGTACTGCCCGGCCCCGGCTTGGGGGGCGCCCGGGCGCACTAACCTGACCCATCTCTCAGCCACCTAACTCTTTGCTGGAGGGAGCACGAGCGAGCGAGCCCTGCGGGGTGGCGGCCCGCTCTGCCATCTGCATGCCTCACATCTCTCGCGACGCCCTCGGTCTTGATGGGGAAGCGGCTCTCACGCCCTCTGTCTCGTGCTCTCTGCACAATCCTGCCACGTGCACCCCTTTCCGGCACCTCTGCCCCCCAGAGTCGCCTGGGCTCTCTCTAGCTCACGCCCAAGAGTTTTCGGCAGTGGGGAAAAAGAGGCAGGCAAGCAGCTGCCAGTCCGTGGGGGCGCTACCAGGTGCAGCACAGGCCTGGCTTCCCAGGCAGCCGTAGCCGGATGGGCAGAGCGCCATGTCTCCGAGGGCACCATTGCACGGATGGAGGCGCGAGCGCCCGGCCACCCGACCGCCCGCCCGTGGCCGGTGCCGGCCGCCGGTTCCGTGGCTCCGGCCATACAGGCTTGTCCAGGGTGACCTTCTCTGCTCTTCTTTCCTCCCGCCCAAGGAGACCCGCATTCTGATGAGCGCAGCCCAGAGCTTCCTGCTTTGCTTCCCAGCAAGGAAGCAGATAGAGGGCACTACAGTGGTAATGCTCGCATGACCCATGCAGTTCAATGTGCTCACTGCAGGTTTGCGCATCTTGCCATCCAAGCCCTGCTCCCTCCTCAGTCCTTTCCGACAGGAAGCGCCAATCTCTGCATCAGCCACGGGGCGAGGACACTGCCAGTCGCTTTCGCTGTGTGTTTGAAAATGTGCATCTCCACTGATTCGATTGCGCAGAGTTAGAAGCATATTTCTTCGCTGTATTTAGTTTTATATATTTATTTATAGCATTTTTATGCCACCCCCGTCGCAGAAAGCCTCGAGGCTTTCAATTTCGTATTGGAAATACAAAATTGTATTTCCAGTGCAAAATTGTATTTCAATTTTGGTGCACTGTGCAGTGAGGAAAACGGAGGAGGGAGCGGCGCTCGTGTGAACGGGTCCATACTCATCTCGTACATTGTGTGTCTCGTTGCGGAAGCGTTTCGGGTCTGCTTACCAGTGTGAAGGCATTCATTCCCACCCACCCGACATTCGGCAGCGGAAAGCGTAATATTCCCCGTGCTAAGAAATACTAACGGCACCCAAGAGCACTCAGGCGATGTGGGGCGACGGGGGGGGGGGGAGCTGGCGAGGGTCTGCAGCACCCTCGTGGGGTGTGGGGGCATGTCTGGAGTCAGGGTGCCACGGAGAAGGCCCCGCAACCTTGGCCCATGGGCTCTGCATGCACGGTGAGATCCCAGGGGTGCGTCCCCCCAGAGCCCCCCGTAGCTTGTCCTGCTAGTGGATTTTGCCAGGCCGCTGCTTCCAGAAGGTGCTCCGGCGCCCCAGGAATAGACCAGGGCAGTGTCCCTGGGCCAGGCAGAGTCTGCGATGGGACTGTCGGTTTCAGGAAGGAGCGCCGGCGTTGGAGCCGGGGGACTTGCCCGTGCGACTCCTGGCAGAAGCGGATGGCGCCCGTTCTCCACCCTCACGCCAGCTTCTCATGCTCTTTGCACCCGCCTGTCTCTTTGCTTTGGTTTCGGGGGTAACGACGGAGCGGTGTTTCTCTGTCCATGCTCAAGGGCACTCTTTCAGCCGTCCTTGCACTGCACTCTGCCCTTCCCTTGCATGCCCCGGTTCCAAAGTGAGCGCCACCCCCACCTCTGGCGGGGAGAAGGTGAGATCGGGAGAGCCCCCGCCTGAGCGGCTGCTCTTTGCGGGGTTTCAGTGCTGCACTCCGGGGACTATTTCCTGTTCGAGACGGACAGCGAGGAGGACGAGGAGTCGGTCCTGGAGGACCAGAAGCTGCCGAAGCAGAGCGCCTTTCAGGTTAGAGCCCCCATCCCCCCCCCCCGCCGTAAAAGGCCCTTCTTGGGGGAAAGGAGCCCAGGAAGGCGACAGAATTGGTAGGACAGGCACCGGGACGGGACGGAGGAAGAGTGAACTCTTCTGGTCCGGAGGCAGCCTTTCCCCCTTCCCACATCCCCAATGAGCGACTCGAAGGAAGGGAAAGCTCTCTGCACGCGCCAGTGCTGCCCCCATTTTGGCTTCCTATTTGGGCACTTCTTGCACTGCGTCGCCTCTTCTGTCCCTCTCTCGCTGGGGCTGCACCAGCGAGAGGACTTGCTCTGGCCCCGGGTGCCGAGCACCACCCCTTTTCCCCTTTCCCCCGTCCTGTAACTTGCTGACTCTCGGCCGCCCGTTGCAGCTGGCGTATCAGGCCTGGGTGACCAACACCAGATCCGCCCTGCGTGAGCGGCAGCGGCAGGAGCGAGCGGAGCGAGAGATGCAGGATGCTGAAGGTGGGTCCTGCCCCGTCCCCTCCCAAAGGATTTGCCCCCGGTCCTTTCTCTCAGGCCAGCGTCGTGCCCAGCCAGAAATGGGCTGTCTCCAGGCACTCTGCACTGCAACTCCCAGAATCCCCGAGGCCATGCTTGTGGGGATTCTGGGAAATGTGGTCCGAAGCACTGGAGGGCACCTTCTGAGGCCGTGCTCAGTCAGTGGGAGCGTTAGAGCCGCCCTCTGTGCCCTGCAGGTGATGTGGAGGCCCGGCAGGTGGAACTGAAGGACCAGGCGGGCAGCAAAGAGGAGGAAGAGGAGGCAAGCGAGGAAGAAGAGGCTGTTCCAGGTGGGCTGCCCTCTCGGGCAAGGCGCTCAGCAAGGAGCGGGGTGGTGCGTTGTCTTGTTTCCCGGAGTCGGAATAGGAGCTCCGCGAGGCAAAACCGTAAGAGGGAATGCTGTGCCCGTTTGTGCGACGGCAGAAAGACGGCCGCTTCTCTCTGCCTCACCAACTCGGCTGGCAAAGGAGGCGCTTCTCGGGGCAGGGAGAGGAAGTGGCGCCGGACGGCAGGACGCTCTGCCAGTGCTGGAAGCGGCCACCCAGCAGAGGGACAGACTGCAGCGCTCCTCTCCGCGGTCCCAGGGGCAGAACCGGACCTCTGGGGGTTGAGGCCCAGGAGGGACTCTCGCTCGCGTGGGGAGCTCCCCGTCTGCCTGGCTGCATGGCCCAGGCGTGCTGGGACTTGGGGGACCCTTCTCTGCCTGAACATGTGCAGGATTCTGCCCCCAGACGGGTCCTGGAGCACAAATCAGTGGCGCGCACCAGCCACGGAGCGAAGGGGCAGCTCCGTGGGAGCCTGCTGCGGAGGGGCGGCTGGCCGGGGGGGCGGGGGTTGCCCTCGCCCTCGCCCTGGCCCTGGCCCTGGCCCTGCTTCTGGCTCCCGGAGCCCGCTGGCTGGCAGCGGCCTGATCCGGCGCACCCCCTTGCCTGCAGGGAGGAGCACCGTGGTGCAGCGGGCGCTGAACATGCTGCGCTTCGTCTGGCTGCTGTGCCAGGCCACGGTGGACGGGCTGACCCAGTGGCTGCGGGCCTTCACCAGGGAGCACGAGCACATGTCCACCGTCCTGGGCCGGGAGCGCTTCGTCCTGACGCAGAAGCTCGACCAGGTCAGCCCCCGGCCTCCCCCCGAGGGTTGGGGCCACGCCTCTCCCCGCTGGGGGCTCACCCGGTGATGGCGGC
>NW_025335550.1:11377072-11386761 GCF_004798865.1 Varanus komodoensis | reverse complement strand
TGGACAGGCTGTACCAGCCGGCGGCGGCAGACGGCTCCTCGAGCGACACGGCCTTGCCGGGCACGGCAGCAGGGTCTCCGGACAGCGCAGCCTCCAGGCAGGTGCATAGGGGCTGCGGGGAGGTGGGGCCAGGCCCCGTGGACTACGCGGGGTCCTGGCTGCCAGGTCAGCCAGGCTGGGCTTGACCAGCTGGATCCTGGGTCCGGGGGCTGGGCTGTGGGCTGAGTGGCCATAGAGCTAAGAGCGCCACTGAGCCCAAGCAGAGCGCCGTTCTTTCTCTGGGAACCACGGGGAGGGGCCTGGGGGCCGTGGCACCGAGGAAAGCATCTGGCTGGGGAATCCTCCTCGAGTGGGGCTGGAGCGCGGCTCTTCCAGGTTTCTGCCCGGGGCTCTGCTCCAGGGAGGATGAGCCCCTCTCGGGGCGGCTCTCCTGCGGGGGAGGGACGCCGTGTGCCTGCTCTTTGCTCCTGTCCCTGCCCGGTGCCCCCACGAGGACGTCACTCCGGGAACCGCTTGCGGGGTGCGACCTCCTCTTTCCCTTTGCCATCCCCAGTGGGTGCGAGAGAGTGGAGGTGCTCAGCAACGACACCACCGGCTACAACACCAGCGCCAGCGAGGAGCGCATCCCTGCGCTGGGCTCCCCGGAGGACGGGGGCCTCCCTCCCAGCGGCTCCCAGGAGCCGCTGGCGGTGGACCCCGAGGCCCGGCCCCGCACGGCCAGTGAGCTGCTCTCCATCAGGTACTCGGGCTGGCGGGTCGCTTTGGCACGTGTCCTCGTGGGTGAGGCGCGTCCACACCGAGGGGTCTGTGTCCGCTGGCGGGCGGCCTGCACGTCCCCGTCTCCCAAGCCCCGATGTCGAGGATTTCTTTTGCCCGCCGAAAGATTTACTTTCTACCATCAGTCACTTAACCCAGTCCTCAATTTGGTGCTCTCCAAGGTGTTGGACTACAGTGTCCAGCTTCCCCAGCCAGCCTTGCTGGGAGTCGTCCTCCACCACATTTGAGGGTTCTGTAAGGCTGGTGTAGAGTGACCTTTTCCGTTTGCTGGGGCTCAGCAGAGAGCGGGGATCGCAAGTTGCTTGCCAAGTCGTTCGTAGAAATGAGATCTGAGCATGGGGCCAGCAAAACCGGCTTGGCTCTCCGTCTGGTCTGAGAGCATTTTCTTCACTCACTAATTACATGCATTCATATCCCAGCTTTTCACTTCCAAGGAAAGGCCGGGGAAGCAGGAAAAGAGCAGCTCAAAATGCACCGGGTGTCCCGAACAGGCCCTTAGAAATGAAAACCGATCCGTGCCAAATGGAAGGCAGCACTCCGTTTTCGGGGGAAGGGTCATGGGCCTGGGGGCTGCCCCCGCGTCCCCGGGGAGGGCTGGGAAGCCGGCCACAGACGCTGCCTGGAGCCAAGGGTCTGACTCGGTGTCGGGCGGCTCCTGGCCAAGGGCGGCGCAGGGGGAGGCCGGCCGCATGTTGCGGAGGGCAGAGACTGCCGGGAGGGAGCCGAGTCCAGCGCGCCCGGGGGTCCCTGGGCCGGCAGGGCCGCCGTGGCGCACCAGCTCCCCGGGCTCCCTTCGGCCTGATCCCCCCTCGCTCTCCCGCTCCAGCTGCGTCTCCTTCGAGGAGCTGGAGGAGTCGGAGAGCTTCTACCGCTCGCAGAACCGCTTCACGAAGCTGCTGCTGGCCTGGTACCGCTTCGTGGCCGCGCACTCGGACCTGCTGTGCTACTTCGTCATCGTCCTGAACAACCTGGTGACGGGCTCGGTCATCTCGGTGGTGCTTCCCATCCTCGTCTTCCTCTGGGCCATGCTCTCCATCCCGCGGCCCAGCAAGCGCTTCTGGATGACGGCCATCGTGTACACGGAGGTGGGTGGGCGGGCGCCCGCCCTTCCCGGCCCCGCTCGACACGAGGGAACGGCCTGCAGCAGGGCTGGGCCGTCGCCCAGGGCCCAGGGCGTGGGGCGCAGGCGGCCGTTCCCCGTGCCGTGGGAGACTCGTTCTCGGTCGGCCACTTCCCCTCTGCCGGAGTGGCTTGCGTTGGACGGACACCGCCGACAGCAGGGAAGTGCCTGAGCCGTAGGGTGGGGAGCTCTCCTGGGCTTCCCCCCGTGCCCTGGAGACCCCCGTGCCCTGGTGGCAGCACCCTGAGTGGGGAGCAGGTGGGCGACAGTCCGTGTAGCCCGGGCTGGTAGGACTTCCTCAGCCCGAGGCCCCAATTCCACTTCAGAGAAGCTCTAGGGATGCCTTCTGGGGGAGTGTGGAACAGGACAGACCCTCGTTTGGCCCCTGAAGGCTTTTGCACCCGTTAGAGCGGGGCAGAATCAGCACGGGAGCCGGGAAAGGCCGCTGGACAAGAGAAGGGGGCGCCGGCCCCGCCTGAAGCTCGGTCAGGTGGCGGGCGGCTGGCTCGGGAGAGCCAAGAGAGGAGCTTTCATGCCAGTGTCCGCCGTTCCTTGCCGGCCCACATCCCCTTCCACCTCTCGGCTGCACGGGACGACCCCGCTGGCTTCCCGCAACAGGGAGAGCGGGAAACCCACCGGCCGCCTCCTCTCCCTGGGCAGGCGATGGTGGTGCTGAAGTACCTCTTCCAGTTCGGCTTCTTCCCCTGGAACAGCTACACCGCCCTGGTGCGCTCCGAGGGCCGCCCCTTCTTCCCGCCGCGCATCCTGGGCCTGGAGAAGACGGACAGCTACATCAAGTACGACCTGGTCCAGCTGCTGGCGCTCTTCTTCCACCGCTCCCTCCTGCTGGTGAGCGAGCGCCCTGGCCCCGGGCGGGAGGGGGAGCCCCTGGTGGCCTCTGAGACGCCACGGGCAGGAAAGGGTCCCCGGGGAGCCGCTGCCGGCGGGGCCAGGCGGGCTGTTCCCTGGTCGAGTAAAGGACGGGCTGTCGCGGTAGCTCTGCGCCCCTGACGGGAAGTCTGCCCGCCCGCCCGTCCTCTCCAGAGCTACGGCCTGTGGGACCATGAGGAAGACGTCCTGGCCAAGCAGCCCGAGGCGGCGGAAGCCAGCGCGTCCGCGGAGAGCGTCGGGAAGGCAGAGTCTCTGGCTCAAGCCGATGCCGAAGCAGGGGCCGCGGTGGTCCTGGAGGTGGAGGCGGAGCCGGAGGTGCCGAAGGGGATCCGCTCACGCTTCGGGAGGAGAAAGGACAAGAAGAAGAAGTGGAGCAAGGCTCCGAAAGAGGAAGAGGAGGATGGTACGTGGGGAGACGGGAGGCCAAGGAATGTGTGGAGGCCATTCTCTGTGCCTGCCGTGTGGACGAACGGGGATCCGCTGGGCCAGGAGGGCAGAACCCAGGACCTGAGAATTCCCCCTTGGAAAAGCTCCCGGGGCCAAATTTTAGCGGCCGCCTGGCCCCCTGCTCATGCTAGCTCAAACCCATTTACTGCCGGGATTTCAGCGGTAGGTGAGGCGACTCAGCTTCTTAGCATGGAGAAGTTCGCTTAACTGCACAAAAACGGAGACCCTGCTGAAAATTGGAGGCTGGGAAGGGGAAGGGGGGCTGCAGGAAGCAGGCCGTCTGGGGGGCAGGGGGAGCTGCAGTGCTGGCGTCCCACCCCAGAGCGTGTTGTGGTTCTTTCCTCCGGTCTCAGTTCTGCAAGGCTGTGACGAGACGGAGGGCGGGAGCGGCTGGACTGAGCGCCGGCTCGGTGGGGCTTGATGCTCGTGCCAGCAAAGGAGGGGCACCGCAGAGCCGGGTCCTGCCATGGCTCCCTTTGCGTGGCCTCGAAGCTGGAGCGTCCGTCTCCTCGTTTTCTAGCTGCAGCAGAGCAAGGCGAATGTCAGGAAGAAGAGAAGAAGTCAAGCCCAGCGCAGGAGAAGCTGAAAGCTGCCGGACGCCGGGCGAAGCTCGTCTTGGAATCCGCGTGAGTCCGGCTGCAGGATCCGGGCCGGCAGGGGCCATGGGGTCGGCGCCCCGGGAGGGTCACTGCTGGGGTCGCGTTGCGGAGGGGAGGCTGGGAAGCCGCCTCTTCCCAGCCAGGTCAGCGTATTCGCCCACCTTTTTCCTGCTTGTTCATGTCATTTCGTTTTATTTTTACGGAAACCCGAGTGGCAGGAACCCGGTGTCGCCAGAAGAGCGCTCCTCCGGGGCTTGCCGTCTGCCTTCCTTCAGGCCTTCAGCCCAAGGGGGGTCTTTCCCACCCCCTGGTGCCACATGACCCTTTTTGAAGTTCAGATGCTTTTTATTTCCCCAGTATTTTAACAGTTAATAGGTTTTACCATCTTCACCAGATGCCATGTGTTGTGTGCTGGTTGTGGTATATGGTTGCTTTGATTTGGGGTGTTTTGTTTTGTTTTGTGTAAGCCATCCAGTCTTTTAGTATTGGGATGGCAGATAAAAACTATGTATAGAAATAAACGAGAGAGAGCCGGCCCGCCCGGAGCAGGGGGCTTTGGTGGCCAGCCGCAGCTCAGCCCCTCCCCGCCTCCTCCTCCAGAGCAGGGCGTGCGCTCCAGCCCTCGCGGCAGTTCTTCCGGGACATCCTCCACAGCAAGTACCGCGCAGCCACGGATGTCTACGCCCTCATGTTCCTGGCCGACGTGGTGGACTTCATCATCATCATCTTCGGCTTCTGGGCGTTCGGGGTAGGTGGCCTGCCCCCTCACCAGGCTTGCTGAGACCGGCCTGCTCCGGCTGGGCTCCCGGAGGCAAGCGCAGAAGCTTTGTGCTGCGGCTGCCGGCAGCCCCCGCCGACCTGGCCGGGAAGGCTCGGTGCCGTGGTCCAGAGCAGCCGGAAGGCCAGCTTCTCCCGCGTGGTCAGTGCGCACAGTGGTGGACTGCCAGCTTCCCTGCCCCGAGGAGCTTCCAGTCCACGCTTGGAAGGCTCTGGCGAAAGGAGGGAAGGGGCCGCAGGGGCAGGTCTGCCTGAGGGCCTTGAGAAGCCCATCTCCCTGCCAGACCGAAGGAGCGAAAGACGGCCGTGCCGGGCTTCCCTCTGGAGGTTGCCGAGCATTGGAGGGCCTGGGGGGCACCCGGCGTGGCTGCCGACGGGCCCCCCAGCACGGCTTGTCTTCCTCCCAGAAACACTCTGCCGCGGCCGACATCACCTCGTCGCTCTCGAATGACCAGGTCCCGCAGGCCTTCCTGGTGATGCTGCTCATCCAGTTCTCCACCATGGTGGTCGACCGAGCGCTCTACCTGCGGAAGAGCGTCCTGGGCAAGCTCGTCTTCCAGGTGCTGCTGGTCTTCGGCATCCACATCTGGATGTTCTTCATCCTGCCCGCCGTCACCGAGAGGTACCGCCTCCCCGTCCCTCGTCTCGCGCGCTGCCCCACCCGGGGCCGCCCGGCCAGCAGGACCGGCGGGGGCTCCCCAGCGTTTCAGGCGGGCGGTCTCCCGGGGCGTGCGACGCAGGGGCTCCCCGCCCCAAGCCGCGGCCCCCCCGCCCTGCTGTTGGCAGGTGAGCTCCAGCCCCGACGCCCCTGCCCCACCTGCCGCGATTCCCCCCGCCCAGGATGTTCAGCATGAATGCAGTGGCCCAGCTGTGGTACTTCGTGAAGTGCGTCTACTTCGCCCTGTCGGCCTACCAGATCCGCTGCGGCTATCCCACGCGCATCCTGGGCAACTTCCTCACCAAGAAGTACAACCACCTCAACCTCTTCCTGTTCCAGGGGTAAGGCCGGCAAGGCGACCCGCGTGGGGGTGGCTGAGGGGGCCCACGAGGGGCCCGTGGGGCTCACGCCCGGCCCTCCCACTGCCAGCCTTCATGCGCACACCCGCACACCACACCGGGGCCACGTGGGCGCTGTCTCCTCGCACCCCGTGGAACTGAGGTGTGCCGCTCCCGCCGGGCAGGTTCCGCCTGGTGCCGTTCTTGGTGGAGCTGCGGGCCGTCATGGACTGGGTGTGGACCGACACCACCCTCTCGCTGTCCAACTGGATGTGCGTGGAGGACATCTACGCGAATATCTTCATCATCAAGTGCAGCCGGGAGACGGAGAAGGTGGGTTGGCGCGGCCGGGAGGGGAGGGGAGGCCGGCGTGGCCCAGTCTCAGCAAACCCAGCCGGGTGGAGGACGCTTCCTGGGTCGCCGTGCATTGCCCGGATCTCTGGGTTCTTGGGGTGCAGAATTCCACGGGCCGAGCTCCGTTTCGGGGATGCTCTTTGGGGCCATGTTGCAAGAAGGCGAGCATCTTCTAGCTCGAGAGCCTTCTGCCAAGGACTGAGTCTTGCAAGAGGCAGTTTGCCCCGCAGGAGGATGGAGAGCAGCTGGACAGAAATGGGGAAGCCACCAAGCTGCTTCTGGCCCAGAAGGGGGGGCATGCCCTCTGGGAAAGCCCGGAGTCCGGTTGGATCCCTGGTGGCCCCGCATGGCCCTTGGACCGCCGGCCTTGAGTGTGGGGGCCAAGCAGGTGGGGGGGGGGACGCGCCCTCGGCTGTCCCCAGGCGGCTCGTAACGCCCCTGCTGGTGCCACTGCCCCCCGCAGAAATACCCACAGCCCAAGGGGCAGAAGAAGAAGAAGATCGTCAAGTACGGCATGGGGGGGCTCATCATCCTCTTCCTCATCTGCATCATCTGGTTCCCGCTGCTCTTCATGTCGCTCGTCCGCTCCGTGGTCGGCGTGGTCAACCACCCCATCGACGTCACCGTCACCCTCAAGCTGGGCGGTTACGAGGTGGGGAGGCCGGCCGGGCGGAGGGGCCTGCGGGGCCGGGGGGGCTCCTGGGCCGCCTCCAGCAAGCCCGGCTGCTGAAGACGCGGCCCGACGCAGGGACCCCTGGCGGAGGCGAGGGCTGCCTTGCCGCTCGTTGACGGTTGGTCAGCGGCCGCCACGTGCGGAGAGGGGGCTTGCCCCCCGGTCAAAAACCGCTCGGCGGACTTGGCGGCCCTCTGCCGTGCCCTGCAGAGCGGCCCTCCCAGCCTGGGGATGGGCTCCCAAGTCCCGTCTGCCTCGCCAGCGCCGGGAGGCCTCGTGTGTGAGTCTCGACCCGTGGGGGTGGGCGAGCCCCCTCCCCAGCCGGGGGCCGTGTGTGCGGCGGGTGTTGCAGGGTCCTGATCGCGGCCGCCTCCTCTCCAGCCCCTGTTCACCATGAGTGCCCAGCAGCAGTCCATCAAGGCATTCACCCCGCAGGACTACGATGCCCTGACGCACCAGTTCGAGCGGCAGCCGGTGAGTGAGTGGGGAGGGCCGTGCCCCCTGGCAGCTGCAGGTGGCCGCAGACGCTGCCCCTCGCCGGATCCCCGGTCCGCGCGGGGGCTGCTGGTCCCCAGCCCACTTCTGTCCCCTCGTTCTTCCCCTGCAAGGAGCCCGAGGCGGCTTGTGTGGCCACTTCTCCACCTCGAGGGGCAGGCGGGGGTGGGGGGGGCGTGACTGGCCCAAGTCACTCTGGCCAAGCCGGGAATATGGCGCTCGCCAGGCTCATGCTCTTCCGGTGGCTCTGTGCTCTTGGCTTGCCTCAAAGCAGTTCTTCCCCGCTCTCAGCCAAGGGCGGTCCCTTGAAAAGACACGATACAGAAGGAAAGGCGAAGGGGAGGGAAGAGGAAAAATGGAGTCATCCTTCATCAGGGCTGGGGAAGGCCCCAGTCCAGCCTGCTGGAACGGCTGCTGGGGGGGGGCAGTTGCGGGGCTGCTGACGCTGCTCCCCGCTCTCCTCGTCCCCCCAGTTGGCCATGCAGTTCATCACCCTTTACGGCTACGAGGACATCGTCACAGCGCGCATCGAGGGCAGCTCGGGCTCGCTGTGGAGCATCAGCCCCCCCAGCCGGGAGCAGCTGCACCAGGAGCTCCAGAACAGCTCCGCCGACATCACCTTGCGCTTCACCTGGAACTTCCAGAGGTACGTCGGTGGCGGGTCAGGACTCTGCCAGGGGAGGGCTGCCCTTGTAGATCCTTCCACCTGCAGAGGGACTTTCCGCAGCTCAAGAGCAGCCGGGCGTTGGCTCGCCCTCTTCTGCGGCCGACCCGCCAATGAAGCGGGCAACAAGCGATGCACCCTGCAAGCCGGGCTGGGGTCCGTCCCGCCCCTCGGGGTTCTCCCTCTGCGTCCCAGCCCCACACACCTCCCGACCTCCAGTTCTGGCGGGGCTTCTCACTGTCCCTCGCTTCCCCGCTCTCCCGCCCCAACGCATCTTCCAGGGACCTTGGCAAGGGGGGGAAGGTGGAGTACACTTCCGAGAGGCACACCATGGACCTGAACCAGGAGAGCTCCGTGCGGAAACAGCTGGCGGCGCTGCTGCAGGGCACCCACGATGCGCCCGTGTGAGTCCTGTGCTTGGGGAGCCTGGGGCAGCCATGCCTGCGGAGGGCAAGCGGATCAGGGAGGGGGAAAGGCAGGGGAAGGTGCCCCCCACCCACCCTTCCCCCTGTCTGTTCCAGGAGAGTGCCCCACCTCATCCCCCCTTACATCCGTGCTCCCAACGGCCCGGAGGCAAACCCTGTGGGGCAGCTGCTAGAAGGTGAGTCTTGGGGTATGTTTCCGCTTTCAGGATTGCCGTCCTTCCTAAAACAAGGCGCCTACGAAGGGTGCAGCGCGGGTCAAAGTGGTCCGTTTCGGAGTTGCAGCTTGAGGTTTGGGTTCTGGCTTTCCTTGGGAAAGTGCTTCAGTCTGAAACCACATTAAAGAGTCTGTCCTGATGTCTCTCTCGCTGCCGCAATCCAATGTTTTGGTTTAAATACGTCTGGTGATGGGCAGGACCTTCAGCAACCTTGGCAGCATATAAAACCAGCAGTGTGCGTTTTAAAAGATCGCCAGTGCACACCCGGGCATGCTGAATAGCGCCGCCGTGGGGGGGTGCCGCGGCCCCTCACTCGCATCTCTCTCCCTCGCCCGCGGCGCCAGACGACGAGGACAGCTACCTGGACGTTGAGGTGCAGCTGAAGCAGCAGCGGCTGGGGCCCGGGACCGGCGGCGCCGGCTTCCTCGAGTGGTGGGTGATCCGGCTGGCGGACTGCAAGCGGGACTGCCACTTCCTGCCCATCGTCATCTTCAGCGACAAGGTCAGCCCCCCGAGCCTGGGCTTCCTGGCAGGATACGGGTGAGTAGCCGAGCACGAAGGGTTTTCCTCAGCCCGGCCAGGAGATGCGGGGCTTTGGGGCGGAGGGAGGCCCAGCTGCGGGACCCCGCAGAGGCCTGCCCTCGGCTGGAGAAACCGCCGCGAGAGGCATGGCTGAAGGCGGGCACGGGATTCCCGGAAAAGGGGTTGTCCCAGGGGGCCGTGCCTCTTCCCAGCATCCCCAGCTGACTTCTGCTGCCCTCTCCCAGCACGTGGCCGACCCCCCCCCCCCCTTTGAGCTCATTTGCTCACATTCTGAAAGCTGAAATGCCTCGCCTGGGACGGGATTCCTGGCAGGAAAGGCCTTGAGCTTGAAATAGGCTGAGACGCGTCTCGTGCATCCCTGATCTGTGCCCCCCGCCCCCTCCTGAGACCTTCGCTTGAACGGCATCCGCTCGTGGGCGGAAATTGCTCTGGCACAACACGGCCACCGAGTCCCCCGGCCCTCCTTCAGCTCGGGGTGGGCCGCCCTCTTCCACCGCACTTAAGACAGCAGGTCAGCGTGGGGGGCACAGGGTGTCCGCGGGGCAGCTGTGAGAGAAATGCACAGCCGCCTCGCTCTGCCACGTAGCCCAAGTGCCAAACTTCCGTGTGTCAGCCACCCCCCACAAAGTATTAGTCCAACAGGGAGAGCGGTGCATCATGTCTAAACAGAAAGCAGATTTCCAGGCAGGTGCATTCAAAGCTGAGGACCCCCC
>NW_025335550.1:11167788-11376972 GCF_004798865.1 Varanus komodoensis | reverse complement strand
CCCCCCCGTTATCACCCCCACCTGCTGTTGCCTTAGACCAGGTTCTGGGCACATGGCGATTCCTCACATCTGTCCTAAATTGTCCGCCGTTCGGCTCCGTGGGAGGGAAGGGCACTTCTAGCCGAGTGGTGAAGGAGTGGAATTGTGCGATCTTGCGTGGGGGCCCAGCCGTGTGGCTCTGGGGTTCCCCGGCTAAGCCCCCCTCCCCCCCTTCCCAGGATCATGGGCCTGTACGTCTCCATCGTGCTGGTGATCGGCAAGTTCGTGCGGGGCTTCTTCAGCGAGATCTCGCACTCCATCATGTTCGAGGAGCTGCCCTGCGTGGACCGCATCCTCAAGCTGTGCCACGACATCTTCCTGGTGCGCGAGACCGGCGAGCTGGAGCTGGAGGAGGAACTGTACGCCAAGCTCATCTTCCTGTACCGCTCGCCTGAGACCATGATCAAGTGGACGCGCGAGAAGGAGTGAGGCGAGGCCACGGGCGCTGCACCAGAGACCGCCTCTCGGCCGTGGGAAGCAGCCTCCTCCAGCCACGGGGAGGGCCCGACGTGGACGTGGGGGGGGCCGCTGCACCGGACACCAAGCCACCTGTCCTCCTCTGCCCGGCTGAAGGCTCCCTCCGTGGGGCAGCCCTACCTCTGCGCCAGATCGGTCGCCCCATGGCTTGGGGGAAGGGGGAAAACTCAGTCACTTTTGGAAACAGGTTACCCGTTTTTAGTCAAAAAAAGGAGCGCGTGGGGTGTCTGGACAGGGTGGGACGTAAAGGGACAACTTCCCCCCTCGCACTCAAAACTCCCCGTTCCAAGGGGTGGGGGCTGCTGGGTGGGGTGCAGAGCACTGGCAGGCCACACGCAGAGCCCGGGCGCCAGCCTGCGGGACACCCCCCGCCCCGTCTTGCTCTCGCGCTGCCACGAGGGCTCCCCCAGCCAAGACGTCGCCAAGTGCCGCTCCCACACTGCAGGAGACGAGGGAGTGCGCGTGGAGTGCACAGACTTTTTTTTAAAGGAGGTGGTTTATTTATACAGATCTATATAATAAAAATACAAAAATAAAAAGCGGGGCGTGTGGACGGGAGCGGGTTGTTCTGAGCGGGTGGCGCTCGGCGGGCGGTTTGCGGGGGGCGTGGAACAGGGACTGTTCCGCAATAATTTAGTTGGTGTGGGAAACAGCTCGTGGCGGCTGCACGGCCAGGGGATGCCGAGGGGCGCAAGACCGCCCTGCGCGAGGTGGTCCTCCAAGGCCAGCCAGGATCTGGTGCCACTTTGCTGGCAGGGCATGCGAGCACAGCGGCCCTGTGAAGCTCAGGGCTCGTCTTCCAGCAGGAACTCCTGGATTTCTTGCTTCATTGCAGCCCTACGGGAGGAGGAGGAGGAGAAAAGGGGAGCTCCCTGGGCGGTGGCTGCATTTGTCTGGAGGGAGCAGCGGTCAAAGGCGGTGAGAGCGGCATCCTTCCTGACCCCCCCCCCAAGAGCTGGCATAATCCAGCGACTGGCCACTTGCCCGACG
Organism: Varanus komodoensis; assembly: GCF_004798865.1. Lineage (NCBI taxonomy): Eukaryota > Metazoa > Chordata > Lepidosauria > Squamata > Varanidae > Varanus > Varanus komodoensis. The sequence goes on along the minus strand of NW_025335550.1, from coordinate 11,375,466 downwards.
TGCGCTACACGAGTGCCACTGTGTACAACGGGGAGTCCAAGCCCCTGCGGGGCATCGGCTTCTTCACCCCCAGGCCACAAGGCCCGCAGCCAGGGACCCTGCAAGCTGGACCCCGAGGCGTTCAGAGGGCTCAAGGGGGCCACTGTCTGTTTTGCACGTCTCGCCTCTTGCGGGGGCTGCTTGCTACGAAGCCTGTGGCCAGCTTTTCCCTGGCGGTTCCACAGTCGACGCTTCTGGGGCTCTGCTGTTCCGGGTTGTTTTACCTCTGCTATAGTCTGACACGGAAAGGGAAGCCGTGCTCTCTTGGAAAGTGTTTGCCTTCAGCTGCTTCCCTGGTTTCATCATCCCTGGGGGATCCTGAGTGTTTTAGGCAAGCGAGCAACACTAAATAATTCCCAAGGCTGGGTACTGCTACCCAGAGGGCCCGGTGAAGGGGCTTGCCTCACCAGAGAGTTCTGACTTGCTTGCCCACGGGCCGGACTTGCCTCCCCGGGTCCCCTTCCCTTTCCCCGCTCCTGCTGCCATGTTGTGTTTTCCACTGTTGTGACAGCTTTCCTGAAGTTTAGCTATCTGCCGGAAAACGCTCAAGCTTCCGGTACGCGGCTGTCTCTACCCCTCCCTTTTGGTTTGGGCCATGCCCATCCCCAGAACGCAATTAGCTAATCCAAATCCGGCCCTCGACTTAGAAGCTGCGATGGTGCTCCTGGGCCACCCCCGACCAGGCTGTCCTCTGCAGCTCGCGTCCAGAGGTGATCCCTCCCACGGCCTGTGTGCCCTGCGGCAAAGTCGCCAGCCATACCTGCAGCGCCGGCGCTCGGCCTCGGAGAAGATGTACGGTGGGAGGGGCTCCAGACTGCCCTGGGAAGGAGCAAGATGCCGGCGAATCAGTAACCCCACAGAGCAAGATGCCGGCGAATCAGTAACCCCACGGAGCCAAAGTTCCCCTTGCTGCTGGTGGGGCCCCCATGGGCCTCTCGCCTTTTTCGCTGGGCATTCGGCCCTTGACGCGGATGCCCGGCCCAGCATCTTCCGGAGCCGAATTTTTATGGAGCAGCCGCCTTTGCCCAGCAAGAGCGGCGGGAAGGCCTCCGGCTCCGGCTCGGTGTTGCAACATTCCCCTCCCCAGCTGGAGCAGGCAGGAGCGGCAGCGAGACTGGGGGCTCTGGGCATATTCGGGAAGGGGTGGAACCGTCCTGGGCTGCGTGGCTGCTCCAGAGGAGGAGTGACCCGCCCAGAGGAAAGAAGGACTGGTCTTGCTTTGCTCTGAAGCCCCTCCAGCTTCTGGTAAGAAAATCTGAGTGTGTTTTTGGCATAACCCAGGAGGGGAGGGGGGCTTGGTGGGCACCCGGAAGGCCTCTGGTGCGAGCATCGGCTGCTCGGCTCGGGAAGTTTCTCTTGACCATCGCAGGACAATTCAGTGGTGACTCCTTGTCCCGAAGCCCCAGAGGGGCAGCCATGATGCAGCCGCTCCACAGCAGGGAAATCTCATGTTTTGCCCCCACCCCCCGGACTTACCATGTCTCGGACAGTCAACCGGCAGCTGTAGCAAAGCAAGGGGACGAGCAGCTCCCGGTGAGGAGAGTCCCTAGTGCAGGGAGGAGAGCAGTGTCAGGCCTCCGTGCGCTGCCTGCCCAGAGCTTTTGGGGGGAGGCTGGTAGGGCAGGGCGCCGCCCGCCCCCTGCAAGGCCTCAGTGCTCCGTGGGCCTGCCCCCCTGCCCCTGGCCTCACCCGATCCCGGGAGGACTCCTGCAGCATCCCGCGCAGTCCCGGGCCCCTCCGCAGCAGCCACTCCCAAGAGAGGGGGGCGCCGGCTTCCGGCAGAGCTGCTCCGACAGCCGCATGGCCTGCGAGGAGGAGCCGTCCACTGCGAGAAAAGCAAGGGCGGTCAGCGCTTCCCCAGAGGGGCTGCCTCCAGCACAGGGGCCCCACGGGGGCAGAGGAGGCTGCTGGCTCTGCAAGCTGAAGCGCTTTCAGCCCGAGGACCTCCGGAGAGGCAGCTGGGCCTCCCGCCAGAGGGCCTGCACCCAGGGGGGCCGCCACTTCTCTGCATGTGGGAATCGGGACTGCCGAGAAAGACTGTTCCTCCTAGGAGGCGTCCTGTGCAGAGGACAGGCGGAGAAAGCCCTCGTGGAGCGCGGCAGGAACACCCCTCCTGGCTCCCACGGCTGAGAGCGTTTGGGGGACCCTTGCTCCCCCTTCCCACACCCTGCAGAATTTGGGGGGGGGGAGGCAAGGCTGCGACGGCATTTGAGTCCCCTCCGGGAGCCACCCAGCCCGCCGTCCGTCCTGCTCGCTAAGACGGAACTGGACGGCCCCGTCCGGCTTACACGCACCAACGTTGGTGTCGAGGGAACAGAGGCAGAGGAGGCAGCGTGTCGGTCCTGCGGGGTCACCGGGCCCGGCGTCTCGAGGGCTCGCTCCCAGCTTCTCGCCCGTCCTGCAGGGTGGACCAGGAAGGCATCAGGAGCGGGCACGGCGGGCAAAGCGAATCTTCCCGCCCGGATCGCTTGCCACCGGCTCTGCTGCCGAGTGCCAAGGGGGGCTGCAAACCAGCCCCTCCCGAGGGTGGGCCCGTGGCCCGATCCACCCCCGCAGCCGCCGCGCAGGCCAGCGGAAGGCAGGCTCACCGGTAGACGGTGCTGACCGTGGAGGGGAACTCGCACTGCAGCTTGAAGAGGAAGCTCTCGATCAGGCGGTGGATGCTGGCCCTGTCGGGGGCCTGGGAAAGAGGGCGGCGGTGTGGGGAGGGCGGGAGGAACCGTCTCCCACAACGGCCCCCACCACACGCCCCGAGAGGCCCCCAGTGGGCAGGCCGGCCGGCTGCTGGCCCAGGAGCCTGCAGGCCGCCCCCAGCTTACTTTGGTGTCCAGGCCCGGCATGAAGATGGTGGGCACGCCAAAGAGGTGGTTGTAGAAGGCGATCTCTTTGGCCGGGTATTCCCGCATGGGGCGCAGGAAGAGCACGTCCCCGTGGCGGCCGTCCGCAAAGCCCTTTCGGGGAGGGAGGGAGGGGAGCAGTGAGCCCGGGCCTAGCAGACAGGGACAACTCCCCCCCCGCATTCCCAAACCCAGAACCAGGTTATTCAGCCACGCAGGGTGTTAGAAGCGACTCTGCTTCCCACGGCTACAGTCGCCAATCCCTGGATGCCCCCCCCGGAAGGCAGGAAGGCGTTTTGTGGGCTGTCTCTCGGGCTCCGAGTGAGACAGCGCAGCTCTCGCGCAGGGCGGGAGAGCCCACGCCAAAGGCAGCCAGCCAGCCAGCGGGAAAGCTCTTGTGCTCTCACTGTGTCAAGGGCCAGGAAGGCCCCCCGTCCCAGGCAGAGGTTGGTCAGCAGCTTGACGGCCACGCGGGTGCAGCTGTCCCCCAGCATCACTTTGCTGTATCCGTTCGTCCGCGCCACGTGCAAGATCAGGTGGTTCCTGAAGGGGGGACCATCGGTCAGGCCGTTCAGTGGACTCGTTCCGCGGCAGGACCCTGAATGCTTGCCCCCAATTCCCACCCTCGTCCTCAAAGGAAGGGACCCGGGGACGACTCGGACAGGGAGCCTTGACTGGATGGAGGGACAGAAGCCTCTGCTCTGCTCTCCTCCCCCCTCGCTGGAGCCACAGAGAGACACCCCCACACCATTCCAGAGCTTTCCGTGGCGCTGAACTCTTGCCCTCCTCCTCCTCCCCCGAGGAATGTAACCAACCCCCCCCCACCCCCGTGGCCCAATTCTGATCCACAGAAGGCGGCTGGCCAGAAGCGCAAGATCCAAGCTCTACGAGGCAGGAACATGCCCCTCGGGAGCAGCTGGGTAGGAAGAGAACGGAGTGGGAACCGCATTGGCTTACCGGAGGGTCTGCAGAAGCTCCTCTTTGGCAGTCAGGGATTTCACCGCCGCAAAGAGGCGGCTCAGTGCTTCGGCACGGGAATGGGGAGAACGCCCGGCTCCCGGACCCCCCGGCCCTCCCTGCCGGGACGAGTCCTGGATGCTCAGTTCCGCCACCCGAGGATTCAGCGCTCCGGCTGGGCCCTCCGCCTCCCCGCCCTGCTGCTGCCTTAGGAAGCTGTCCACAGCCTGCTTGTAGCTGCCGTGGCTCTGGTCCGTGGCAGCGTGGGAGAGCGAGTGCAGGATGGAGCCCGGAAGGTCAAACACCTAGGAGAGCACACGAGGGAGACTCGGCGGCCTCTGTGTCCCGTGCAGAGTGCTGGCCCATGCCGAGACGCAGAGCAGCAAGGCCTCCGCACACCCCAAGGCGGCACGACTTGCTGTGTTAGGTAATTATGCTACAGGAAGCCCAAGGTAGAAGATAAGGAGGACCAGCGATGGGATGCATGGGCTCCATCAAGGAAGCTACAACCCTGAATCTACAAGAGCTGAGCAAGGCTGTCATGAATAGGATATTTTGGAGGCGTGTCGATCGCAAGATCACCCCAAGGTATAGCACAGCGGAAAGGTAGAATAAAATGAACGATCTGAGGGCACGCGACAGCGACAGAGGACCGGTGGGCTGAAACGTGGAAACGGCCGCGAGAGGCCTGAGGTGGTCCACCCCCGTCTCCTTGCTCGCGTCCTCCTTACCTCTTCCAAGCTCACCAGGTGGTAAGGGAACCCCGTGGCTTGCAGGACTGTCCCCACCTGCCTGCGGATCTCCTCCTGCCTGTCCGGGCTCTGGCCACACAACGCTCCCTCTGCGAGGCAAAAGGGAGACGGGGGTTCAGGCGACCTGACTGAACAAGGGCCTTTGAGGAGCACCTCCATGCGCCCTCGTTCTGGCCGGCAGGCGGACACGAGGGCACTCACCCCTCCGATCAGCTCAGCCAAGGGCTGGTTTTAGTGGCAGGCATCTCCACCTAGTCTGCAAGGTTCTTCTGCTGTTCTCTCAAAGCACTGATTGGAGGTAAGGAGGAATTTAAAGGCAAGCGCCCTCTAAATACCCTGCAAAGACTCAAGTTTTGTACATACTGCAGGCAGGAGACCCCGTGGGTAGACAGAGAGGTAGTGCTTGGGGTGTGACAGAGGCTCTGCTGGGGGATTCAGTGCTGCTTCCTCCCGAGTAGGCTCAAAATGGCAATAAGTACATGTGCCTCTGTTCACTCTGCCTCTGGCTGCACCCACAGGGAGAAGGTGGCTCCCCACGAACATCCCCCTTTGGCCCTTGGGCTGAAAATATTCCCCCACCCCCCCAGGAAGCTTTTGAAATGTAGAGGAAGAAACATTCATTGTGTTGTTGTGATTGTGACTCAGGCTGAGCAAGCTGCCTTGGCCCCCAGGCAGTCCCCAGTTCGGAAAAAGCACACGGCGAGGGAGGACCGCTCACCGTCAACGAAGACAATTCCCGGCTTGAAGCGAAGTTTCTTGGCTGCTTCCCTGCTCAGGCCCTGCAATGAGAACGCAAGACACAAATGCGGAACAAAGGACTGGGAGCGTGTTGCGCCAAGAGGCTTCCCCAGAACCCGGGTGATTACTTCCTCCTTTGGCCTTATTCCACTTAAAAGGTTTAAAAGTTCTTCCGCTGTATTTCAGGGTATTAGCTTTTGTCAGTCACCCAGACAGGAGCACAGAGATGCAGTGAAGAACCACCATAATTTCTGTCAGCACGCACCATCTGGGTTTGCTGGAAAAGGGTGACAAGAGCCGACCGTCTGTGATACAGTCTAAAAACCAGCCAGTCAACACAAAATGCCAGGGATGCGTGAGCTGCTGCGGTTAAAGTTCCTTTAATGCCCCTGCCTGCAACTGCTCTCGGAGACTACAAACGTCTTGCCATCCCGAGACATTTGTAGTGGACGGGATATAAAAGCTTTTAATAAACAAATAAAGACAGCCTTTCGCGGCTGGGAGGGCAGGCACGAAATGTGCCTTCCCCGATGCTGCTCTGCTTGCGTGGGGCTTGCTGTGCCATTTCGGAACCACTAGTCTCAGCAATAACCTCCCTCTACTGTTGAGCCAACTTGGCTGTCACAGCCAGATCAGGAAGGCGCACGACACACAGAAGGCCCCGGCTTTCATTCCCAGCATTGCTAGGCAGGGCTGGAAATCAACGAGGGAGAGCTGCTGCCCGCCAGTGTCAGCCACAGGGAACTAGGGGGACCAAAGCTCCAGCTCAGCCAACGATGGCTTCCTCTGTTCCGTTTCCACATACCTCTTGCACTTGCCGCACCATTGAGCTGGAGGCAGGACCACCCGAATATGCAAGGAGGACCTGCAGCAAAGAAGAAACACACCCAAAAGCAGTTAGAAAACACGCCTGTTGCTCTGAGGGGTCAACTCTCCCCTCTGCCTCGCCCTTCAGTCGTGAGATACCCAGACGAGACCTTTTCTCCGGGGTAAATACAGCGATTCTTCCCAAGCGTGGCACGGAACTTGTGAACAAAATAGTCCTTGAAGCAGGCCCTGCAAGACAGACCGAGGCGCAGCAGTGAGACCAACGTATGGGCACAGCAACATGCACCGGCTGGCCCGGAATCGGTTTTAGTACACAAGAACGCTCCAGGAGGGGGATGCAACGCCGCAGCTCTGCCAGGCTGCCAGAAAAAGCTGGGAAGCCTCGAGGGAGCCGCAAAACGTGCAAGAGCCCTGCACAGAAGCCACCACATTTGCAGCTCTGCAGGCGGCCACAGCGAGCCGGCGGCTGCTCACCGCTGAAGCCACGCCACCCTCCCTCAACACTTACTTGCAAAAAGCGTCCCCAACTCGGATGATTAACACCGGGGAACCTTCTTTGCACTTCATACATTTCAAGGGGCGGCTTTGGAAAGAGAAAGAGGGCAAGTTCCAACTGGTAATGTGCCCAGGTCTGTCTTCCCCAGTCAGTTGGGCTACGATTCCCAGCCTCCCGCAGCTAGCCACAGAGAGCGCTTGCAAGTGTTACGGCGGCCTCTCGCCGTTTCTGCCTCAACTTCAGCATCGTGTACTGCTGGCTGTTGAACAGACCAGATACTGGGGGACGGGAGGCCCACATTTGCTGGTTCCTGACCCCGAGCGATCAGCCCATCATACTTCGCTCCCACAGCGCAGACTTGCCTAAATCCCGGGATCGCCTGCCCACCCCCTGCCAAGATCTGCACCCTTCCGCTTGTCAGCTGCCTTTGAAACCACAAATCGGCCTTTCCTTCGCGGAAAGCGGGGAGCTGGGCCTCCCCTAAACTCCTTGCCGCTCAACGCCCGCTTTCTGCCACGCAGCCCCCCCGCGACCCTGGAGGCTCCCGGGCGTGTCGGGCGCGACGCCCCTCCTCCCCAGCCACTATGCGTCCCAGCTGCGGAGAACGATGGGAGCTGCAGTCCAGCACATCGGGAGGTGTCCCGCGGGCGACGGCTGCCGCCAGGCATCCAGCACAGGCCGAGCCCTCTTGCTCGGGCGATCCGCCCCTTCCCCGGCCAGGCCCGGCCCCGCCGCGCCGCCCGTCCACCCCGCAGCGGACAACACGAGTAGGGGCCGTCCGGGCAGAGCCCGCGGCCGCGATCCTCACCCGCTGCGCGGCGCCCTCCGGGGCTGCCCGCCGCCGCCGCCGCCGCCGCACTCCTCGGCCTCGCACATCGCCGCCGGCGCCGCGACTTCCGGCGCGCTCTGACGTCACGAGCCCTGCCGGCACGGCCATAGATTCGTGTAGACGCGCGCGCGGGGTGCAGTTTCCGGGCCTGCTTTTCTCCGGGGGCAGCAGGAGCGCGTCTTCGGGCAGGGCACCCGGCGCAGACCCCGCGCTCGCCCAGGATGTTAAGGCTCCTCAAGGGCATTGGCAGGTTGGGCGGTATGTAAAGCTTGACGACGATGTAGTAAGCAAAGCTGACCCGGAAACTCGGCCCCTCCTACGCCTCTACATTTGTAGAGTCTAGGATTCACGCCGCACACCTCCGCTCTTGCCAGGCGCGTTCTGATGACGGCAAGAGCGACTCTCGCGAGAGCTGCCCCGTCTCCGCTCGGCGTCCGCCGGAGGGGAGCGCGAGCGGCGGAGCGTGAAGGCGCGCGCCGGCTGCTGACGTAGTTGGCGATGCGCCGCCCTTGTCCTCCTCTTCCATCTTCCTCCTCCTCCTCCTCCTCCTCGTCGTCGTCGGCGTCGTCCATGGCGGCGGCGATGTTCCGCAGCTTGCTGGTGTCGGCGGGCGGGTCCCGCGAGGCGCCGCCCTCCTCCGCGCCCTCTTCCTCGGCCGCCCCGGCCGCCCAGCCGCCGCCCGAGGCCGGCGCCGCGCTGGAGGCCCAGTTCAGCTGCCCCATTTGCCTGGAGGTCTACCAGAGGCCCGTCCGCATCGCGCCCTGCAGGCACACGTGAGGAGGGGCGCGGGGCTGCAGGAGGGTCCCGGCGAGGGGCGGCGAGGCGAGGGGAGTCGCGGCAGGACGGCCTCGGGGGCAGAGGGAAGGGCGCACGTGCCGGAAGGCAGGCGGCGGCGGCGGGGGGGCTGCAGAGGCCGAAGCGGGGGGTGCTTGTTATGTATCCTGCCATTTATGTGCCGCCTACTACCGGAGCCTCGATGGGCTGCCCTGGGGAGCAGGTGAGCAGTTGGGGCAGTGCTTCCCCCCCCCCCCAGGAAAAGAGTTGTCGCAGCGCGTGAAAGAGCGGTGTTTAAACGGTGCGAGCCGAGCTGGTGTGGTGTGGTGAGTTCGGTGTCACAGTTGCCAGCGACCACTAGTCCTCGCAGCCAGTCGGTGGGTTTGATTGCAGCTGCTCGGATGGGAGCCGCCCCATCTGAGCTCCGTTGGGCGCGACATAGACACGTGAAGCTGGACGAGCCGCTTGCTCTGAGCCTGACCTACCTCACAGGGTTGGTGTGAGGATGGAACGGAGAGGATGATCATGTAAGCAACCTCGGTGGGACGTGAACGTAACGATGGTGATGTCGGAAAAGGAATGTCCTAGGAATCCAGGACGTGGACTGAAACGAAGTAGCCTTTTCAACCTGGTGCCTTCCCTGTCATTTAAACTACAACTCCCCTCAGCCTTAGCTGCGTAGCAGCCAGGGATGATGTGAGCTGTGCTACAACGTATCTGGAGAACACCTGTTTAAGGAAGACAAAGAGGCATTGAGACCTCTCCAAGGGAATGTTAAGGGGTGATGATGGACTGAGCGAGAGATGAGGCGAGGGTGGCCAGAGGTGGCTGCAGGGGGAGGGCTGGAGGAGTGGGGAGCAGCAGAAGGATATTGGGGCATTTGGCACTTCAGAGGGGTAGCCTGGTGGAGCTGCAACCCTGTGCAAATTTAGATTGAGTTTCGCAGGTCTTTATTCTGTCTGAACCTGCATAGCATTGTGCCCTTCCTCTGCTCCAGCAAAAACATCAAAAAGTCTTGTGGGACCGTAAGGACTGAAATATTTATTCTGGCAGAAGTTTTCAGGAACCAGAGCCCACCCTGGAGCAGATGCATCATTTCTATGTATCAGTCGTCTCTCAGCTGCTTGTAAGGTCAAGGGCCAGGACGCTAGGTGCTCTCTGTTTACCACCAGCTGTATTTCAGGGGCCAGAACCTTCGAAGCCCACCTTAATAGATGGGCAGACGATCCTTTAGATACCACCTCTCAAGCTTTTTTGGACGTCTTGTCTTAAGACCAGCGCTTTACATTGCTCCCGGTTTAAATTGTTCTGAGTGTGGGCAAATTAATGATAATAGCCCATAAAGTTACCTTTTCAAAAATAAATCAGCAAAAAGTTCCCTTGGAAAGGAATTGCACTGAGGGAGCTTAGTTAGTGCTTACTCGGTGAAGCAGGAGAGAGACAGAAAAAGACCGGTTGGTTTCGCTTTCTTGAAAGGCCACCGTAGTCACAGATGGAATGGCAGGTTGCCCTTTCCTTCTCCACTTCGACAGCCTCAAGCTACTTTTCCGGGCCAGTGGATATCTTGCAAAGCTCCTTCCACCAGCTGGAAGTTAAAGGCATTTGAACACTGAACATGCCGCGCACTCCGACCTCCAAGCCCTTGCTTCCCTCCCGTTCCTGAAAGCCGTTCTCTGGCCCAAAGCTCTTTGTGTTATTGCTCATTCTTGTTGCCTCTCATCCGAGTTCCAGAGGCGCAGGATTTTTGGTGGGTGCGCAGGATTACCGGTGGGCTCATGATGCTTGTAAAAGACAAGAAGCCAACACTGGTTGCCTGAATAACTCTGTGTAGGTCAATTCTCATCTCCAAGCAGGGGCTGGGTACTGTCGTGCTCTGGAGCTTGAGCTGAAGCTGTTTTCGGGTGCGGCACAGAAAGCCCCAGAGCGATTTGGCCCTGCCAGCTTTAAGGCCAGGCAGTCTTCTTGATGCCCCACACCAGTGTTTCTTTCTCTACTGCACGACAACTGACACTGGCTTGGCGATTTGCAGCTGTTAATCTTTCTGCCTGTGCACACTTCACGGCCTCGCACTTACAGAATCGTTCTCCCGTGCTTTGAGACCTGCCTTGGCTTTGGGCTTGCCCGACAGAGCAACCAAGCCCCGCCCTCTGGCCAAATCCGTGCGCCATACAGATGTGTGCCCCCAGCTTTCCTGGGGTTCTCAAGACCGCGGAGTGAACCTGGGGCCCTGCTTCTCTTGCAGCTTCTGTGGGGAATGCCTGCAGCCGTGCCTCCAGGTGCCGTCTCCTCTCTGCCCACTTTGCCGCATGCCCTTTGACCCCAAAAAAGTGGAGAAGGCCTCCAGTGTCGAGAAGCAGCTCTCCTCCTTCAAGGCACCCTGCCGAGGCTGTAGCAAAAAGGTAAATTCAAGAGACGCGGGCTTGTTCGACCCAGGCAGAGCTGTGTGTGGGTGCATGTGTCCCCCCCCCCCCCCCCCCCGCCCCCCCCAAGTTGAGAACATCTTGCTGGAAGTGGGCGAGCAGCTCTGCATCTCTGCCCCTTTAGAGGAACGGCTCTGGAGCCAGATCCCTAGTCCAGTGTGGCCGGCGGGGGTGGCGGCTGCCTCCCTGGTTTTAGGGGTCCTGCCTAGCCATGCCAGGGACCGAGCGTGGAACATGCAGAGGCCCTGCTCCGCCCTGAGCCGTCGCCCGTGCTCAGGTGCAAACCGGGGCGCTGGGCCGGGCTCCTTCCCCAGTCCCACGCAGCGGCCGAGGACGGAACCCGCGGTGGGAGGAGCGGGGCGTGAGCCGCAGAGCCCCAGTCAGCCGCACGAGTGGCTTCATAAATGGAGTGGCCGGGGAATCTCGCCTTCTCGGGATGAGCCCAAAGTCGGATGGCCTCCGCTTCATCCTTTCTGCCCCAGCAACGTCCTGGCTTGGCTTGGCCTGGGACCCACTTGTTCACCTTCCTGTCATTCCGGGGTATTCACAATCCGCGATTATTTGTTCTTTTTAAAACATTAAAAATCGGGAAGGTGGACGGCCCGGTGTGGCCGTAGGGGAGGGGCTCTACAGGCACCGTGTTTGAGGGCCCAGAGACGCAATGCCAGAAGTCCATGATATGGAAAAATTGTCTACCAATAAAAAAGCACAGTTAAAGGCTGCAGGCCTGGACTGCTGATCTGGCCCTTGCAGTTTTCCCTTGCAGGACTGGCGGGAGGGTGGAAAGAAGCGGGGGGGAGCAGAAGGGTGAGGACTAAGGGGGTTGCCCTAGTGAGCGCTGGAACGGCCATGTCTGAGTAGCGTGGAGCCACCCTGACTTGGGCCCGGGCTGTGGGCAGGCGGCTGCAGGACGCTAAACGAACAGAGAAACTCGACGTGCCCACACCTGGCCTTTCCTTGCTTTCCAGGTGACCCTTGCAAAGATGAGGCCCCACGTCACGTCCTGTGCGAAGGTTCAGGAGCAAATGGCCAACTGCCCCAAGTTCGTTCCGGTTGTCCCGACTTCCCAGCCCATCCCCAGGTATCTCGTTTCTGTCCTGACCCGACTGGGGCAGGTGAGATGGTGGCCGCTTTGCGGTACGGCATCCCTCGTTCTGCCAAATCGGGGCGGGGGGGTGCGTTCCGCCCTTCTTGGGAACAGCAGCTGTTCCAAGCGGCCCCGGAGGCCGCTCCCCAGCGGGATGCCGACGGGTCCCTGTCCGTCTCTTGCAGCAACATCCCGAACCGGTCCACGTTCGTGTGCCCCTACTGCGGAGCTCGAAACCTCGACCAGCAGGAGCTGGTGAAGCACTGCATGGAGAACCACCGCAACGACCCCAACAAAGTGGTGGGTGCCACAGGCCGGGAAGACGGGGGCCGGGAAGACGGGGGCCGGGCAGGGGCATGGCCCCCGGGTGCCAGAGCCTTCCATGGGGGAGCGAAGCGCTGGGAAAGGGCTGCGCGTGCGAAGCGGACGGGGATGCTGGGCTGCCTCCCTCCGAGAAGGGCTGGTGTTCTCCCGCTGCCTCCGTGGGGGGCCCCCTGCCCTGCCGCCAGGCGCGGGGTGCTCCGTCTGCTTCTGCCTCCTCTAATCTCTAGCTGGCCTCTCCAGCGGCAGGAGCGATGTGGCCTCTGTCCTCTAAAGCAGAGAGAGAGAGGGAGAGTTGTTGTTTTCCTTCCTCCTGCTGACAGTCCATATCATCCCCCCACCCATGTGTTCCAGGTTTGCCCGGTCTGCTCAGCCATGCCTTGGGGGGACCCCAGCTATAAGAGCGCCAACTTCCTGCAGCACCTCCTGCATAGGCACAAGTTCTCCTACGACACGTTTGTGGTGCGTCCAGCTGCCGGCTGCATCCCTCGGGTGGATCGGCCGACGTTAAGGGCCCTGGGTGGCCGCAGAAGCACGTTGGTGCGGAGGCATTGCGGGATTTCACGGACCTGGTTGGCGCGCTCGCCACCTCGTGGACCGTCCAGGTTGATAGCAGTGGGCGATGGACGGAACTGGCCAGAGCTTTCCCACGCCTTGTGCTGCAGGCGGAGCTGGCTTCCCTGAGGCCTGGAATGACTCCTCTGGGCGGAGGGGGCAGGCTCACGCGTGCGGGGGGAGTCTTGTGCACCTGCCCCCTTGGAGGGATGCACACGTCTCAGCCCATGGAAAGCGGCTCTCCCTTTGCAGGGAAAAGGCGCAGGGTCTCAGTGGCTGTCCCCAGCGGGATGTGGGCAGAATCCCCCTCATCAGCCTCGTTCTCTTGGTTTCAGGGTGGGTCACTTGCGGCCACCCTACCCCCGAGCCCCAAATGGCTCGCCCTTTCAAGAAACAGCCTCTAATTCACAGTTCAGTGGCTACTGGCCAGCTCCCCACGAGGCTCGCGGGGCCGTCTCGGTCCAGCCACCATCATGCTTCAGGCGAGAGGTCCTCCCTGGGCGCCGTGTGGGGTGGAGGGTGGGAGGGGCCTTGGGGGAAGGGCTGTGGAAGGCGGATCACCTGGGTGGCGAGATTCTCGGGCCCCGCACAGCACTCTTTTCCTTCTCGCTTCCAGGACTACAACATTGACGAAGAGGCAGCTTTGCAAGCCGCGCTGGCACTCTCCCTTGCGGAGAATTGAAGGCGGCGGCCGCCAGGCAGCGCTCTGGAACTGGCGAGCTCCCGACGGCCTTCCGCACGGGCCCTTGCCCCTCGGCCGGAGGCCTGTGCTCCCACGCGGCAGCCCTCCTCCCTGGCTCCCGTCCCGCCTGCCCATTCGGGCGGCCCTTCCCGCGCGGTCGGAGCCGAAGGCACTGGGTGGAGGAGCCCCGAGGGGCCTGCCGGCCTGCTCGGTTCGAACTTTCGGTTGGACATTCCATTCGTAACTTAAGTACGGAGGGTCTATTTTATTAAGATGCTTTTAATAAGATTTTAGCACCGCCCGCCCTCGTTTGGTTTGCAGTTTATAATAGCCGCAAGGAATTTTGTGGGGAAACCATAGTTCGGTTTTTTTAATCACTGTTCTTTTGGCTAACTCGTTTGGGTCCTGCTTAGTTTTTTATTTAAAGGGAAGAACAAGCACGGGACCTTCGCAATGGTGGGAATATTCGTGACACCTTGGTGTCACTCGCGAGCTTCGCCGCCACCGCCACCGGGCAACGAACTGTGGGACAGAGCAGTGCGCGGCCTGCCAGTCGGCAGCTCGGAGGTCTCGGGCCCCCCGCGCGGAGACACAGTTTCTAGCCACGAGTGTTCGGCCGCCTCGCTCTCTCCTGCCCCCCCCCGCCCCACTGTTAACCTTGCTCATTTTGTACCAGCTTTTGTGATACTCCGTCCAGAGGTTCTTCGTGGGTTTTTTTCTACATCTCTCAGTGTAACAATACTCTTTTCACATTTTATAGAGAGAACAAAGCAGTTAACTCTTGATATTGCAATATCTGTGTTTGATTAGGAACAATAGTATTTTTATGAAACATTATTTTTTAAAGTATATTTTTTAAAGAAACAAAAAAATGGCACGGGTTCAAGAATTGCAGGTGGGGAGCAGCATGCTGGGCCCTGGAGAGGAGAAAGGCCTCTCTTTCCGACATGATCGCCTTCCCCGTGCCTCATGGCCCGAGGGTCTTGTCTCCTGGAATGAAAGAAACGCATCTTGGAAACGACCTTTCCGAGTCTCCTTGGCTTCCAGCAGCGGACAGTATCTCCGCCTCCCTCCCTCTCTTGCGAGCAGGAAGTGAGAGAGACGCAGGTGGGTGTCGTGGGTTGTCGTCCCCTCTTCCTTACCTTTCCGCTGCTGCTAGAAGTCCTGTGGAAGGGGTTGCCCTCCAGGTGTTCCGTTAATGGGCCAGTACGCTAAAGTAGGCTTGAAATAAATAGAAATGAATACACTACTGTCTGTGTGCGTGTGCCTGCCTGGGGCATGAAGAACTCCCTGCAGCAGGCAGCGGAGGACGTGCGGATGGCGGGGCGCCGGTGGTCTGTGGGGTCTGACCTCTTCAGTGGTCTTCCCTGTTTTTCAGGCAGGGCCCAGGTGGCCCCAGGCCGCCAGGCGAGGACTTTCCCGCTGCAAGGCCTCCTCTCGCCCTGGCCCAGCGGTGATGCTGCACCCCAGACGCGGCTGGAAGCCTTTCCGGCCGGCCCCCTCCACATCGTGCAAACCGGGCCGCAGAAAGCCAGCTGCGCAGGGGTAAGGCAGCCACGTTCTGGCAGGGCCGCACGGCCCCGGAAGCAGGGTGGAGCCCATGCTGAGCAGCTGCAGGTCTCCTCCCGGGGCTGCTTGTTTGATGCCAGAGGCTCGGGGCCGTCTGCCTGCTGCCACTCTGGCATTCAGTTTTGCCTCCACCTCCAGCGTCTCAGAGCTAAAGTATAAAAGAAGCTGAAGCGCTGTTTAAAATAAGCTTCCCCCGGGGATGGAGAGGAGGGGCGGCGTCCTGGCCCAATGGCTTCTCCAGCAGGGGGAGCAGCGGCCTCAAGTCTCGCCGCATGTCCCAGGGTCTCTCTCGAAAACGGGCCTCTTGCATGCCCCCGAGAGTCTGTTCCAAGCGGCCCTGGACTGCGGTATTGCTGTGTAGGTTTCCGAGCCTTTGCTTCACAAAACAACCCCCCCCCCAAAGCACCTCAGGGCTGGCACTGGGCTTAGCTGGGGATGTGTGGGGAAAGCAGAGAAGGAGAGCCCCAAGGCGTCGGAAAATGATTTTGGAAATGTTCCCTGGTCTCGGTCTGCCAGAGAGTCCCTCCTCGGAGCAGAGGGGAGCGCGATGCACAGGGGAAGGGTCCGGTGGGGTCTGTCTCCAGGACCATTCAGACTGGCGGTGCCTCCGCTGGCCCCTTTGCAATTCAGTGGCGAGGAGCGTGGACCAGACTGATCCCGGGAGACTCGCCTGGTCTCAGCAGCTGTTCTGCTTGGAGCCGCGGTGCTGAAGGCCTCATCCTGCAGGGGTGCAGGCTGCTGCAGAAATAGCCGTAGTGACAACGAAGCAACTCTGCACATGCCCACGAAGGCATTCTCACTGGCTGCCTCGATCCCAAAACTGGTCTCTGGCACCGAATGCAACGGGCTGGGCCAGGTGCTGAGTAAGGAGCGCCCAAAGTCCGTCAGCAAAGGAACAGATGGATATTGGCATGGGGTTTACCGGCCTCCCTGATCTGGCTGCAGCGTGGGGACATGTGGTTCTTGCATGGCTCAGCCTGTTCTGTGACTTGTATGCAGGCCTAGAATTCAGAAACACTCCTGAATTGCGCATTCCACCGAGCTCCACACCGTAGGGCAACGGCATCCGGTTGCCGAACCTTCCCGTCACAAGACGAGGCTTGCGAACACACGAGTGCCATCTGGAGTCATCCCAACGGCCTCGCCAGCTGGAACGCTCAGCCATGATGGGAGTTGTAGTCCAGCAGAGTGGGAGGTCACCAGGGAAGGCTGTTGGGGCAGTGGTGCTGCTGCTCCCACAGCCGGGAGCAGGTGCTGGGGCTCGCCTCTGCCGGAAACATCCCCGAATCTGGGTGGCAGAATCGGTCTCAACTCCCCAGGACGGCACCAGTGGAGCAAGGCTGGGCTGACGCGGGGTCCCGAGGAAGCACCCCGTCTTGCAAAGGCCCCGGCCTACTCCTGCCAGCGACGTGAGCGGCCCCTTGCTTTGCTGCCCCAGATCTTCTCCAATCTGGGGTGTTTGGCCCCCCCGGCCAGTGCTCCGGCTGCATCTTTTATCAGGGGACACGGGATCCGAAGCCCTCTTATCTCTGGCCGGACTTCAGTCAGCAGCATGGCCCCAGCCAAGCGGCCCCAGTCCTCCCAGCGGCCATAACTTCAGAGGCCTGGGCTTTTGGTGGGGTTGCTCTCAATGAGGCCGGGCTGCTCTGTGGGTTTCTTGCATTTATCTCTCTCCCCACCCCCAGCTCTGCCCCCGTTGCCTCGGAGCTTCTGTCTGTCTCTGAAATGATCACAGAGGTCGATGAGACAGTGGAAAACTCCTGTCCCGGTGGAGGAAAGCAGCTGAGGCGTATTTACACAAGCTCGAGGCTACCCTGCAATGGAGAGAGTTTGGGGGCTTTCTCCCTGGGAGACACTCCCTGCACGTGCCGGGGCCCTGGCGTAAGTCAAGGCAGCTTCAAAGTCCTCCAGTGCTCTCCTGCAATCCAAGGAGGAAGCGCCCCTGCCAAGAAACCGGAGTGGCACCTCTTGACAGGGCTTGCTTCGCAAGGGGGAGCTGCCCGGCCGCGGTTTGGGGCCCGGCCTGCCCTCGGCCTCTTCTGGGTCCCTTGTTTCTTTTAATAATGGCCCCGGTGCCGCTGTCCCTGCGGCCAATGGGAGGCCGCATCCCAAAATGCATGCAATGTACGTGCGACCTATCTGTCGAAGGACCGATGGACTGCCAGGAAGTGGCCCCTTCTTTCTACCATGCGAGGCAGCCATGGGGAGTCAGCAGAGAGATGCCAGAGCAGGAGGGACCCCCGGCCTGACTCTCGCTGGGAGCCCCAGAAGCACGGGGACGACAACTTCGTGGCAGAGCAGTCCTCCGGCGATTTGTAAGGCATCTCGGTTAAAATAGGGCAGAACAACAGATTAAAAACACGACGACAAAATCAAATGAGCACGACCAACGGGAAAGCTGTGGGTGGCCGCCCGCTCGTGCGCCAACGGCTGCTCGAAGAGGCTGCGCTTGGAAGAGCCACGGGCGCGCGGGCCTCTTCGCCGACACGAGCGCCCGTCTTTCTGCGCTTCCCACGCACCGTGTGCGTGGTGCAGGCAGGTCCAACAGCCGCAGTCGAGGTGGGAAAGGCTCTGGCACGGAAGAGAAGCCAGGAGACCACGCCATGCGTCGCCGCGATCCCGGTGTGACTGCCAGGGCTTCCTCAGCCGGCTGCTTCTCCGCCTTGGAGCACAAGGCCTGGAAGGGGGGCTCCGCGGGTGGGGGCCCTCGCTGCCCTTGGGCAAGGCTGCACCTCCCTCGCAGTGCGGGATGCCCCGACGGTGCTGCCGGAAAGACTGGTGGGGGAGACCCCCTTCGGCCAGGTGGGGGCAGCAGCGGGAGCTGGCCTGAGTGGGCCCCTGCCCGGGGCAAATGCCCCTTGCAGCCCCCCCCCCCGCTCTTCCCTGAGGGAACGAGGGGAACCGACTGCCTCGGGCGTCTACCCCGCACTCCGTGGTGCAGTTTGTCTCCCAACAGCAGGGCTCCCTACCAACTCCGGGACAGCCGTGGATGAGACCGGCCCGGTTCGTGCTGTGGGGGAGCGGGCTCGAACCCCGGATCTTCAGGGACCTCGCACTGCTCCCGGCTAGCAGGAGGGACAGGTGCCCCGCTTGCCTTTTCTCTCAGGTGCGTGAATAGCTCGTCTGTCCGGGAAAGACGTTTCCACCGGGCAGGGGAAGCTGCCCGCGCCGTCCCGAGCGAGCCACGCGAGACACTTGCGCTGGCGGCGCGTGATGCACCCCTTGTTTTCGCGCGGCTGAGGCGCGGGATTCCGGGCCGGGAGCCGGAGAGGCCCCGATCCCGCCTCGGGTCCCGCGAGCGCCCGCTCGGCCGCGCAGCCGGGGTCCGCCTGCGGCCGGGGAGGGTCCCCGGCGCCCAGACCCGCGGGCGGAGAGCGTCCCCGCGCAGCCGGCGCGGCGCTCCTAGCCCTGCCCGCGGGCTTCCCACGCGCGCCCCCGCCCCCGCCGCGACCCGGCCGGGCAGGGCGGCCAAGGACGGCCCCCGGGGCGCGGTTGGCCGGCGGGCGGCCCATGCTAATGAGCGCGCCGCTTATCCCGCCGCCGCCGCCGCGCCGCGCCGCGCCGCGCCATGCCGCGCTCCTTCCTGGTCAAGCAGCCCTCCTGCAGCCGCGCGCCCAACTACGGCCGCCTCGAGACGCGCCGCCACGGTAAAGCCGCCGCGCCGGGCGCCGGGGACGCGAGGGGCGGCCGGGCAGGTGCCGGGGCCGAAGTCCGCCCGCGGGAGAGGGGCCGCAGCCCGCGCGTCCCGTCCCGTCCGTCCCGTCCGTCCCTTCCCCGCCGTGGCCGCGGCGCTCCGGCCAGGGCTGGCCGGCGGCTCGCCCGCCAGAAGCGCGGCCGGGCGGCGCTCTGGGGCGAGCGGAGCGGAGCGGACGCGCCTCCCCTCCGAGGCTCGAGGACACGGGGCCGTGGGCGCAGGGGCTCCTCTGGCAGGCCGGGGCTGCGCCGCCGGGAGAGAGCCCGGCGCGGGGGGGAGGCGCCCCGCGGACCCGCCAGGCTGCCTTGCGCGGAGGGCGCGACTTCTCCCAGACCCGGAGCAGCTTCTCGGAGGCCTTTTGCGCGAGGACACGTGGGCGCAGCTGGCCTTGTGGGCTGGGAAGGGTGCAGAGGAGGGCGACCAGGTTGGGGGGGGGGGCTGGAGGGGCCCCTGCCGGGAAGAGTTGCGAGGCTCGTGGCTTGTGCGCTGGGCAGAAAGGCGAGTTAGGTCGGGGTGGGGTGAGGTTGTCAAATGGAGCAAGGTCTGGAGAGAGGGCTCAGGCGATGCTTGCCTGCCTTTCTCGTAAGGCCGGGGCCGGGCGGGTCGTCCCCCAGTGCTGACGGGTGGGTGACTCAGGACAGAGCCGAGAAAGGGCTCCCTCACATGGCGTCGGGCAGGTAAGCTGTGGAACTCACTTCCGCAGGGCGCTGTGATGGCGACGGCCTGGGATGGCCTTGCGAGGGCCGGGACTGCCGTTCTGTCCTGCTCTCCGGCTCCCAGTGGGAGCTCCTGGCAGTCGGCTTGGAGGGGCCTGATCCTGCCCGGCTGTTCCGCGTCCCTCAGGGCTCGGGCACTTGGGGCCTCTGAAAGTCAGGTTGAGCTGACTGGCTGGCTCAGGCACTTGACCTTTTCCGCCTTGGTCAAGAATGCAAGGATCAGGAGGGTGGGACCCAGCGGTTTCAAAAATGTCTGGTGTTGCCTCTTTCGCAGAGGACACTGCTTGAGTTAAGTTATTCTCAAAAGTGAGCTTGAGCTTTTGCAACGAGGAACGACATGGTGTCTTTTCATGGGAATTCTTCCAGATCAGTGTTCTCTGTCCGCACTGGAGAGACTTCCCTTGGAAAATCCAAACTTTCGCCCCTCTGGCCAACGGCCTTCCTTAAAGGACTGAGGCTTGCCCTGCTTTGAACTCGGCTTTGGCGCTCTGTCCCACCCGCTGCCTCCATCAGCGATAACGCAGGAGGGCAGTAGCGACAGGGGCTTCTCCGTGTTGGTGCCGGAACAGTGGCGCCCCCATCTTGGGAGTGATGGGGACCAAGTCTGGATGCCCTTCACTGGGTGCTCCAGTCAGGCGGGCTTTGACTGTTTAGCAGGCTGGGCAAATGAGAATACATTTCTCTGCTTTGCAGTACAAGGTGATTGTGCATTTCCTGCCCTAAATGAGATGTTTATGTTGTGCCGGTTTTGTACTTGTGAGCTGCTCTAGGTCGTAACACTAGAGAAACAGGGTGAGATATTTTGATTCTGCTGGAGTACCTTGAAGTGCTTTCCCTGGAATTCTCTTGCGCAGTCTGCGAGGATTTTTTGGCAGACGGCTCGATGGGGGAAGGGGGCCGTCGCAGCCTGCTATCTTGAGCATCTTGAAAAGATGGGGTGAAATATGCTTGGATAAATAATAGAATTAAGACCGAACAATGGAACGAATCACACCGCGGGCTTCTTGGAGAGAACGTTCTCCAGCGAACTGCCGCAGAAGTGTTGGTGGGCACCCATGTTGTTCCCTGTGCGGTTCAGCGACAAGGATCCCTTTCATGGGCCTGAGGCCCAGTCCCACGGACCCCGCTTCGCTTGCAGCAAGTCCCCGTTGGCATCCCCAGCTTCTCCCGGTCAGGCTGGAAGCCCCCTGCCCAAACCTTGAAGGCCCTTCGCTGCAGGCAGATGCGTCGCCGCTCTTCCGTCGTCCAGGCTGGGAGCTGCCTCCGTATCGCATGAGATGCAGCCTCTTCCTTCCGTCCCGCTTCCGAAACACCTCCGGACCGTATTGCCCTTGCGGTCCTCCGCTCAGCCCCTTGACCCTCGTGCCACTGAGCCGGAGGGGCCCTGACTGGCCTTCCCCCCACCCTCCCCCGCCTCCCCCACGCTGCCTCGTCCCTCGTGCATGGGGTGCCCACCACAGGGCTTTTGGGGCAGGGGGCAACCCTTGACGTGCGTGTGCCGTGCAGGCCAGGTTGTGTGGCATGAGCCAACCCTAAGAAGGAACGGGCAAGTGCTGCCGCTGCCTGGCCTCTGCCCCCCGGCTGTGGGTCGCCCGGGATCGGGGCGTTTGCAGAGGTGGTCCGGAGCCGGGCTGGGAGGGGCTGGTGCGCAGGGCCTGGCCCCCGCCCTGCACTCACCTCTGTTTTCTGGTCTCTCCCGCAGAGTCCAATGGATGGTGCCCCCCCTGGAGGGGGGTGGCACTCCCCCTCCATGCCCAGGAGGGAGTGGCCGGCCGGGCAGCCCCCTGCGAAGCTGCGGCTGGCCTCTGGGACCCGGCCCCCGCCTGCCCGCCCCCTCCCGCCCCGCAGAGCAGCGAGGCCAAGGGGGATCCTGGTGCCGGGGAGCAGGGGGGCAGCCGGCCCTGCGGCACCCCCCTCCGCGACAGCCAGAACAACCTCAATCTCCCGTCGGCGCCAAGGAGGACTCCCCACCCCGGCAGCCTGGCGGAGGGAGGCGGCGGCAGGCTGCTGGGGGAGCCGGGTGCGGCTGCGGACCCGCTGGAGAGGCTGGCGTGCCCGGACTGCGGCAAGCCCTACCGGACCTTCTCGGGGCTGGCCCGCCATCGGCAGCAGCGCTGCAGGCTGCAGGCGCCGGCGGCCCGGAGGAGCTTCAGCTGCAAGCACTGCCCCAAGGAGTACGCCAGCCTGGGGGCGCTGAAGATCCACATCCGCACGCACACCCTGCCCTGCGTCTGCAAGACCTGCGGCAAGGCCTTCTCCCGGCCCTGGCTGCTGCAGGGCCACATCCGCACGCACACAGGTAGGGGCGCCCTGCGCGGGGCTGTGGCTGTGGCTGTGGGACGGGCCCTCGCCGGGCTGTCAGGGCGGCGAGCCGTGGCTTGGCGGCGCGGTGGCGTTTGGCCCTCGTGGTCCAGGTGACCCAGGATCCAAGATCGTGTGCCGTAGGGGAATATTACGAGCCCGCAGGCCAGCGGCCGTTGATCAAGGACTCCCAGAGAATCCTTAAAAACTCATTGACATGTCTTAAAAAAACGAAGCATTTAAATCCATATCACAGCTTGAGAATGGAACCACAATGATACAGCGTTGTTCCTGCAGGCTCACACGGAAGTGTGAACTATTGTGTGAAATGCCACAAGACAATTCCAAAGCAAAATGTCAGTACCCACTAACTTGCAAACGCTGGCTTGCCATGGCTGGGGCTCGCTCGTGCTTTTCCCAGATCCCTTTTGTCCTGATTCACCGAGGGCCCTGCTTGTGTCGCTGCCCGCTGGGTCGTGTGGAGAGGAAACACAGCTGGGGGTCAGCGGCACAACTGGCGCTTGTGGCAGATGGATCCTGGGCCTGGTCCCAGGGCCCTCTGGGAAATTTTAAATTTTGATTTCCACGACCGTCTTGGGCGCCCTGGCCTGGAGGAGAACGATTCCCAGTTAACCACGGGAAGGTGGACAGCAGGTATCTTGAGAAGAAACTTCTGTCCAGACAGCAGGTGATGGGAAAGGGAGCTCACTCCAGCAGACTCCCCGGGTAGCCACACTGCTCTGGGACCTCTTGTCTTTCTAGTTTTCATCATTGACTGAAGTTGAACTTTAAGACCAGCCAAAATTTTGCAAAAATGTGCAAGTTTCTGGATTCTCCAGAGCTCTTTCTTCGTGTGAGTTGGTATAGACAGCAGGGAGTGGGGGATGAAATAGTCTTTTTGCTGCTACAGGTTCTTTCCCATCCTCTGCCCCCCCCCCCCCATAAACTGATGAAGAGTTCTTGAGAATCTGAACGTTTGCACACTTTTGTGACATTTGGGTTGGTTTTAATTATAGTTTTGCCCAACTTTGGAGGCTGGATTTCCCCCCCTCATGGATATTGCTCATGATTCTTCTGAGCTCACACACACACGGCCCTAATACATTGATATAACTAGATAAATCTAATTTTAACTGTATCACTTCTTTTACGTGCCCTGGGAATGTGATAGAAAAGACAGGTGAGGAGATCAGATGTGGGGAATCCCACAAACCGTGCCAGCACTTTTAGCTTAAGCTTCTTCTGGCAAAGAGCAAAACTTAGGGTGGGTGTTTGGAATGGGGGAGAAAGGAGTGCCCTCAAACTGGGGGACCCCCCCTTGGATTGGTGATTGGGGGAAAAGTGAGGGACACGGGAGGGCTTGGATGGGGCCTTGGGTGGCTTGCATTTGACCCCAGCGTCTGAGGAAAGGTGGAAAAACCGTCCTTGGAAGAAGAAATCCAGATCCCCACCGTGTGGGTGCTTCAGTCGGCGTGGGCACAGTGCACACGTTCAGTTTATTAAATGCCACGTGAGACCGTTTCTGCTGCTCCATTGAAGCCGTCACGGGAGCCTTGGTTGTGTAGCTGCTGCAGCCTCACCTGGCTGTCCTTCCGGGTTGCGAGAGCAGGGCAGCAGGAAACGCCGAAGGGCAGGGCCGTCACAAGAGTGGCACCCCAGGGACAGTCCCAAAACGCCTGGGGTGGCTGTGTTGAACCCCTTCTGGCTTTCACCTCCCCCGGAGCAGCTCGTTCGTGAATCTTTCTGGGTCCAGATGACCCATTCCAGGCCAACCCATCACCCCAAAAGACGGTGCGTGATGATTAGAAATAACCCAACATTGCTGGAAAAATTATTTTCCTTCTGCCTCCTGTAAGCATCGCGGCTCCGTGGGAACGGGGCGGTCTGGGTGGAGGACGCCACTGAGCAGGGGCTGGTGCCGCCACCCCCCAGCCCTGACTGCCCCCTCCCTTCCCCCTCCAGGAGAAAAGCCCTACAGCTGCTCCCACTGCAGCCGCGCATTCGCCGACCGCTCCAACCTCCGTGCGCACCTGCAGACGCATTCCGACATCAAGAAATACCAGTGCGGCGCCTGCCTGAAGACCTTCTCCCGGATGTCTTTGCTGCTGAGGCACGAGGAATCCGCGTGTTGTCCGGCGACCTGATGCCGCTGCCTCCGGGAAGACAGATCCACAGATTCTGAAACCGTTGCGGGGCGGGGGAGGGCCCCCGGACGGGCGGCTGAAGACCTGCAGCGGCACGGAGGCGCCGGAGCTGGGCTGCAAGGCCGGATCCTGTGGCGGCTCGTGCCTCCTCCTCGGAGGAAAGGGAGGCGTAACTCCCGCAACGGAAGGGGAGCCACCCCGGCTTGTGCAGCGAGGCAGCGGGGGGCCGCCGTCTGCCAGGCTGGCTTTCAGTCCCTCGCATCCCATTTCCCCGCAGAGGTGCCTCTTCCCGTCCCGGATTTGTGGAGCTGTCCAAGCAGCCCAGGCGCGTCCTGGCGCCGCTCCTTGGAATTCTCCCCATTTTCTGCCTTCCTGGGCAGAGGCGTGTTGGAAGGAAGGAGGCCCGGTGCTTCTTCCACCGTTTAGCCTTTGCATTAAAAAGCTCGGCCCTCCCTGCCCTGCTTTGGGTCCGTGGCGGTTTCCCTCCGTCCGCGTGCGTGCGCTAGCCAGCCCCCTCTTCTGCGTCCTTGTGGCCGTCCCGTGGGCCCTCGCCTCCCGGTCTCTAGCTTTGACGAGAGAGCTCGGCGGTGCCTTAAGCCATCTCCTTGCCGCCGCACGGGTCTTCTGGAAAGAAGCGGGGCCCTGGGGCAGCGTCCCTCTGACTGCGAGCAGTTTTCTTGCATGCCTTGCTGGGGAGCTGCCAACTCGCTTGCGCAGAGTCTCCTTTTCATCTCGTGGCCTTTAGCGAAGCAGAGGCCGCAAGCAGCCCCGCTGGGTTCCCTGGGCCGTCGTGCCCCTTGCCCCCGGGTCCCAATCCTGCGCGGGTTTCCTGGCTTTTGCCCTCCCTGCTCTAAAAGGCTGGGTTTTAAGCAGCAGTGATTTGGCCTGCTCTGCCCATGTGGCCCTCGAGGACTCCTGGGCGGTGGAATTCAAGAGAAGGTGTCCAACCTTGGGCCAGGTGGTATTTTTCAGCTCCCCCCCCTCCCTCTCTCTCTCTCTCTCTCTCTCTCTCTCTCTCTCTCTCTCTTTCTCTCTCTCTCTCTCTCTCTCTCTCTCACACACACACACACACACACACACACACGTGTTCACCCACTGAAAATACTGCAGTGCGAGTTTTAGGAAGGCTTCATCCAAACGGATGGAGGTTTTCAAAGGAATGTCAGTGCGGGCCGTGTCTCCAGTGGGGTGGCGATGGAAGCACAGCCGTGCCGGAAGCGGCGGCACCCAGTTCTGGGTTCCTGGCTCGTGATGCCCCCCGGAGACGCCCCGGGAACAGTCAGCACCCCGCTGGCCGCCCGAGGCTGGCGCCGGTTTTGCCACCTGCAGAGGAATGCTCTGGCAGGCACACACTTGTTCTCCCAGAGGCCGGATGGGGGCCGCCGCTGCTCCTCGGCGGCCTCGTCCCAGAGCGGCAGCGGGACCGTGAGGGGAGGAGGGCTGGAGCGGCGACGTCAGCCTGGCCGGGTGGCGAAGTCAGGCAAAGCCACGTTAATATTTATCATTTGGCCAGCGAGAGGAAGGGCCGCCGTGGCCTTGCCCAGAGTGCACACACCAGGCCCGGAGATGTCGAGAAGGAAGGCGCATTGTAAACGCAGTTCTATTTTGAGCCGCCGAGCATCTAAATACGGCTCCCGCACCTGTTGTTCCGAGGGCTGGAGCAGGAAAGAATGCTGCCCGGGCTAAAATAAGCCCGAATGTTTTCTCTCTGCATCTCGTGGCAAATGGAAAGTGCGTATAAGCGCGGCGGTGGGAGGGCTGCCCTGCCGGCCGGCCGCTCATCTGTCATCCCAGGCCAAGGGCTGCGACGGAGCCGGGCGGAATGAATGAATGAGTTTTTCCAGCCGTTCGCGGCTGGAAAGTGCACGACATGCCGCTGAGCCCCGGGACATGTTGCTCATCCGTTCTGCCTAGAACAGTTCGGGGAGGGGGGGAAAGCTGATTTGCCCCCCCCCCCACCCCAGGACACGCGCAAGAGCCGGCAGCCTCGCTTCACGGGTTGCTGCGCTATTCTGTCCCGAGCATTTGCATCAAGTGGCCAAAGGCTGAAATGGGCTGTTAGCACCAAAGTCCCGGGTTCGAATCTCGCCTCAGCTGGCAGGCCTGGACAAGCCGCCCTTCCACATCTGGACTTTCCCTGCCCTCCGCACCCCACACACACACACACACACACACTTCCAGCATGGGGATAATGGGACTCTTTGTGGGGGTTTCTGAATATAGAAAGGGCAGGGCTTGAATTCTCCCTTGGATGCTAACTCGCAGGAGAGCAAACTATGCGCCCAGGGATGGGGCAAGGACCGATTTCTTCAATCCAGATTCGTGGTGGTCTAGGGAGGCCGGGGGCTGGTGGAGACGCAGCCCCACTGCTGAATTCCTCAGGGCATCTTTGTGGGAAAAGGTTTTGCTCACACCCATCGATTCCGTCCAGTTGCAACATGAAGTATTTTGGCGTGTTGTAGCCTCGCATGGGCTCTGCCACGCTTTAGGACAAACTGGCTGCTGCTGAAGACGAAAAGGCCGAGAGCTGTTTTGTAGACACAGATCAATGCAATTTCCTGAGCTCTTGGGGCTTCCGTGTGGTTATAACGTATAATGTAACTTATGTTTGCCTTATGGCTAATGGGGCAGGATAAAAATCTAATAAATTAATCAAAAATAAATCTATGGGCGGTGCCGTGACAGACACCCACATGTGAAGATTCATGCCTTCGTTTTTTTAGTTATTTTACCCTCAAATAATGAATTTACAGTGACGGAAAAAGCACCTGCTCTGTAATACTTTGCACCATTAAAGTGGACTCGCTGCTTCTGTGAACGGTGGTTTTGCCAAGGCCTGCTCATCATTCGCGGATGGCGCTCATGCTCGGAGGCAGCGCTGGCTGCTGCTTAAGAGGAGCGAGTCTTCCCTGGGCCCAAAGGAACCACTGTTCTCAGCGTTAAAGTTTCCCAGATCCTCCTGCAATGCTCCTGGCATGGACAGCCTGACAAAACCACAAACGAGAAATACAAAGAGCATTTCCTCTTATACGAGTCTCTCCAGCCCAGCTTTTCTCCAAAGAACTCCAGGCGCATTTAATGCTCACAATAACCCTGCGAGGTAGGACAGGCTGGGGAGTCTGTGACCAGTGCAAAGTCTCTTCAACTTCCCGGCCAAATGGGGACTAGAACCCGGATCCTTTGAGTCCCAGTCCAGTCTTCCAACCCCTGTCCCACTCTGGGTCCCCACACTTTGAAATGGAAGCCCTGCTCCAGATCTCCTATTTCCAGAAAGGCTATGCAGGAGAAGCCACCTGCGGCGGCCGCGATGCATCGATCGCGGTTGTGATAGTTTCACGACGACTACGTAACCCCGCATTAAATTTAGGAATGGTGCCTCACAGCACACTCCGGAGAGGAGTGGAAAAGATGACCTTGTTTTTCTGTCTAGTTTTACAACTCTACGTTTTTGCAAGCTGCTGTTTCATGGCCTGGCCGATCTGCCTCGCAATGCGAGAGAGGAGGCATTGGCCACGGGGCCGGGACGCCCTGCCTCTCCCGGCTCGGCTTGCTTTCTCCCACGACTCATGGAAAAGCGGCACCGTGCCCCCAAATACCAGCCCGTATAAATAGACCTGCCCGCTCTTGGCTGGGGGTTTCTCCGGTGCTGACACCAACCAGGACCAAAATAGAGGGAGCGCTTCTATCTATAGCCCGCTGGCCAGCCCTCCACTTTCTATCTATAGCCCGCTGGCAGGCCTGAATGGAACCGAGCGCAGATGCACCGGGCGTAATGTTCGCATTTCGGGCGCTTAGCAGGTGGCAAAACAACCCGGCAACGGGAACAGGGAGGCCCGAGCTCGTTGGCCCTCGAGCAGCGTCATCCCAGAGGGGTGTCTCGTGGGGCGAGGCAGGTGGCTCCGAGCACCGGATCCCCCCGTGGACAGGGCGGGACCGGCCGATGGCCTTCCCTTCTGGGAGCGGTCCAGCTGCTGCACCCCATGGCCTGTTGGGCATCCCTCAAAGACGCATCTGTCTGGGAAGGCGTTTGTGCGGGGAGCGGATGCAAGGGCTTGGGCTGTTTTCTGGCTTTGTAGTGCTGTTTGGGTCGTGTGCTCGTTGGATCGGGGTAAACGCACCAGTTGCTCAGTGGTATCTGGCTTCTTAGCTCTTCCGGACTCCGTGCACAAGGACATTGTGCTTAGGAAGCTGGGTGAGGCTCGGAAGACCGAGGCTCTAGTCCCTCCTTGGCCATGAAGCTTGCTCGGTTAGACACTGAGCCTCGCCTTGGCCTACCTCACAGGGCTGTTGTGAGGATAAAACGGCGCCGTTCGTGAGGGTGCTGGCTTCCTTGGTGCAAAAGCGGTGGGCTGGACATGTAATAATAAAGACAAGGAAACAGAAGTGTTACGGTGATCTGCACTGTGGAATTTTTCCTTGGGTCAACGGGGCTTGTTTTCCATCTCTTTGTACAGTTTCGTTTGCTGCGGCGCCTTGCAAAGCTTCCCGACGGCCTTTCGCCGCGTGCGCGCCCTTCGGGCTCCCCCTAGTGGCCCAATTGCCGCACTACGCCTGGCCGGTTTTCTAAACTGACCCGCACGGGTAGGATAGGCGGATTCGTATCACCCCTTTTCTACATGCATTTCCCAGTAACGTTTCACGTGTTCGATTTCTGAAGGAGCAACAGGGGCAAGTTTCGCATGGATGCTCCAGATGCTTCTGGATTCAATTAAAGATATGCAGCCCAGGCTTTGAAAATCCAGAACACGTCTCGTGAGCAATTCCCCGCCGGAGGGCGCCCGGCTAAAAGGTGAATTGCACAAAATAAATAAATCTTTAGTGTCACTATGCAAACTTCCACCTTGGCTGAAGCTGTTCGGCAGAATCCCCATTATCTGCCCCCCCCATCGGTCCTTATTAGTTTGCGGGGTCCACCCCCTGGTTTTCCCCTACAAAGTCTATTTAAAATACTGAAAGTCAACCTCTCCACACCTGGCGCCCACCAGATGCTTTGGACTACAGCCCCACTATCCCTGACCATCACGCTCGTTGATAGTCGCCCCGAAGGGCAACCTGCACTGCCTATAGTGTCATGGCCGCCGCTCCGCTCGGACTCGCAGTGAGGCACGGCGCATGCGTGCACAGGCGCGGAAAAGCGTCCGGGTAGAAAATGCGTCCCCCGAGAAAGGTTCCCCGCGATTTCGCGGCTCCCGCTGAATGGGGAGAGCGAGGCGCCGTATCTTCCGACGCGCTGCGATTGGCTGACTGTGGCGCGCGTGGGGGGCGGGGCCGGCGCCGATTGGGCGGCGCCGCGGCAGCTGCTGCAGCGCCGGCCAATGCCAGGGAGCCCGAGGCAGGGGGGCGTTCCGCGGGCGCGCGGGCAGCGGCACTCGCGCGGCCCCTTTCGCGGCGGCCGCAGCTGGGCGAGCGGCAGCGGGAGGCCAAGGCCGGGCAACCCCGCGGCTTCGGCCCTGCGAGCGGGCAGCCCGGGCCGCCTTGCGCGCCCGCCATGGCCGGAGGCAGCGAGCCCGCGGCGGTGGCGACCTGCACGGCCCCCGTGAACATCGCCGTCGTCAAGTACTGTGAGTCTTCGCGCCCGCCGCGCTCGGCGATCCGGCCGCTGCCCTCCGGGCGGCCGCGACCGCAGCTCCCATCATCCCTGGCCGCGGTGGGGGGGGGCTGGAGCCGTCCCCCCGCGGGCTCCCCGCTCGCTCGCCGTTCCGCACTCGCGGGCAGGGCGAACGTCTGAACGGGGAGTTCGCGTGCCGGCCGGTGGCCGCAGCCTTGCCGTTGGACCCGCGTCTGATTCCGCGCCGGGCGGCGGCCTGGCGGGGCGTGCGGCGCGCCCCGTTCCGCCCTGCGGGGAGCCAGTGGGCAGAGGCTGGCCTGGAGGCCTGGCTCGAAAGACTGGCGTTCTGCGCGGGCTTCTTCCACTGCATAGGCCGGTCGTGGAGGTTTACTTCTGAGTAAACACAGAGCGACCGGCAGACGGGGGACTCCGCCCTTTGCAGACGAGATTAAAAGGGCAAGGAAGGAAAGGTCCCCCTTCTTCGCCTTGTTCTTTGGATGCCCCCGAGAAATCCCACGAGCGTGGGAGCCAAGCGATATTTCCCCGCGGGGCTTATTTTATTTATTTCGATTTATAACCTGCCTTTTTCCTGCAAAGGGCTCAAGGCAGCTTACATCTCCTCCATCTTATCCCCACAACAACAACCCTCTGGAGGATTAATCTTGGTGGAGGCAGCAACCCCTTGGGTTGTGCAATCGAAATGCAAGGCTTTTCGGGCCACCCATCAAAACTAATTGTGTGTTCTGGCGAATGAGTAATCGTTTTTAAATTAAACATTAGATCGGGAAGATGCTAATCATGGAAAGTCTTGCTAATGCCTGGTCGAGCTGGATTTTTTTCTGACGTGTCCAGAAACCATGGCTTCCGAGAGCCTGCCCTTTTAGGTGGTCTTCCGTTCAAAGGGTCCGATCAAGGGCCCTGCATCGGAGGCAAGGCTGTTGCTGGCTTTGAGAAGCAGAGGAAGCCGGTGCACTGGTTTCTCAGCTATAAAGGGAGCGATTGTGCAAGAGACCATCTCCCCCCCCCACACACACACAACCAGACACTGGTCAGCTTGGTTGAATTACATTAAGCCCCTCCTTGCACTCCAGGGAGGAAGAGAGCAAAATTATCAATTGTGAAGTTATCCACAGCAGGACCTACCTGCTTGCTGAGGCATCATTTATACTCTGAAAGTGCAACTGTGGGTTTTATTTATTAAAGAAATTTATGTTCTCTTCTTGCAGCATGAGTCGCGTCCCCAGGGGCCAAAAGCAATACCTTAGAAGATTATAAAAGGCTTGTAATTGAGTCTAATTATATTTAAAGCATAGGTGCCAATTCATTAAAATAATTAGCATTTAAATGAATGCCTTGGCATTTTCTTTACAAAATCAGATCAAATTCTGCATTTCAAATGGACGTCGCTTGGCCATTAACAAACAGTGTGAACATTGCTACTTTCTCTGTGCACCACAATTGAACACTTCCTGGGTTAATGGATCTGTTTCCCATCAGAGCCGCTTTCTCGCCCCTCCTGCCCTCCCAAGTTTCCGCGTACAAGCAGGAGGGCTGAGAAAAGCCAAACGCCAGGACTGGAAGAAGGAGATCATGCCAGCTGGGAATAGTTTCTCTTCTAGTTCATTTATTCATTTTTCGATTTATATCCTGCCTTTTTCCTACACGGGGCTCAAGGCAGCTTACATCATTCTCCTCCATCTTACCCCCACAACAACCCTGTGAGGGAGGCTGGGCTGAGAGTCTGGGACTGGCTCAAGTCACCCAGTTGGCTCCATGGCTGAGCGGGGACTCGAACCCAGGTCACCTGAGTCCCAGTCCCATGCTCTTAACCACCACACCACACTGGCTCTGGTTATTGCTTATAGACCACTTGTGTGGGCAACAGAAACACCCAGCCGGCCTGAGGTTCTGATCGCAGCAAAGGGATCCAGTGGCAAAGCATGCCAGGCTCCGCTTCCCACACTTCAAAGACTGTCCTTCTTCACTCAGGGGGAAAACGAGATGAGGAGCTGATTTTGCCAATTAATTCTTCGCTCAGTGTCACGCTGCACCAAGATCAGGTCAGTATCAGAGAGTCATCAGTGTCCAGGTAGGTTCCAGGTTGCAAAAGAGGGGTGGTCGGCTGTGGAATCGGGGCTCGCAGGGTGGGCAGAAGCACCGGTTGCATGAGGAGAAATCCCGACGAGGTGCTCGTTCGAACCCCAAACTGACCAGCCTTTCAGGAAGGACCCGGCAGCTGTGGTGCCAAAATCTATTTGTTGTTTTTTGAAGGGGATATATCTGCCAGAGCGTGGAGTCAGTTTGCATGATTTTGGGCCTGGTCCCCAGCACTGAGATTCCTGAATTCACAAAGAATGCACATTTTCCCCATCCTTAGCCCTTGTTCGGTTGTTGTCTGGAATCCGTAACTGAGATGTGCAGCTGTGAATCAGTGGAGGTGGTTACCCCGTAACCTGCCTAGATATTGAAATCATTCCAAGGTCCTTCTCACTCCCAATATGGCATGTTTCCACATATTTCTCTTTTTTAGTATTTTGTGCCATTTTTAAAGGCTGGGCTGATTTCTTAATTTATTGTAGTCCCGTATTGTAAAGATGGTTGACAGAAAATCTGTTTGCCACCTCGAGTCTTTGTAAAAGCCGCTTCTGAATTCTCTCAGCGTTGCAAAAGTAACCGAAAACGATCTGGTTGCTGAACAGTCTGGTGCATGTTTGCTCAGAAGTGGACCCCACTGTGCTGACTGGGGCTTGCTTCCGGGGCAGTATGCCTGTAGCTGCAGTCTGAGATGGGGCTCCTACACAGAGTGAGCCCCGTGGGCCAAAGCGGGGCTTCCTTCCGAGTAAACATGCCGAGAGCTGCAGCGCGCACCTCTCAGATCCGAGGCCAACAGAAAGTTCTTCCTGACTTCGAGGCCTCTTGCCTTGTTCCAGCTCAAGACCACCACCACGGCCGCCATCAGCCGCGACTTCACGGAGGACCGCCTCTGGCTGAACGGGAAGGAAGCTGACCCGGGAAACCCCCGTCTCCAGTCGTGCCTACGGGAGGGTAAGTCGCAGTCCGAAGGCCAAGGCCGCTTTGTCAAAGGTAGCTTCTTGCGCCCGCCTTTGGGAAGGTGCTGGGGCAGGGGGAGCTTAGCATCAGCATCCGTGTTGGATAAAGGCGGAGAAAAGTTTTTTGCTCATTTGGCTGAAGGGCAGCTTCCGACTGCTGGATGAGGCCCCCGGGCGTTCCTTGGACGCCCACCCCCTTCCCCGGCCGTGCTCCTTCGCCTCGACCGCCGAGGCTTCTGGGTTTCCCTCCGTGCTGCACCCTTGGCCGGCCGGCCGGCCTCTGCGATTGGCAGTGGGAACCTGAGCTCCCCTGGGTGGGCATTCTTGCCATTTTGGGGCCTCCCCCATGGGCCTTCGCCCCCCACCCAGGAGCCTTTCCAAAACTGCATTCTGTCCCTGGGCTAACGAGCTCAACATCTGGCGCAGGATCAGACACGATAGCTGAGCCGGCAGGATGTGGTAACTCACCCCCAGGGGCTGTGTGTGGCTGGAGCATGGATTGCCTTGAACTGTGGGTTGTTTCTGTTCGTGGCTTGGAAACCACAAACAGCCCAGGAAGAGAACCCGTGGCTCGTTGCCAGGTTGTGAGCGATGGGGTGCTCTTTGTGGCTTCTTCTCTTGACGGGGTTTAGACAGTGTGGTAGCCCATGGCTAAGAAGAGCCCCCACCAGCCCGTGGGTTGCTTGAGCCCGCTCACCTGGCGGAGCGTCAGGGGTGCCCCCTGTGGGAGAGACCCCAGCGGGACACTTTGGAGTTGTGTGACGTTGTGCCGGGCAAGCGCAAGAACGTGGTGCAGCCCGGTCCCACTGCCAGTGACGCGGCCCGGGCAACACGTAGGACCGCAGGGTTCTTCTCTGCCTGTCCGTCTGTCCGTCCGTCTGTCTTCTGGGTGCGTGGCTGCCTCGGCTAATGCCCTCTTTCTTGCAGTGCGTCGCCTGGCTAGGAAGCGCCATGGGGGCGGCAGCGGTGGGGACGCCGCGTCCCCCAGCCTGGCCTACAAGGTCCACATCGCTTCGGAGAACAACTTCCCCACGGCGGCCGGGCTGGCCTCTTCCGCGGCTGGCTACGCCTGCCTGGGTGAGTGGAGGAGCCGCCCGCTGGCCCCTGGGCTTGGTCCTCCCCCGCTCAAAATGGCGCCCCTGGCTGGGAGCAGAGCTGGGGAAGGCAGGGCGGGCAAGCTGCAGGCGCCTTGCAGGAGGGCTTGTGCGCACTGAAATGTGGGGCTGCTGCGCGGGGCCTGCAACGCACTCTTGCACCGTCGCCCCTCCTGTTGGATTTGGCCGTCCCTCCTGCAGCGCTGCCCTGTTCCGTCTCGGCCCTCCGGCAATCTGGGTGGTTTCTAACTGCAGCGCCCTGTGCTGGCTGGGGTTGATGGGATAGGAAGCCCAGAAGAACTGGGGGGGGGGGCTGTAGAGGGTCCACACCGTCCATGCAGTTCTGCCTGTAGGGAGTCCGCCCGATGCCCCAAGGGGAGGCGTGTCTCTCCCCGTCCCACCTGGCAGGGCTGTTGTGAGCACGGAATGCGGGGATGGGAGAGTCACGTGCTGCTCCGAGCGCCTGGCAAGGCTGACAGGCTTCATCCCAAAGCCCAGGATGAGGCCCGCTTTGCCGCAATCCGGGCCCCCTGCCCTGGACCCCAGGGGGCCTTCCTCCGCCCCTCCTCGGAAGGGGAGGCTTCCAAGGCATGCCGTGCTTTTGTGCCTGACCTCCCAGGTGGCCGGGCCTGTGGGGGGCGCCTGGCCAGTCTTCGCGGCCGCGGGACGGCCTTCCCCAGCGGCCCCCTCTGTGCCGCGGGAAGGCGGTGCTGATCCGGGCCCCTCTCCTTGCCGCCCTAGTCTACACGCTGGCCCAGCTGTACGGCGTGGAAGGGGAGCTCTCCGAAGTGGCCCGCCAGGGCTCCGGCAGCGCCTGCAGGAGCATGTTCGGGGGCTTTGTGCAGTGGCTGATGGGGGAGCGCGCGGACGGGAAGGACAGCGTGGCACAGCAGGTGGCCCCGGAAGCACACTGGCCCGAGCTGAGGGTCCTGATCCTGGTGGTGAGTCGGGCGGGCGGGGCGTGGGCTGGCAGAGGCTTCTGGAATGGGATTCCTCCAGATGGGTCACACTGCATCTCCCATGATCCCCCAGCCAGCTGGCTGGGGGACTATGGGAGATACAGCCCCACTCGTCTGGAGGCCGCCGTCTTTGGAATCCTGGGACAGGGTCCTCTGGCGGTTGTCGAGGGCACTGCGCTGCTCAGCACCTGACCGGGCCTTCTCCCCGTCCCGCCTCCGCAGGTGAGCGCCGAGAAGAAGCCGGTGGGCAGCACGGCAGGCATGCAGACCAGCGTGCAGACCAGTCTCCTGCTGCGGGTGAGTGGCGCGCTGCCCCCTGCCGGCAGCCCCAGGCCTGTCTCAGCGAGGCTGTCCTGCTGTGGTCGATGGGCCGGGGAAGCCGCGGGTTCGGTGGGGACGTTGCTGCCGGCAGAACGCCTCTGCCTGTCTCTCTGCCTCCCCCGCGATCGCCTGCTCCGGGAAGGGCCCCTGCCCAGCGGCGTCTCTGCCCATTAGGTCGCTCTTTCCCATCCGGTGTTTTGGACTTCGGCACGCGGGGCTGGGGGCATGGAATTCTGGGGGCTGTAGTTCCAAGCAGTGGGCGGTCGCCAGTTTCGGGGAAATGGCTTTTAGGCATTTGAAAGCCAAGCCTATTATGGTCGTGGTTAAGCATCTCCTTTATACCTTGTCTTTCTTGGAACCCAAGCACAGCTTTCAGGTTTCCCCTTCTCTGCATTTTATCCCCACAGCAACTCCCCCGTGAGGCGGTTTAGGCTGAAAGGCCCTGCCTGGCCCAAAGTTGCCCCATGAACTTCGTGGCTGCTTAGGGACTAGAACCTTGATCTCCCAAATCCCACCCAGCACTCCCACTGCTGCCCCACACGGCCTCTCATTTTGGGCTTTTGAGAGAAGCAGCACCATGCATGGTGTCCCGAAGCGCCCGTGCCCGGACACACACGGTGCATCATTGCCCTCGGGACACCCGGCCCCACGTGTAGCAATCCTCCCCTCCATCTTCCAGCACCGAGCCCAGGCGGTGGTGCCAGCCCGCATGGCCCAGATGATCCGGCACATCCAGCAGCGGGACTTCGAGGCCTTCGGCGAGCTCACCATGCGGGAGAGCAACCAGTTCCACGCCACGTGCCTGGACACCTTTCCGCCCATCTTCTACCTCAACGACACCTCCAAGCGGGTGGTGGCTTTGGTGCACCGCTTCAACGCCCACTGCGGCAGAACCAAGGTGGGCTGCGCAAGCTGCATGTGCGGTGCGGGGGGGGGGCTGTAAATGCCAGCTTTGCAAGCGGAGCGCCCCCCCCGCTCCCCCTCCTCTTCTTCAGTACCAATCATTTAGTTACTCATTTCGTATCTGTCCAGGGAAGAGCTGCTGGCTGCTCAGAGCTCTCTCCACAAGCGCCTTCATCCTCTCACGCTGTGACCTGTCCTGTCTTGGGGTCAGGAAAAATTTGTGCTCTGGCTTTCTGCCCCTCTCCCCTATACCTGCAAGGTGTCCTTGCAGGGTGCCGTCACCTGGAATCCTGTGTCCAGTTCTGGGCACCAAGATTGAAGAAAGATGCAGGTAAATTAGAAAGGGTCCAGCGGAGGGTGGCAGAAAGGATCCAGAGCTTGGAAATGCTGCCCAAGAGGAGAGACTGGGAGAACTGGGCCTGTTCAGCCTGGAGAAGAGAAGACGGAGGGGGGACATGGCATCCCTCTTTGAGGACCTCAAAGGCTGTCAAAAGAGGAAGGCCAAGCTCGCTTCCTGCTGATGCCAGAGCGCAGGACACGGAAGAACCAATTCAAGCTGCGATGACCCAGATTCAGGCCGGCCATCAGGAAGAGCTTCCTCGCTGTCAGAGCAATTTGGCAGTGGGACCAGCTGCCCGGAGAGGTCGTGGGCATTCAGAAAGAAACTGGGCAGCCACCTGAGTGGGAGGGTGTGGCTTGGTGTCCTGCAGCAGCAGGGGGGTGGCCCCGATGGCCCCTTCCAGCTCTGCCCTTCTGTGATCCTGCAGGTGGCCTATACTTTTGATGCCGGACCCAACGCGGTTCTCTTCATGTTGAGCGACACAGTGGGCGAGTTTGTGGAGGTGCTGAAGCACAGCTTCCCGCCAGAGAAGAACGGCGACCAGTAAGGGAGCTGCATTTGTCCTCGCCGTGTGGCAGTGGCCGGTGGGGGCGGGGGGGCATCACGGTGGCCAAGAAACAGAAAGCCCTCGCATCTTTCCTGAAGGAGCAAAATACTTTTATTTATTTACACACACGGTCCCTTGCTTGGAGGTCGGGCCTCTTCGTCTTCTAGGAGGGATGGGCACTTTGTGGCCCTCCAAAATTTGGGACTACAGTTCCCATCCACGCTAGCCAGCACGGCCCTTGGGGAGAGTTTATGGGAGACATCTGGAGCGGCCCAGCCCTGGTCTGGGACAGATGTGGCGGCTTCCCATACTGAAGTCTTAGTTACAGTGCATCGACTGCCTTCCCAGCTTGGTGCCATCCAGGCGTTCAGGATGCTGCACAAGGTCTCTGCTGGTACTGACGGGGGCACAAACCCAAAATACCTGGAAGGACCCAGGCTTGGGGAGGGAACCAGTAAAAACATTTGCAGTGGGGTTATTTTTTTCCATTTAATGTTACAGCTCTCACTTTTGATCAAAACAGTCAATAGCCAAAGTCATTTGCAACTGCAAATAATATAGTGTAAACAACACAAGCCCAGTACTTTTGTTAATAGTTAAATAACAGTCAGCAGAGCTAAAACCTTGGTAGGTTGTCTTAGACTTGATTGGTCACAAAGGGTGTTGTTTCCTAGTGCTTTAATTAAACCTGCAGTGCCCACACCGGGAGGGCCCCGGAGGCCCGTGGTGCATCGGCGCTTCCGACGGAGCACTGGAAGTGGGGTTGGGGAAGGTGCCCAAGCTCGGCCCCTGACGCCCACCCGCGGGTCACGGCCCCGAAAGTGGGCCGGGGGAAGGCTTCCCAATTGGCCAGGCTTGCCAGGGGAGCGCCCCTTACAGCCTTCGGCGCCTGAACGTTCCTCTGCAGGGCTGCCTTGGCCTGGGAGGGAATTCCGGTGGTCGCCTTTGAGACGGCCCCGGCGCCAGCCCCTCGGCCTCATCCGGCCAGCCCTCCCTCTCCCCTCTTCCCGTAGGTTCCTGAAAGGCTTGCCGGTGGAGGCCGTGACGCCGTCCAAGGGACTCCTCTCTGCGGTGGTGCAGGATCCGGTCCCAGGAGCGATCCAGTACTTGCTGCTCACGAAGGTATGGCTGGAGTGGGCTGGCACCCCTTGTCGTCCTGGGCACGGGGGCAACAGCGCAAGCCGTGGCCTGGCTCCCGGCACCGCAGCCTCATCCTCCTCCACGGGGCCTGTGCCCCCGCAGCCGCCCACACCCGGCCCTGCCGCCTGAAGGGAGCCTTCGCGTCGCCCCTCTGTGGTCGCAGGCACCCGGAGGGTCAGATCCGGCCCACGCGCCAGGCGGCCTTCCCGCTCGCACCCGCAGTCTTTTCCACGCTGGGCCCCTCAAGAACGGCTGAATGCTGTGGCACTCCCGCACCCATGTTCCCCAGCACCTGGCACACACAGTGCATCGCTGGTAGCCCCGGAGAACCGTTTCCTTCTCTGTGGCTTTCTCTGGCTCCTGTTTCAAGCCGCCCACTTTTGCGCTGCGTCTGCGGGCATCGTTTCTGCCAATTAAAAGCAGCGGGGCCGAGTGATGCAGTCTGCGTTCTCCCAGCATCCCTGTTAATCGTCAGCGCCGCCTGGCCTGGCCTGGCCTGGCCTGGCCTGGGAGCGGTGCCTGCCTTCGCCCCGGGCCTGGCTCTAACTCGGCTTCCGTTCTCTCTGCAGCCGGGGCCGGGGCCCGCGCTCGTGGAAGATGCCCGTGGCCACCTCCTGGGAGCAGACGGGCTGCCCCGGAGCAGCAGCTGAGCAGCGTGTGCCCCATCTCGGGGCTTCCCCAGGAGCCCCACAGCTGTGCCTGGGGGCAGCGCGGAAGATTCACCCAGCAAGCAGCGTGGGTGGAGGAGCAGGGGAGGCTGTGCCTGTGTGGGATTATGGGAAGGCCTGGCACTTACACGCCGGGGCTCTTTCTGCCTGTCCTTTCCTTAGTGGGTGTTTGGGTGTCTGTCCGATTGTCAGGGACTTTGCTGGGCTAAAGCTGGGAGAAGCCCCCTTTCCTGGCGGGCCTTTCTCTCGGAGCTCCAAGGACCAGAATTTCCTCTCTAGCGCAGGGTGGGCCACCAGAGAGCTTCTGTCGAGCTTCTGCGGGCTGTTGCCACGGCTGCCGTGAACCCGTCTTTGCCAGCTGGCTAGAGTTGCACCTCTGGGTCGGATGACCTGGGCGGCACAGCCCACGGACCTCACCGCCGGCTCCCCCTCCCAGTTTCCCCTCCTCTGCCGGGGCAGCAAGAGCCTCAGGGAGGAAGATTTGGCCGGGGGTGCAAAGAGTGCTGCCCAGTCGCATCTCCGATGGCACTGGCCCGGGGGGGGGTCCAGCAGGGGAGGGTGGGCTGCCGGCCAGGCGGACATCTCCATCGTGCTTCGGCCCCCTGCCCCCAGGCCCTCTGGGCTCTGCCTTCTGCACCAGGTTCCAGCGGCTCTTTTCTTGAGGGTGTCCTGTGTCACTGAGCTGGTTTCCTTCTGAACGGGTGCTTTTAAAAGGATGGAATGTGATACCCTGAACTGTGCCTGTCTTCTCTCTCCATTGCTCATCTCCTTTTTTGCTGGGCTACAGAAAGTTGGGGTCAGGGGCCGACTCTTCTTCTCTGGGGCCCCCAGGCAGCCACCCACTTCCCCGGGGCCCCACGGCGGCCATTGGCTTGTGCTTGCCCGCCTAAAATGCTGCTCCACCTCTCCAGCAGCTTAGTTCCTGGAAGGAAGGCTTGTGACGGAAAACAGGCAAGTCCTTTCCCCCCCCCCCCCCCGGTCTGTCTTGGCTCCACCCGTTTTGTCCCACCCTCAGCCCCCAGGGGCCTCCCTGAAATGGAGTCGGGAACCCCCCGCCCCCCCAGTCTACAAAATGTGCGGCTTTGATAAGGGAAATTAAAGCTGGGTTGTGTAGAAGAAATTGAGGGTGGGGGGGAGACACTGAAAGGGCTGTTGGGCATCGCTGGAGGCAGGGATGCCCGCTGGGGCTGGATTTGGGATTTAAAGGGGGCGGGCAATGCGTGGGTGCGGGAAAGGGCCTGGGGACAACTCTCCACTATACCTGAAGAGGAGAAGGGAAGCGAACGGGTCCGCCGGGAGCCCACGAGGCTGTGGCTGCCGCCTGAGCCTCGGGACCCCTCGGGTGGCCTGCTCCTGGCTGCAGCGGGGCCAGGTCTCTGTGCCCTGCAGTGGGCTGGCTTCCCATGAGCACCGGTCTTGGTTCATCCAGTTCCTGGCAGCCAAGAGGAAGTCCGTCTTGCTGGCTTTCGTGCGCTTGCCGCCCCTGGAAAGCAGCAGAAACCCCGCTTTTTCTTAAGAGACGTTGCACAAATTCCGGTGCCTCCCAAGAGGGAGGGGTTCCCCCCCCCCCCCCACGTCACGGAGCCTGGGCTGCTGCTTTGTGAGTAAACGGCACGGTGCGCCTGACGCATGATGAAGCATGACTTGCACCCTCCACACCTCGTCCTAGACCTCACCCTAAATGCTGCCCTCTTTCCGAGCATTGTGGGGCAGAGACCGGAGGCCTTTTTAAGTGGGTCCTGCCGGGCTGACTCTTCTGTGTGGGGCACGGCAGCTGGGCCGCCTCCGCCAGCTCGGCCGGACTGGCGATTTCTCTCTCCAGATGCACCCGGCTGTCTCTTTAGAAGACATGCACCACAATCAAGGCATATTTCCTGAGCATGTCAGGACTTGCAGGTCTTTTCCCACTCTAAACAGTCACCCTACGTGGCTTGAAAGGATGTCCTTCTCCACCTGGACAGCATCCCTAATGGGGCAATTTGTTTTAAAACCACTGATCTTCTGGCTGCTGGTGCCATGGGTTATGGGACAAAGGCCACCCGCCTTCTCTAATCGGGTGGATTCTGGATGTTCTGGGTGCCAGTTTCCATCAGCCCCAGCCACCATGACTTCCTGTCAGGGGTAGTGGGGCTGCAGTCCAGCGCATCTGGTGGGCACTAGGTGTGGAGAGGACTTACAGTATTATAAACAGCTTTTGTAGGGGAAAATCAGCCTGCAAACTACTGAGGACCGAAGGGGGCCAGTAATGGGGATTCTGCCGAACAGCTTCAGCCAAGGTGGAAGTTTGCATAGTGACACAAAAGACTTATTTATTTTGCTGCAATTCACCAAAACGGGCTTGTCCTCCTAGGTGGGCGCCCTCCGCATGGCTTGGACCACAAGCCCCATCCTCCCCAGCCAACACGGCCGTCGCACTTGCCGGGCACCACACTGGGAAGGCACTGCCCCTTGAGCGGGGGTAGGAGGGCAAGCTGCCCCCTCTTCTTTCCGCCGCGTCGGCTGCGCAACCAGCGCCTCGCAGATGCTTCGCGCCACGATGGGCTACGTCGTGCAGGCCGGCTGGGGCCGCCGCGGGGGGAGCCTCGCGAGGGCAGGGCGCCTCCGGGACGAACGAAGAGCCCTGTGCGAGCCGGAAGCCGCCCGCCCCTCCCGGCCCTTGGGGCGTCGCCCCGCGCTGCTCGCAGGGGAGGAGCAGGAAGGGACGTAGCGGGGCCGCCCGCGGACGCCCCCCGCGCCTCGCCACGGCCCGGCGCGGACGGCCCTGCTGGCATCCCGGGCGCGGCGCGGCGCGGCGCGGCGCGGCGATGGGGCGCATTGAGTGGGCCATGTGGGCGAACGAGCAGGCGCTGGCGGCCGGCCTGAGTGAGTCTCCCCGGCGGGCGAGGGCCAGGGCCAGGGTCGAGCCCCGGGCAAGGGGCCCCCGAGCAGGTGCAGAGCGCCTCCGCAGCCAGCGAGCGATCGGCGCCGCTGCAGAGGAGGCGCGGCCGAGCCCCGGCACCTCTCGCTCCCCGCTCCGCAGAAGACGCCCCGCAAGCGTTTGTCCCGCGAAACCGCCCTCCCTCCCTGCCTCCTCGCCAGGTTGCCTTCCTCTCCCCCCGCCGCCCCCCCATCCAGCCTTCAATGAGGGAAAAGGGAGCGCTGGAGGAAGCGCGTTGCAGCAGCTCCGGGAAGGATCGCGCGCCCTTCAATGTCCCGCTCGGGCTGCGCGCGTCTCTCTGCTGCTGCGCTTCGGAGAGCGGCGCTTGGGGCTCCTCTCCGTAGTTTGGGGGGAAATCGGTGGGCGGCGCGAGTAGGGAGGTCTGCAGAGGCGAGGCCTGGCGGCTCGGTGCGCCCCCCTCGTCCCTTTCCCGTGCGGAGCGGGGTCGTGTTTCTGTGCGCCAGGAAAGGCTGGCTTGCGTGGCTTGCAGCACCTTTCGCGCCCGAAAGCGGCCCTTCGGGCAGCCAACGCGAGGCGACCCCAGAGCCAAGGAGTGACAACCGTCACAAGCGCCGAGCAGACACAGAGTGCGGCGGGGTGGCGTTTTTGCCTCCTCGCTGGAATGGCGAAGCGGAGTCTCCAAACTCCAAGGGGCGAACGCTTCGAGGGACAGGTGCCTGGCTCGCCATTCTTCTCCGGGCCTGAGCGGCCTGCCTCCTGGGTGGTGGACACAGGCACCCCCTTTCTGCTCAGCCTGGGGGCTGCTTTTGGGCTCTGGGCATAGGATGTTCGGGGGTCAAGGGCTGCCCACACACAGACTCTTCGCCCAGTTGTGGGTGGACGCCATCGGAGGGGAGGGAGCCCTTGGCTGCAGGATTCAGGAAGTAGAAGAGCTGAAAACAGAGGAAGGAAATGCTGCGGCCCAGCCTGGGGGACTTTCCCTCCTGCTGGGCGGCCTGCTTCCCCAACCCGTGCCCGGTAGTCTTGTGGCAGGAGCCAAGGCCTTGAGGCCATACCTGGGCAGGTGCTACCCGGAGGGCACTAACGGGGAGTGAGAGACGCCCCTGCTTTTGTCTTGTAAAGATCCGGACTGCCATGTCGACCAACATCGCTGTCTAAACAGAGAGGGCAGAGGAGCAGAAGGGTTTTTCGTGGAGGGAGGGCCCTTCTGTGATAAAAGCTCCCAAGACACAAATCGGGTGGAGAACAGCAGAAAACGGAAGGGCGAGTCATGGAATGAGGTGGAATCCAGTCAGGTGTTGCTAGGAAAAAGCCAGACTGGCCACCTTGTGGTGGTGCCCCATCAGAAGGTGGTGGATTCCCCGAAGGATGTTTCCTGCCGAAGCAGCTTGGTATCCTGTCCCGAGGACGAGCCCTGCATCCCCAGAGGTGCGAGGGAATAAGGCACCGAGGCATCAGTCAAGATCAGAGATGTGTCACTGCAGCCGTTTTCCCCGATACTGCCCCAAAAATCTTTCTAGAAACATCCCCCTCCGACGGTCTGAAAACCGGAAG
Organism: Varanus komodoensis; assembly: GCF_004798865.1. Classification (NCBI taxonomy): domain Eukaryota; kingdom Metazoa; phylum Chordata; class Lepidosauria; order Squamata; family Varanidae; genus Varanus; species Varanus komodoensis. The sequence goes on along the minus strand of NW_025335550.1, from coordinate 11,332,725 downwards.
GACCAGTGAGTCTGCCTGTCCCGTTGTTACATTGCTGGCGGCAACACACCAAAGCAGAAAGATTTTTGAACAAGTAGTTTAAAGCAGGGGCCAAGATGCTAAAAATATAAACAAGCTCTAACTGCTGAGATAAAACGTTCAGCCATCTAAGGGAACCAATCAGAGGAGCATTTAAGCACCTAAAAAAAAGCAGTCAGATTCAAAAACGCTGCTTCTTAAAAAAAGAAAGAGTCTTGTGGTATCTTAAAGATGAACGGAATAGCAGAAGTTTCGGGAGGCTGTTTATTCTCTGCCACAGAAAAATCTGCATGGTTTCTCTCTCTCACTTTCACTCTGCCTCCCTCCGGCCTGTTGCCTCTTCTTGCTACACGAAGCAACCCGGAGCCTTCAAAAGCCTGTGCGTTTGTCGTGATTTTTGGGTAGCCCAAATAAAGGCCCCGCACTGACAGGGACTCTGAAATATTACTGCGGACTGGCCTGAAGGTCCTGCCAGACTGTTGGTTTTGCTGCCTGCCCTGGGCGAACACTTTGAGTGGGCATCATTGGGTCCCCCCAGGCCTGGGTCCCCCGCGACCGAAAAGCTGCTGCTCGGTTTTGCCGGCTTCTTTTGTGTTACTGAGCCTCTGTGCTGTGATCACAACCCGGAGACTGCACGGTGCAGCCCGTTCGCTTCCCGGGGCTGGCGGGGTTGTGTGTTTGCGGCCTTTGCAAAACGGCCTTGGAGACCGAAGCTTTGTGTGATCCTGAAAGCGGGATCCTGGGAGCAAAATCTGTGCTCGACTCCATTTTCTCTTCCCCGCGCTGCTTTAATTGCTTCCAGAGGGGGAAGATGGTGAGGCAAAGGCCGAGAGAGGGAGGGTTTCACTTCTCGGTTGCTGCTTCCTCCTTTTCGTAAATGTGGTGCATTAGTTCAGGTCACCTGTGGTCTCACGTCCCAGGAGGAAATGAACTCAGAACTCGTGAGCCTGAAAGGCGGGCCGTCCGACCAGCCTTGTGGGGTCAGACCAAAGGCCTATCAAGTCCAAAATCTCCTTTCCCACAACCCACAAAGCTCTCTGGAAAGCCCCCAGGCAGGTCGTTACACTCCCTGGCCGGCAGGAGCGCAATAGCCTGCAACGTGGGGAGGCCCGTCCAAAGATGGTGGGCCACCACGAAGAAGACCGTGGCCTGCCGGTGGCTCTTTCGGGTTGCCGCACTTTGGAATTTAGAAGGCATTATTTTGTGGTGGGTGAGAGGAGCAAAGGCTACTGGTGTGCAGATCGCGAAGGCAAAGGCCTTTCTCTCCCTCTCTGTCCTGTGTAGTTCTGGTGACTGGCGGAATTGTGGCAGTTTCGGGGCAGTTCAAGAATTGGGAGTTCGCTGCATATTCCATGTATCCTTCCGTGAGGTTTGCTGCTCAAAATCCCGCAGTCTTGCTGGCTCAGCCTCGTGGGAGTGCCGGCGGCTTACGGACCACGGGAGAGTCATGCTTGTAGCAGAGGAAGCCTTCCCCCGGCTCCACTCCCCACGTTTCCCCCGGACGCTGTTGCCATATGGGGCCCAAATTAGGTCCGCTGGGGGTTTCGTGAGCTCAGGCCACTCTGCCAGCCGTTCGGACCACCCATGAGCTCCCCAGCCTGTTTCCCATGTGGAAAATGGCCGTCAGAGGGACGTGGCTGCCAGGAGCTGTGGAAAAGGTGATCTGAAAGAGCTGCAGAAATGTTTTTAATTCTCCCTGAACCTTTGGGCTAGAGGGGGGATGAATCAGAAAGCGGAACAGAAATCCTGAAGCTTGTGAAGATTTGGGATGATGAATCCCTCCCCCCCATGGTCTCCTGGCTCCCTTGGCAACCGGGTCTGGTGTCCGTCCCTCTCCCACCAGTGACACACAGCCTAACCTGCGCATTGCGTGTCACAAATCACGGGACAGGACTCTGCCCCTATGAACATACAGTGGAGGAGAGACAGCCTACCCCGTTGGACCCTCGCCGTGTCTTTTTCTTCCCCTTCCTTCCATGGCTTGCATGCCAGGACGGGACAACAGGGCTGCTTCGTAGGAGCACCGTCACAGCTTTGCCCGTATAGTTTGCCGGAGGCTGAAAAGAAATTCTCCCTCTTGGGAAAAAGGGGAACCAAACGGGGAAACAGGGAACGATATCAATTATAAGTGTCCCCCCGGCCCCGGCAAACAGAAGAAGGGATTATGGGGTGCCGAAGGAGTTGTGAATGGCCATACAGAAAATCCTCCATGTCACAGCCATGGAGTTACTCTTTCCTCCTTAACTGTCTCCCGGAAGAGCGGCTGGAGTGTTGATCTGCCTCCTGGAGTACCCCCGAGGGAAGCGGGAGAAGGGCTCCACTATAGAGAGATGGTAAGTGCCCAGTTCCTTTCTGATGGGGATCGAATGGGAAGCTCAGGTTTAAAAACGAAACCTAAGTTTCTAGCCCATATGGCTGTGGAAACAGGCCTTTTTGCCTGGGGAATTCTCAGGATTCGTACAACATCTAGAGCGCAGGTGAGGATCAAACTGCTTTCAGCCTGGGGCTGAGTTCCACATCAGAGAAACTCGGGGGGGGGGGGGGGGCTTGCCAGCCTGCTTTTGCTTAAAGCTCTTCCTGCCATGTGAGTCCCGTGTAGCCTCTTGGGGAACTGCAAAGGGCTGGCGTTGGCCGTAGGCCTGATTTCTGCACCCCCCCACCTGGAATGCCCGTTTGTTTCACCCATTTATAGCTCACCCTCCAGTACAAAGTTCAAGGAGGTTCCGCACAGCAGACCAGCAGGCACACGCAAATTAAAACTGCAAGTCGCAGAAGCAACTGGCCCTCACTCCTCTCGGGTCCCGTGGCTTCAGCTTTCTCAGCACCTGTGGAATGTTGTTACAGGTGGCAAGCACGTGGCCTGCCCCACAGGTGTGGCCGGGCATCATCCTTAGGGGCACCTGCCCGTTCCTGGCAAAGTTATTATGCATATATGCAAAGCAGGCATTAACTAGATGCAGAAAAAGTGCGTGTCCATTTCGAAAGACCCGCCTTCTTCCTGGAGTTTCATTTGCAAGAACGGCGACATCCGCTGGGGGGTGGGAAGCATCTGAGTATCGCAGAATCACACAACAAGCAGAATCCGTGCATCGTTTCTCTCTCTCTTTGCTCTCTTTTATCAACAGCGGCCAGAAGTTCCTCACACCTGTCGTGAAGGTGCTGGGACCCCTCACTAGGAATTACTACGTTCGGGCCGTCCTATACGCAGGGTAATTGCTGGAAAGCGTTGGCGAGAAAGACAACATTCCCTGCTTTCGCGCCTCTGCTTGCCTCGTGCGTTTTGTGCTAGTGTGCGTGTGCCGGTGTGTGGCCGGCGGCAAGAAACCTGTGCTGAATAAGAGGGCCAGAGTTCTGCATGGCACACGTGTGTGTGTTGGCCCGTGTCCTCTGGGAGTGAGCAGTTTGTAAGTATTTGTTCGGCAGCCACGAGTTCCTGCCCAGATCCGGACCAGTCAGCTGCAGACCCTTGCAGAAGCCATTTCGCAAGGACACCTCCTCACTGAGCTCCGGTGCCTTTAGAAGTCTGGTTCTCAGGGCAGGACGATTTCTTCAGCTGCCCACCCAGATTAGATGCTGATCTCTCGGGCAGAGAGATGCGTGGTTTTAACTTCCGGCTCATATTAATCCAGGCGTGGGCAGGGATCATGCGGCTTTTGTGGGGGTCGGCACATCTGGAATTCCAGGAGAGGGCTGTGTGTGGGTTCACAGAAGGGCTGCTGGGGTTGGAACATCCTCATCTTTCAGAAGGGAAGCTGGAAATGGCCCTTGCTCGAGCCCGTCGGCCTAGGACAGCTCCGAAACCTGGAGCAAAGCGCACCCTAAATAAGACGGTGCCAGAGAGCAAGTTTTGCTGTGAGGTACTGCAGATTCTCAGCTGAATGAAAATCAATTTGATTTTTAAAACCTCTCTAAAGATGAAATAGAGGTCAGAAGGGGCAAAGGCCCCGGTGGGCATCGCACGGGGTACCCCAGTTCATTGTGCCTCGCAGTGCCCAGCTCTCCAGCCCAGTTGCAACATGCCTCCCGGGGTTAGTAGCTGGGGAACATGGGGGCAGAGCGCTGATGTACTTGTGGGCTTCCCACAAGCACCTTTGTGGCCACTGTGGCAAACAGGGTGCCGGGTTGGGTGGCCCTTCGGCCTCATCCAGCACTGCTCCTCTTACGGTGCGGCACTGGTCTTGCATCCGGCCTTCGGTGGGTTTGGAGCTCTCTGCCTCCTCTCTGGAGCTTCTGACATTTCTCTGTGGAAATGCCGCTGCCAGGACATCTGACCGTGCCCTTTCCACTTGCAGCCTGGCCGTCCCAACAGGATTCCTGCTGGCCACGATCCTCGGCACAGTTTGCCTGGCCATCGCGAGCGGCATCTACTTGCTGGTAAGTGGCCAACAGCGCCGCGCTCACCTTTGGCTCCCGAAATGAACCCGGAAATAACGCAGATTAATATTTTGGGATCTTGCTCGTTTACATATATTTTAGCGGCTCAATCGTCTACCTTTTAGCAAGGAAGGATTCGTTTTTTTAAAGTGCATTTTATCAGAACTGCACCATGTACGACTTCAGCCAAAGAGAGAACGTGATAAACAGGGTGAGCGTGTTGTAAGCAGCACAAAACTTTCTTAGCATTTCTGCTTCATTCTCTGCTGTGAAAATAGAATTAATGTAATGTTAAATAATAATCAGACTCATAGTAATATCAAGGGGAGCGACAAGGGGGAGCTGTGTGTCCTTTGCTTTCAGCTTGCTGGTTAGAATTGGCAACCATCAATTCACCTGCTAAAGCAGAGTTAATTAATGCCACAAGGAATCAACTCTGTGAGACTTACTTCTGAGTAGGCAAACACAGGATGGCAAGTCAGCCTTCTCTAACCAGGTGCCCTCCAGATGGTGGGCTTCAGATTCCATCATCCCCAGCTAGCCTGGCACTGACTTGTGTGCCCCCCCCTCCCTGCCCCATGATCCTGGCTCTCATCCACAAGGAGAGCTTTCCCCTTTCTGCCCTGAGAAGCCCTCGGCCGGCTCTCAGACGCCACGGTTCAGCTGGCTGGCTGTTTCATCTCATCCTGGTCCGTTTGGCTTTCCCTAACACATCACAAAGGAGTTCCCAAATAGAATAACAGACGGGAACAACACGCGGTGAAGAAAGGGACTATTAAAACCTTACGGCGCAGCAAGAAGAAAAACTTGCCAAAGAGTGTTCGGCAGGCTGAAAACTCGGGGGTCTAACCGAAAGGATGCAAAGGAGCTGGGGGCCCTGGAAGGCCCCCTTCACATGCGAGCCCGCTTTTAGCAAAGACGCAGCTCGCCCCGGCCCCCTGCTCCCTCTGCAGGGCCAAGCCGAGTCGCCGCAACACGAAGCCAGGAAAGCGAAGGCAGGAAAGTCGGGGCAGCTGAGCGCGTGTCCGGCCAGTGGCACCCTGCACGTCTCCCTCCCTGGAGGACCGGTGCGCTCACTCTCCGCAGCGGGTGACTTGCCCGCGGCTCGAGCAAGGGGCCCATCTAGCTTTGGGGGCTGGTGGCGCACCCCCGGGTGCAGCCAGGAGGCGGCGCCGTCGCTCTGTGTTGGGGTTCGCTATTCTGGGGGGACAGCCAGGCCGGGGGCGCGACACGGGGGCGATCAAAAGCAGGGCTGCCCTGAGAGCAGAAAGCCACCCCCAGGAGTTCGGGCGGTGTGGCAAATCATGCTCCGTTCGGCTCCTGTTGAGCCAAGACCTGCTGTGGGCTGCGGGGCCTCGTGTTGGCTGAACCCAGCGGCTGAGTCAGAGCCGTGGTCCGGTGGGTGGGACAGCTGTCCAGAGCTTCAGGTATCGTGTGCAGGTGAGGGCCATCGGCTGCCAGCGCTGCGCTGAGCCCTGAGCGGTGGTCTTTCCCTGGAGGTACCGAGACCCCCTCTGTGTTCTTCAGGCCGCCACGCGTGGGGAAAAATGGTTTCCCATCGAATCCAAGCCGCGGGAGCGAACGCCGCAAGTCGGAGGCACCATCAAGAACCCGCCGACCAACCCGCCCCCTCGGCCCCCCGCAGAGGCACGCAAGCAGCAAGGCAGCAAGGAGGCCGTCGGCCAGGAGAACCCCATCGAGGTCATCACGGAGGAGCAGTGACTGGCTGGGCTGCCCCGCAGAGCGCTCGGCCACGGCTGTTCTGCTGCGCCCGATGGGCAGCGCTGCCATTCTGCGGTGGAGCGGCAGATCTCCCCCTGCTCTGCAAGCCCTGGAGCCTTCCTCCTCGGATGCTTTCCCATCGCCTGATCCCCTCCGCCCACATCCCCAGCTTCCCCCGGACGCTCCCCCCCAGGCCCGGCGGTCCCCATGGGTCGTTCGCCTGACGACCAGTCCTGGAGGCTGCCTCCGACTTCCAGCTGGGCTCCCCTTTTCTAGCCTCTTCTTCTGAATGGGAGCCATTCCGTGTCCTCTGGGATTTCTCATCTTTTTACGTGGTAATAAAATGCCCCGTTGGGGAGCCTTTTCTTCTGCGTCTCCCTGTGTGGCCTTGAACTGCCTCTCCTCTCCCGGGTTCCGGATTGGGAGATGGGGGAAGATCTTTTCTACATGTGCACAGGATGGTCTGAGGATTTGGCCATGCTCATTCTGAATATTCTAGGAGAGAAGGCGTTGGTCTGATTGCTGGGAGATGGGCGACATCGACCAAGTGCGTTGGGAGAGCATTTTAGCCACAAAGTTTTCTGGGGCAGCTTACAAAAAGGTGCTTCGGTTCTGCCTCCACTTCCCGGGCTGAAGTCAGACAAGCACAACCTGTGAGGAGACGGAAGAGGACCTTGCGAAGCATCTTGGACCCCAGAGCGATGGGGCCGTAGAGGAGCCACGATTCCTGGCAAGAATCCCAAGCCTTTAGGTAGTCGTGTGGACCCTTCTGCAGCTGAACCATCACAGCGAAGCGATCCACTAAAACCTGTTACCAGCAGGAAGGGAGCTTCGCCCCGTTCAGCAGGTCCCCAGGCTCAGAGCCGGGCCAACTGGGGTGCTGGGTCCCCAAGAGTGAGGTCCGCCCAGCTGTGCTCGCCCAGCACGGCGCCAGGAGGCCTCCTCCGGAGGAAGTGGCGGTGGGGTCACCCATATCAGGCCCAGGGGTGAATGGAAATGCCCCGGGCTTGCTGATCCTCTTCCTCGTGGCAGCTGGTGTGCCCCCCGGCCGAGACGGGGTGTTGGGGTGGGGAAAGCAGCAGGAGCTGTACCGCCAGAGGGAGAGGCAGGCCCACGGAGGGAGGGCCCACGGATGGCCGTGCCCGGGAGCTCTCCAGCCCCCCCAGGCCGGCCTCGGGGAGCCGCCCTGGAGTCAGGGGCCCTAGAGAGCCGCCATGGGCTCTTGCCGGGTGACTGCCGTGCCCACGGATGCCGTGAGCTTCCCGTTGCAAGTTTAAGGCTGCTGGTGCGTGGGCTCCACCCACTTTGCCCTTAGCCCCACCCACCCACGGAGCGTGGCCCCCCAGCCAGGCGGTTCGGCACCGTGGCGTTGGCCGTGGTGCCGCCGTGCTCGCCGAAAGGCTGCTGGGACTGGCAGCCCTTGGACTCCGACACAGCGTTTCTGCTTTCCGCAACTGGGGGAGTGAAGCAGTCAGAGTCTCAGGTGCTTCCATAGAGATAAAAACTTTATTTATGAAATAAATCCAACTGGAGAAACGCTACCTCACCTAGGCATCGCTTCCTCCCATTGTACAGAGTTCTCGCTGCACAATAAATACATTGCATAAATAATTCAATAATTTAGGCAGCTATCCAACAGGCAAAGCACTCATAATTAGGCACATTCTATAAATACAGTGTCAATTTATGGTGAAAAGGAGATTCAGTGCTCCGGCTTTCTCGACGCTCGTAGCCTCTGGCCTGCGACTCCGAGGGTTTGCGGCCGACACGGTGGCCACGAAAGCTGGGAGTCGCAGTCCGAGGCCTGTGGAGGGTGGCACACGAGGGGATGCTGGGCTTACTGCGGGGAACGGGTTGAGCAGCCCAGCCGGCTTTTGCACAAGCGGGGCCGGGTGCTCTGTCCCGGTAGTGCAGCTGCAGAACGCCCTGTGTGCTTTGCGTGTGAGACACAAACAGTGGTGTGTAATAAATAACAATAGAGATACTGCAGCTACAAGATGGGGCTCCCTCGGGTGCAGAACGCTCCGTCCCAGCTGCCCCCCGGCACCATCCCTGCCCCAGGGCTGCTCAGCTCCCAGATGCTGAGGGACAGGGTTGCAGGGGGGCCTCAGGGAAGGCCACGGCCTGGAGTGCCTGCGCTCGCCCCTTGGAGCAACGACAGAACGACAACGGCAGCAATAACAACAACAGAACAATCAATATAATAAAATAAAATAACACTTAAACCGCTTACAATCTCACATATAAATTAATATAAATATCAATAAATAAATAGATCAAAACCAACAGTGGGGCAACAGGACCGGACCTTCCATCAATCGACTACCTGCAGCCGAGGCTCTGGGGGTGGGGGGAGTGCCAATTTTTAGTGTTCGGATAATTGGGGGGGGGGTCACCCAATTTGGGTCCTTCACAGGGTGGGCTTCCTTGCTTGCATGGCCTTTGAGGGAATCAATATGTGGAAATGCCGGGCGGGGAAGCGGCTGCTGAGCAACATGAATGAGAAGCAGGCATCGCATCCTGGGCCGTTCTCCAGGCACGGAACAGCCAGGCCCTCCTTCCTTGGAGAAGGCCCCTGCCTTGGGGGCTACACGGCCCTGATGCAGCTCTTTACTGACTCGGTTCCCCCCACAAGGAAGGGCCAATTTGCAGTGCCCGCAAGGACCCACCACATGGCAGCCCTGGCAAGGGGAAGCCCAGTGGCTGCACTGGTCCCAGTCTGCGGTGGTACCTAACTCTCCATTGCACCGTAGATTCAGAGCCTGCAGGGAAAGGGTCTCTCTCTCTCTCTCTCTCTCTCTCTCTCTCTCTCTCTCTCTCTCTCACACACACACACACACACACACACACACACACACACACACACGAGAGGAGGAATCCAAATTAAGCGGGAGAACTCATTCTCATGGCAGAAAGAGCTGCAAATTTTGCCCTTCGCAGGAGCCCGGTGAGAACAGACCAGTGTCGGGCCAAGTCCATCGGTCCGTTCACACCGTTTCTGACCAGCTCCGTGGGAAGCAGGCAGAAACTATCCTGCTGCTGAGTGTTCATGAGGTTGAGGTTAGCTTTGAAGAGCAGCGCGGGAAGAAGTGCAGATTAAATGCACGTGCCTTTACCGTTGGGGAAGGAGCCACGTCTGCAGAGAGGCGCCTCCTGTCCCCCGTTTTCGCTTTGGCTAAGGCACCGAAAGGACCGCTTCGGCTGCGTTTGTGTGGAATGCTGCAGTTGCGCTCACTAGAAAAGGCCTCAAGGAGGAACGAGCAAGTGCTTTAAAACAAACACCAGGCCACGGGGCGGCTCACAGCGACAGACCCGGGGAGGACGCAGGAGCTGGGCGTGTGCGCAGCGTCGCCTGCTCAGCTGCTGGACCGGGGCAGGACGCAGGCGCAGGCCACTGGCACGTCCAGGTACTGCACCTCGAAAGTGAAGCCGGCGGCCTCTCCGTTGTGCTGGCACGGCTTACGCTGCAGCACCATCATGCTCTGGATGATGGGCACGGAGTTGAGCGAGGTGGTCTCTCGGCCGGTTTTGACGTCAACGCACCCTTCGCAAAGGCACTCGGCGAAGGCCAGCTTGCGTGGGTACCGGTTCTCGTCCTCGTCGATGCTGTCAGGAAAGGCAGGAGAGGTGGGATTAGAGGGACGTGGGAAACGCCTCCTTGGAGTCATTTGTATTTATTGACAACTTTTCTAGATCGTCCCATTGCCGAAGTCTCGGGACGGTTTAACGACCCAAAATGTAAAACAATGAAACACAGCATCCTAAAAATTCACCTAACAATAAAACCCCAATTAAAACAGTCAGGCCTTAAAACACTGGGAAAATAAAAAGGTTTTGGCCTGGCGCCAAAAAGAATAGAGTGATGGAGCCGGGCAAACCTCTCTGGGGAGCAAATTCTACAATTGGGGTGCCACCGCGGAGAAGGCCCCTCTCCGGGTAGTCGCCCTCCTAATCTCCTACAGGGAGGGCACCCGGAGAAGGGCCTCTGCCCAGACCTTAAGGGGCGGGCAGGCACATGTGGAAGGAGACGCTCCTTCAGGTCACAGGCCCCAAGGTGTTTCATGGGTCCCCACCAGCACCTTACATTGGGCCCAGACTTCAACTGGAAGCAGTGTAGGTGGAGAAGGACCGGTGTTATATATTCATACCTGCCAGTCCCTGTTAAGAACCTGGCGGATTTGCCCCCGGTTTAACCATTGGGCTGCCTTTCCTTCCCCACGTTCCCGGAAGGTTCATCCATGTGTTGCTGCCCAAATTCCTTTGGCTGCACAAGCCAAGGAGAGCCACTAGTTGGCGCTCCAGTGCCGGGAAGGGTTGGACCCTCCAGATCAGTAGATCTTGCTCTCCTTGCATCCCCAGCTCGTTAAGGGCGAGCCCCGATCGAGGCCAGGGGGCCCTGCCGTGTCTTGGGCAGCCAGTTCCACAACCACGTGCTGCGGGTTTGGCCGGCGTCCCAACGCAACGGAAGAGCCCCATTCCCAAGAGGGTGGTGAGCAACTCTGAGTAATGCACTGAAGAGCTCAGGAAACTCCAGAAGAGGCTCCAACCCCAGGACAGCTTCCCCTGACCCCCTGCTGCCTCGAGGTGCTGGGATGCAACTCCCATCATCCCCAGGCAGCAAGACCATTAGTGGCAGTAGCGACACCACCACACTTCTGGAGGGTACCACCTCTGGAGAGAGGTTTATCTGTTTGTTAGATCCCGAGCCCTCCGTGGCTGAGCGGGGACTGGGAGCCAGGTCTCCTGAGGCCCGGTCCTGTGCTTTTAGCCCCCGGGTCTCTTGCGGGGATGACGTTAGCCAGGGTCTCGCCCGGCTGCTGTGGGCAGGACATGCCGCTCCCCAGGCTGGGGCTCGTGCCCGTACCGGTATCTCCAGGGCGAGATGGAGCGCTCATTGACCTCCTTGTTCAGGATGTCCTGCAGCTTCAGGTCGGGGCAGCCCTGGCTGGGCTGCCGCCGCTGCCTCCGCGGCGAGGCCTGCTCACTCTCCAGGTGCGGCACCAGCTGCAGGGAGCTGTGCCGGTCCCACCGGGCCGTCCGGCTCCGCAGCAGCCTGGGCAGCTCCCCGTCCTTCAGGTCCTCGGGGCTGAAGCAGTGGCGGCGGCTGTGGTGGTGGTGGTGGCTGCCCGCCCGATTTGCTTCTGTGAGGGTGACCAAGGCGAGGGTGACCAGAAGGAACCACTGGAGCGACAGAGGGAGAGAAACGCACCCGAGGTTAAAAGAGGCGGTACAGAATGCGGATTTGGAGCACTGACGCTTGTTAGCAAAACATGGAGTTGCCAGAGCACCGGCACACCTGACAGTTAGAGGGAATGGAAGGGACAATCAGTCCACAGGTGAGCTGAGGGAGCCCTTTAAATCTTTTAAAAGTTGAGGAAAAGCCTGGGCCTGTTTAGGTCGAAGAAAGAAAGACTACAACTTCCAGCGGGGAATTGTGTCCTAAGTCCCAGTGTCTGGGGGTACGTAAGCACCACTGGGCATCATGGGACTGAATTCCAGGTCAAGCCACATGGGTTAGCATGGCACCCCTTCCTTGCCTACCTACTGACCCTCTTTCCCCACGTTTCAGACTTTTTTCTCCTCTGCAGGACCATAACAAAGAAAGTCCTGTCGGAAGCGGACTTGTCTCTGCTTAAGCATGAGATTATTCCGCTTAATTCTGAACGATTTGCAGACATTCTGCTGTATCGCCAGGGAAAGAATCCCCCTGAGAGACAAATGCAAACGTAACTACCCTCCGATTTTAAGCACAGCAGTGCACCCATCTTGACTGGAAGGGGCCCCGTGTGCCGCCGGCCACGTCCCTGGCAGAGCAGCCCTTCTTTCTCGTTCGGGGCCAGGCAGCAGCTCCTTCCCGCCTAGTCAAATCCCATTCCTGCATCTACTCAATTCGTCCCCATCCTCATATGCCGAGTGTGACAGACAGAAATACAACGCTCCGGATCAGACCGAAGCCCAGTGCTCTGCGCCCCCGGTGGCAAGCCACCCGCTGCAGGAGTCCGCAGGCAGGATGGGTGCAGGCCCTCGCCCTGCTGCCCGTGTCTCGGCTGGCATCCCGAGCGAGCATCCTCCTCCGGGTGGGACTCCCCCAAGCGGCCACCTCCAGTCTCGGCGTGAGCAGCCCCTGGGGCCAGCGCAGAGGCATCCCCGAGGGACTGCAGCCTGCTCAGGCTGCCGTGCGCTTCCCCCAGGCACCTGGAGGGGGCAGAGGTGGCATCCTTACCATCCTGGCTGATCTGGCGGGGACGAAGGAAGGCGGCGGGCAGGCAGGTGAAGATGCTGGCTGGCTGGCTGGCCCTTGGCTGGTCCTGGCCCGGCTGTCTGTCGGTGCAGCTACCTTTGGGGAGGGTGTGCTGCTACCTGTGGTAAGGACAGGTGTTCTGAAACTGCCTTTACACCTTCCTCCATTATATAGTCTGGGAGAGTTACACACCTGGAAAGTCCAACTCTTATCCCCTCCCCCCCTTTAGGGAAATACTAGTGTTAACTCACTTCCTCTTACAGCAGGGGTAGCTCTTTAAATAACCTGCTTCTTTTAATTCTGCAATCCTCTTGCATTCACAGAATAGTTCTGTTAGCTGATTACTAACACCAGCTACCTGCACACGCAGGGCGGCGGCTGGAATGCGCAGCAGCAGCATCTCGGAGGGCTTTCTGCGCGTGGGGCGGGGTGGAGGGCTAGGGGCTAGGGAGCGACCGCCCGCCGCTTCAGATAGTCTGTGCTAGCATATGCAGGGAAGGGGCTCAAGCCCCTGACAAGCCACCACTGCTGCGGATGGAGCAGCGCTGTGTTACCTGTGGGCTTTCCCTTCCTAGCTTCCCTCCCGCAGAGTTGATGGAAAAATGTGGGACCCACATCAATCAAAGCAGCGCTTCAACAGGGGATCAAAGCCAAACGTTGCTGCTTTAGCTCCTTAACGAGAGTGATTTGAATACACAGAAACACCGAAACAGAGCGAGTCAGAAGGGGACCCCCCGGGCCATCTAGTCTGACCCCCGGCTCCAGCTAGACTCAAGCTTTTGATTTGATTGTGGATTACACAGCAGAAAAAATTCTCTCTATTATGGGACACTTGCCCAGAACTTAGTGATGCCAGCTACTGAGTTCCACAGAATTCTTCATCACGTGGAATGGGAATGCAGACAACTCTCGTGGACACCGAAGGAATTTGGTCTAGATCTATCAATGTTGCAGCCTATCAGAGGAGTTGCTTTATGAAAAACTAACATGCGCATGTTTGCACCTTACATAAATTGCCGCCATCCGTTTGGCACACACTGTATCGCTTCTCCTTTGCTGGAGTCTCTATTAGTAAACATAAATAAAAATTTCAGCCTTTTTATCAGTTGATGTTGAAATTTTGTTGATCACTGCAAATGCAACTTTTCCTTTTGAGGGACTACAACATAAGTGAGTTTTCTGCCTCTTTATTTCCTCCTTCCTTTATTTCCTCCTCATTTCCTTCCTCCACGTCAGTCTACAGCCTGCGGCAAAACCCCTGTATTGACTCAGCCCTCACCCAAACATTAATCCGTATTCCACTCCAGGAATGTCCAGGTTCTGGAAAGCTTCACCCATGATCAACATGTGAACTAATCATTCTAGTTCTCCAGATCGTTTTGGCAGCATCAAACTCACACGTGCAGAACTGTGTTTTAAAGGAGAAGTGCCATATAAATATAACTAATCACAAGTGAATGAAATATTGAGGGAATGGCGGACTTGAGTGTGAATCAGCCCCCAGAGATTTCCTGAATCTACATGGACAAGGATTTCCTGGTTATGGACAATCCAGGGAAAATTCCTTCTTTCTATCATGATGGTTGGCTAGGAAATTTTAGACCCCTGTGGTGTCTTGGGGAGTAGAGAGGAACTGCCTCTGGGGAAGAGCAAAACACACAGGTCTCGTCTTCTCGCTCCCGCCACCTTCGGCATATCCGCGCGGCCGACATATTCGTGCTGGGAGAAGTGGCACGCAGGCCGACTGGCCCAGAACGCACGCCATCTTGTGCTTTTAAAAGCACTGAACTGAAGGGACCCTCGTGCCTGTGCGAGAGGCAATGGGCTCGAGGCTGCAAAGACGATGCGCAAACGCACTTTCCTGGACAGACGCATCCCTGTGCTGCAGCTCGGGCTAAAAGGGGTTAAAGGAAAGGGAATTAAGTGGGGTAACGGGCAACGTGTGTGCGCTTGGCTGCTAGACTCAGCAGTCAAACAAGGTGAAAAATGAGAATGGATAAGAATCAGCAGCAATGGAGACGGATGCTGGCGCGCTTGCAGCTGGCCTCCAAATCGGCCCCTCTTTGGGTGGCCATTCCTGGGGTCCCTGGGCCGTGGGGTCATGGCCTTTGGCCCAGAAATTGCTCCCCACCCACCCTATTCATTGAGCACACAGGTGTTATCTTTAAGAAGGTTTCCCTTTGCTCCTTGAGGTTCACAATGAAAAGATTTGGAAATACCCTGTAGAAAAACTGGGCGCATCAACCCAGGAAGTGGATCAGCTTTCGCCTGTATGGCAGCTGCTGTTTCTCAGGTGATCCTACCCTGCAGGGTTACGGCGGAGGTGAAAAGGAGAGGAGGATCATGTGAGTTACCCCGTGCTTCTTGCAGGAGGGGAAAAGCAGGCGATGAATGCAATACCAGTCGTTTAATATACATAAACAAAGTTCCGTTTATTTAATGAATGAATGGGTTTTGCAATGCAGGTTTGTTCACGCGCTTGGTATTTGCCCGGCTTGGTGTTTGCGCACTGAGCTCATTCATTCACTTTTTTTCACTCTGCTGTTGACTTGTGGCGCGCGAGGGCAAGCAGCACGTGGGAAGTGGCATGGCTGGGTGCCGAGATCAGCCGTTGGCCCTCTTCGCCGAGAGGACGGGGGTCGAAGCGCAGCGTGTCGGAAAGGCGCTGGGCCAGGAAAAGCAGGACTGGCTACCAGCTCCTCTCTCGGCCATGCGGCTCCGTTAAGGACTGCGGACCGGCCGCTGGTCGCCCACCCCACCTGGCAGGGGTGTTGCGTGACCCAACTCAGGTGGGGGAGCCATGGACATGGTGAAGGAGAGGGAACCTAACCCAGTCCTTACTCTGGTCGGAGGCTTCCAGCTGGTCTGGGGGCTGCTTAAAGGCGGGGGGCTTTTGTGCAGAAGCAGCCAGCTTCCAGCAGGCCCACCTCTTAAGCGGTCGCAGAGATTCCCCAGAGAAAAACAGGCCACCCCAAAGGAAAAGGAGACAGACGCCACGCACAGAACTCGCAAGGGAAACCCACTGAGTTCAACGGTGCAGTTTGCTTTTGCACAGGTATCCTTAACATGAGCCACGTTCAAGGTAATCCATGCAGGTTTTGCGGCCAACTTGTCCCATGGAAGTGTTTGGTCTGCTCTGGTGTAAAAGCCTTGAAAGGAATTGCCTGGACGGTCTTCCGGGCAAAGGAGAAGGTCCGCGTGGAGAAGACACAGCTGGTTGCATGTTCAGGGTGACGAGTCAAAGGGTTTGCTTGGGGGCTGGAAGGTGAAGGTGCTGCTGCCCAGACAGGCAATTTTGCTTTTTTAAAAGTTGGCCAAAGGGAGAGCATTTGGGGAGGTGGAAGTTTTCCTGCCAGTAGACTGGTTCATTCCCCGTGATCAGTGTTTATTCATGGTGCTGAACCCTTCATCTGTGTTTCAAGCTGAAACTCCTCCCTGTTTTGGGGAACTGGAAAGCACAGCTGCAAATAGAGCTGGCGTGTGTGAGAGCGACCGAGCCGAGCGAAGTCTGTAATGGCAATGCAGTCTGACTCATCTGGCACTGCGGATACTGTTCATTTAAGTAGGACGTCCCTGGTTCCATTTTACAGATGGGGAAAACTGAGGCACACAGCAGCTGAGGCATTCTGGCCGAACTTTTCCACTCCTGCCTCCTTGTTTTTTTCCGTTTGGGACAAGATGTTCCAGGAAGTAAGCAGGGCAGCTAGAAAGCAGCTCCGGAGGCCTTAGCGCTTGCCTTCAGGCTTCTCTGCCACAAGGGCAGGGCGCCTTTGTTCTTCAGGAGCCGAAAAGAAAAGCAAACCGCTCAGTGGACCAAGAGGGGCACGCAGGTGGGCGCCGAGAGCAGAGCCCCCGCTGCTCCACCGCAAGCATTCGGCGTGTGCTTCACCAGCTGAACACCGGCCCAGTTCATCCCTCCGGGGGGGGGGGGGGGCGAGCTCAGGTGAAACATCACAGCGGGCAGAGCAGGAGCTGCGCCCCCCCGGGTCACCTGGCCGGGGCATCATGTGCCCCACCTGCCCCATGCAGGTAACCCCCCCCCCCACATGGCCGGGGGGAAGGAGCTTGGCCGCCGGGCGCTGGGGCTCCGCAAGGGGAGGCGCGATCCCGGAGCAGCTTGAGCACAGGAGAGCGGGCAGCACGCACGGTCAATGTGCCGACCGAGCGGTCCTCCGGTCACTGAGCAGCCGATCAAGAAAGCTGTGCAGCACGAAGGCAGACGCTACACGGCATTTAAATGCCATGGGCAAACAGATCTTTTAAAAGCGGGGGTCCGTATAAGCCCCCTCCGGGTGGGTTTTTCCAAGCGAATTACGTTCCACTGTTGCCGGCAGCTGATATTAAAAATGCTCTAAATGAGTGGGGTCCTGGGTAGGATGTTTAGCAATACGAGAGATGAATATTACGCCCAGATTTCTGTTTAATTTTTAAAAAAATGTTCCTATATGAGACCCGGTGGCTATATTAGATTATTAAATTATTACTTTATCATTAATTATTTTATTAACTTTTAATAATAAAAAGTTAAGAATTTCTACTGCAAACTTGCAAAATGCCTGGAACTGCCCAAATATGGTTTGTACACCGTCAAGATTAAAAATAGAAGGCCAGTGGTAAGATGATGAAACGGGTTCACTTGGTCATAATTGGAACAAGCCGCTTGTAAAAACTGCTTTGTAATATTTACTTTGAACATCTCAGAAGCACTCAAAGGGAATTCATGATTTCCTTAAACCCCATTCCGCAATATCAGCTATTTTGCAAGTTTGGGAAAAATATAACAGATGTGCTTCCTTCTAAAATTGCTCTGCTGCGGTCCTCTCTCTAACATAGAATTCCAACTAGCTGGTAGTATCGCAGAATAGTCCAGGCATAAAAACATGGCATTTGCAGCTGTGATTAAAGGGGGCAATTTAATACCTTTGTCTAACCCAGCAGGTCACATGGCAACAAAATCTTTGCGGTCTCAGTACAGTTGTCAACACACTTAAGGCTTCCTGGTGAAGCCAGACCTGGCTAGAAAGGGGTTCAGCCTGGATTTCAGTGTTGTGATTAGGGCTATGGTCCCATAGATTCCCTGCACTTCCATGTACCTGGAATGACCCCCAAAGCCAGGGCGTCACCAGGAGGCCATAAAAGTGGCCTTTTGTATTTTTCTGCTGATCAAGCAGCTTTTAGTGTGCTTCAGAGGCTTCAACTTCTACATAGGTGTAGCAAAAAGACAGTAAGCTCTTATACAAACAACCCAAATTATTCCTGCTGGTTAAGGGTTAGGGTTAAAACTGGATCAAAACTAGAAGAGATTACCTGGAGATCTCTCCAGAGAATGGGCTCCGAAATGGGAAATGTAAATTAATCTAAACAGGTGCATCTAAAGCATTGTAAACAAAGCAATTGAAATGCCTGTGAAAAGGTACAAGCCAGGTTCGCTTGGAAGTAGACTGTGTTTTTTACTTCCAAGCGAAATGATTTAAACATTTTCTTTTTATAGCTTGGACACGAGCATCATCAGATGTGCGAGGAGTCAGAAGTGGTGGCATATTATCCCACCGTCTTCTTTATTACACCTTTATATACCCTCCACATTTTTTTCTTCATTCTGCGGGAGTGGGGAGCACTGAAAGAGCGAAAATAATACCAGCACCATCTGAGGAATAAAGGCATCGAAGAAGGTTTTCTAAACTACGTGCAATGAAGGCCTTCTCCTGGAATTAAAGGTCTCTGCAGCGGGCAGGGATTCTCCTGCCAAGAGCCTTCCCGATCTCCAGAGCAGAGGCGTCCACAGCAATAGACTCGGCTTGGGCCCTGTGTCTGCGCAGGTGTACAAGAATTTCAGCCTTTTCTCGCCTGTGCGGAGCAACCTTGGCTGGATAAAACGGCCCTACCTGGAGCGCCCCCTTCTCCGACCCCACCTGTGCCCATTAGCCCACAGCCTGCCGCCCAGACTTTTGCTGCTAAAGCTGACGGTGAGCCTAGCTGTCCGGGGTGGAACCCACGTTTTTCGAAAAAAGGTGCTTCGGGACCTGAGCAATTAGAGGGAGATGAGCTGATACGCAGACTTCCTCTTTGGGAGGAGAGGCACGCTGGGCTTGCAAGAGCACAAAAAGAAAAAGCTGGGCTTTTGGAGATGTCGGTCGCGTGCTGCCATCACCGGGTCAAGCAGCCGCTCAGCGCTGACCTAAGCAGACTGGCGGTGACGGCAGCAGCCCCCCTCCCGCACCAGGCTGACGTTTCGACACAGAGGTTGCTGCCCAGACAAGCGGGCCTGGGACTGCCCTTCCCAAATTAAGCAAGAGTGGAAAGGTCCCCGGTGAGTCCTTTTCCCATCGTTTCAGGTTTTTCCAAAACCAAGATCACGGCATCCTCTGGCCAGCTGCCCTGTTGTCCTTTCCATCCCACCAGCCCTCCTGTACACCTGCCAGAGGGGCAGATTTGCTCCGAGCTCCATCTCTTTGTTGTGTGGGTTGAACTTCTGCTCAAGTAGCCATCCCTGAAAAGCAGGCAGCAGCATGGGCTTCCTAAGTGGTGGCCACGGAAATTTCCCTTGGGACCCGCCAGTTTTTAGCCCCTCCTGGTTTTTAGCTATATTTGCTTTTATTCAATTGCACCACAGTGTTTGGATGAGTGGGGGGGGGGGGCTGCTGCAAGGGGAACAGCAGGTTTCCTGGAGCTCTCTGGTGGATCCAGGAAATAGCCATGTGAAAGGCTTGGGATGGGGGCCAATCCCCACTTTGGCCGTGTAGTTATCTTCCTGGGCAAGGAGACAGAGCCCCGAGGTTAGACGAGCTGAGCGGGGCTCTCCAGGTCGCATTTTGGAAGGCCTTCCCTCATGGGATTATCCTAAATCGGAGCTGACCTGAGGAGACGTCACAGCAAAGGGTGTGAAGAAACTGCTGCAGGTACCAAGCCATTTTTTTTAAGCAGGCGGTTTTGCATCAGTAGAGTCCCTGCAGCCGCTCAATTTAAATGGCCATTGTGTGCATGCGTGGCGAGACAAAGAAAATCCAAGTTGGGGCTTGGAAAAGCCACCACCGTCATCCTGCTTTCCAAGAGCAGAAGCAGACACGCCTCCCGCAGAGCCTTTTGCACATTTCCAGTCACCAGAC
Source organism: Varanus komodoensis (assembly GCF_004798865.1). Classification (NCBI taxonomy): domain Eukaryota; kingdom Metazoa; phylum Chordata; class Lepidosauria; order Squamata; family Varanidae; genus Varanus; species Varanus komodoensis. The sequence goes on along the minus strand of NW_025335550.1, from coordinate 11,313,264 downwards.
TGGTCAGCGATGCCTGGAGCAAGCCCGCTTCTTTCCTCACCTGCATGCAGGTCAGATCTTTGCCCTCAGCCCAGAAAAGGTGCACAAAGGTAGCGGGGCTGTTTCAGGGGAAAGGTTGCTGGATCACCTCTCTTCACACCAGGGAAAATCTCGGATCGCTCAGGCCAAGAGTTGCTCCTTGGTTTTGGAAACGTCACTGAAGTGGCCAGTAAAATCTCTTGCCAGGTTCAATGAAACCAAGGACTACAGTCCCAGAATGTCTAAATGTGCCAATTTCCTTGGAGTAGCCCTTCTTCATGGGTTAATTTTTTTACGTAGCCTGCAGAGATCTCTGGAAAAAGAATTCTCCTGAAAGTGCATAGTGAAATCTTGGAGATGATGTTTTCACTGAGATCTTTGTGGGTCCCATGGAAATATTTGACCGCTAATATTTGTCAAATATTTGACAAGGCCCATAAGGATGAGCTACAAGGCCAAAGAATGGTATTTTTTACGTCTTGGGATTTTGTCTTTCCTGTTCACAGTGCGTTTGCGGATGTTCTCCGGTTGCCTGACTTGTTAAAATAAGTCTTGCTCGAGGAAATGCTCTAGCCGTAACCAAGCAAATCTGGTCCAGAGGAGAGGCGAGCATTACTGGACCAGGCTGTCCATCCATCCATGACCTTGGGGCCAACAATTTGCCTCGCAAGGAGGGCCGTTCACTGCCCTACAACTGGTACCGATTCATTGGCGGAGTGCCTCTGAAACAAGGTTTTGTACAGACGTCATGGGTTGGCCTCTCCTGCGTCTCTCGCCCCCTCTAAATGCCACCCAAAGTTGCCGTCTTGCCGAAGGGAGCGGACCGGCTATGCTCCCTGTGATCAACCACCGAGTTGGTCTCAGGGCAAACCTCGGTAGCTCTAACTATCATTATTTATTTGTTTTTCGGCACCTTTTTATTCCAGCGATATTTTAATAAGTTTTAATATTGTCTTTTCTATGTTTTTAACTGCAGCCCGTGTGGGCCGGGAATTTTATTTATGTTATCTTTTATATTGTAAGCCGTCCTGAGGCTTTTTTGCAAATAGGATGGCATGTAAATATTTTAAATAAATAAATAAAAATACTTTTGCAAGCCTCGTCTTCCAGTTTGATAGCAACAGAAGACGTTGGTGGAGGGTCTCTGCCACCGCACGGTGGCCCTCGTTTTGAGACCAGCCTTGCGCAGCCGGTGACCTCCAGAAGTGCTGGACACAAACGCTGTCACCCCTGGCCAACCATTCTGAGACAGGACAGGGCAGAGCAAAGAGAAAGAGCTGTTTATCAAAATACTTTATTTTCGGCATAACCCCTCAAAAAAAACGATCCTCCTTATTGGACACACATCCTGACAAAACCTTTGCCTTTTTCTGTTAAGTCAACTGAAGCAATCGTTTGCTTAAAATAAAAAGACACACAGGACCTCCTGATCAGACTTCCATCAAGGATAGCTACGCAACTGGTTTAGTTCTTGGCGGGGGGGGAGGGGGAGGGGGGCAGAGGAGAGACGACAGAGGGGGCTTGTCTGGCAAGTGGCAGCGGGTCTTGGCTCTCTCTGTACACAGTATGCAGAACTGCGCTGCTGAAGACACTCAACACACAGCAGGGCTAACTAGGGAGAAAAGCTGGTCAGAGCGAGGAGGAGGCGCTGGACAGGGGCTGCGCTGAGGAGTCCGCTGTGCGCAATGGACGTGGAAAAACGTCGCGGCGACGGCCTCTGCCACGGTGCCGGCAACACGTGGAGTGGAAAGGAAACCAGAGGGAGCCGTCCCAGACCTGGGTAGGTAGGTTTTTAGCTGACAAAATTTCTCTTCTCTTTCCAATTAATTTTTTTTTAAAAAGGATCACAGCCAAAATAAAACAAGAACTGCAAAATCCCGATGGCTGCTTGTACACTATTTATAAAAACACAGGAACAGTCTCTAATCCAGGCTGGGCCCGGGAAGCTATACTTTCCCGGGGATCTTGGCCCGTTTGCGGGCGATGGCGTCTTCGACGGCCTTCAGCTGCTTCAGCAGCTCCTCTCGTCGCGACAACGTGCTGGACTTGCCCGATTTTGTGGGAGTGGCCGTGGGGGCCGGCTCAGCCCCTTTGCCTGGGATGCTTGTGACTTTGCTGGAACTCTTGGACTGGGGTGACAACGGGCGCTTCCTGCAGCAAGGAAGGAAGCACATCCCGGTTAGAAGCGAGCGGGAGGGGAAGGCTGGGCGAGCCAGCCTGAGGCCGGCTGCGCTCAGCAACCCTGGCACTCGAGCAAGCCAACGGGGGCCTGTTCTTCCGATCTCTGCTTTCCGTCCCTGCCATCTGCCTTCCCCCCGAGTGATTTCATTTCCGGGCTCAGCAGGCCCTCTCTGGGGCGGACAGCAGTGCATGTCAGCCACAGCTGGGGGCCAGACAGCCCAACAAGCCACTGCTTAAACCAGCCAGCCCTCACCAGCCGATGACAAACCATGGTTTGCGGCTAGTCTGAACTCTGCCAGCTTTTAAAAACCTGAGCAAGGTGGGAATGGAGGAAGAAACGGCACCCTGCCAGCGTAGAGGTGTCTATTCTGAAGCGGCCAGCCAGAGGTTAGAAGGATTTCCCAACCCCGAATGGAAAGCTGCTCTGCTCCTGTCTGGGAGGCTGACGCTGCACCCTGCAGTGCAGGCCTGCACTGAGGCGGGGTGGCCCCTTCCTCCCTGTGAGTCTTCCGCGCTCGGGCTGGCGGGCAAGTGCTGCAGAGGGACCCCTCGGCCCGAAAGAGGCTCTGCACCCCCTGGCTCCCGTGCTGCAGCCGGGCTGGGCTCTGCAGACTGGAATCCCCACTCCTGCCCCCAGCGGGCACCAGGCGGGGGGCAGAGTCAGCCCTCAAAAGCAAGTGGGGCCTACACGGCCCGCGGTGCCCCTCCGAAGGAGACCAGCGGCCCGTGGCACCCCCAGGCCGGCCGGCCAGCCCCCAGCCGAACTCACTTGTCCGCTTGAGCCGGGGAGGGCTTCGGGTTGGGCCCCCGCTGACGCTCCTGCTTGGGCGAGGAGAGCCGTGTGCCCGGTTTCCTCTCGCGAGGACCTGTGACAGAGGGAAAGGGAAAGCCAACGGAAGAAAACGTCAGGGGGCTGTGTGGCAGCCTGAGGCGAGCCGGGGGCCCCCGGGGCAGCACAATGCCCGAAGGCAGAACCGGCACGCCAGCCACCCCCCGGCTGCCGCCCTCAGCCGGGCTGGACTACAGCACCCATCATACCCTGGGGCACGGAGAGCCTGGAGGCTGGAACGGGCTAAAGACCACGAACTGAGACTGCCCTCCCAGCACTCAGGCTGCCGGGGAGGTTTCCCAAGGGGGCCACGAGGCGCCCTGGCCTCAAAAGCAGGCCACACCGAGGGGGGGAAGGGGCCACTGAAGCGGATGCGACGAGCTGCCATTCCAGCAGCAGCTGCCTTTAACGGCGTGTCAAAGGGCTGGAGCACTCCACCGAGCTACTCAGCCGCCCGCACCACCACCCTGCGAGGTAGGCCAGCGTCGCAACCGCCACGCTGCAGGGGAAAGGCTGGAACTGAGGGCGCGCGCGAGCGAGAGAGCCAGCGGCCCGCCCACAAGCCAGCGCAGGAGTTCACAGCAGGGGCGAGACTCGCTCCCGGGATTTTCCACGCCGCCGCTCTCGCTCCATGACACCAACTCTGACTTGCACAACACATGCCCCGGTGGCGAGATCAGCGCGAGGAATGTGGCACAGTTATCGCAGCGCCAAAGAAAGTCAGCGGCTGCTCAGCAACGCCCAAGCATGTCTCAGAGGCACACGCCGCAGAGGGCGTCTCTGGTTGCGAAGGCAACAGCGAGCGCTGAAAGCATCTAGGTTAGCGCTGGCCGTCCAGGAACGGCCTCGTCAGCTTCGGTGAGTGAAGCAGCCGGTGGGCATTGGGCAGGCCGCGCAAGCCTGCGACAGAGGCAGGGAAAAGCCTCGGCTGTCAGCACCGGGCTCGGGCACGCGGGCTGGGCCGGAACAAAGCTGGAACATGTCCGGCTGCACCGGGCAGCCAGGGAAGACGCTGCCGTCACGGCTACTGTGCTGTTATTTCTGCAGCAGGTTTGGGCCTTTACATTTTGAACGGTCTGTCAACCACCTTGGCTGGTCTCAGATGGGTGGCACAGAAATACAATAAAGAAATGCAGTGCTGCATGAAGAATTCAGAGTCCCTAAGGAAACTGTGCATGGAAACAGCCACATCTGATACCCGCAGTAAAGACGGGATCGTACGATCCTGCCCAGTGGGGCCTCTTTGCAAAGGGATGCCTGCATTTTAAGATTTCAAGGCGGCAAATGGACTAGAAGGGTTTCATTTCCCATTATGAGGGCTCAGTACGCCGAATTCCACAGCACGCAGGGACATGCCTGGAAGCACCGCTGCTTGCTCTGCAGGAGAGCTGTTCTTGCCCCAAAGCTAATTCTGTAGAGAGGCACGTCAGCCCCACCGGGGGGCCCTGCGGCGTGGAGTGAGGGGGCAGGATGGGATGGGAGGGGAGTGGGCCGGGCTGGTGGCGGCAGCAGAGGCACGCTGCGCCAGCGATCCCTGCAGAGCCCCGCTTCCTCACCTCTGTCCGGAGACAGGTTGATCCGCTTCGCTGGCGGAGAGCCCTGCCGGTCTTTGTCCGAGGGCTCGTACCGCTTCCTGCTGCCTCCTTTGTCGGCTGCCTATAGGAGGGAGAGAGGCGGTCGAGACGGGCCCGGGGCAGGCCGGGGAAGCGTGCCCGGGTGGGGGGCACTTGGCTGCCCCCACGCAGCGACAGAAGTGCCCCCTCACACTGGCGTGCCTGGGCCCCCAGCTTGGCAGGGATTTGCTTTCCTGGCGGCATCTGGCCGCAGGCTCTGGCGCACATGAAGGGGAAGGTCAGGGGCCGCGGCCCTGGGAAGGCCCGAACGACTGCCGAGCAGGAAGGCCTGCTAGCACGCGACGGTCGGAGGAACGCCTGCCCTGGGCCACTGCTCAGCCCTCGGGCTGCGTTTGGCTGATCTCGCCGGCGTGCACCTGCCCTTTCCTTTCCCCGAGAGGAAGGGCATGCAGGCAGGGAGAACGCCAGGCTTCCCTCCTGAAGCTGGAGGGGAGGGAGGAGCTCAAAATGTTGCTGCCCGGAGCACCCCCCTTGCCAGTGCCACATCCCGTCCCCGACCTCCACGTGTGGCTCTCCCCCCGGGGAGCTGCTCCTCCCTGTGAACAGGAGAGCAGCTTCTCGGCATCCCATCCAGGTCTGCGACGACCACGGGAGAATCCTGAGCGGGGACGATGGAAGGCACACCTGTCGGTGCCCCAGGGGAGGCGCTGGCATGCCCTTGCCTTTGGGGCAGGAGTGCCCGCTTCTCCCACCCGGCAACCGGGCCCAGGCATCGCCGGCAGCCCGCCCTGCCACGGCGATCGTGGCTTTGCTTCAAACCGGGGAGCTGATGGCTAGAGCCCTGCGCACGGGTGGCTGCCCCCCACTGCCCATTCTCGGCTCCGGGACGACCCCTCTGCCCCAGGCTGCCTTCCCACATCAGCCTCCCGAGCCCGTTCCTGCCCCCCGCGACTGGCAGCCGCCCCCGAGGGACTCCGGAAGGGGCATGGGCCGCGCCTGGTTTGGAAAGCCTCGCCCGCCGGACTGCCCCGAGAGGGGCCTCGCTGGCCACAGGGACCCAGTGCTCCTTGGTGGTGGCCCCCCCGATGCGCTGGGGGCTGTGGAAGGGGAAGCCAAGCAGCTCCCCCGGCGCCCGGAAACACACCTTGTTCAGCAGCGTCAGCTTGATGTCCTTGTGGGCACCGAAGCCGGCCGGCTGCGGCTGGGGGGCCTGCTGCGCTGGGGCCGGCGGCTGGGACTTGCCCCCCTGGGTGGGCTTGGCGGGCTTGGCGGGCTGCGCGGCGGCCTCCCGTTGCCGCTTCTCCTCCTTGATGCCGCTGGCGCCCTCCTTCTTGGGCTTTCCTGCGGAGCAGAACACGCTGCCGTGAGCAGAAAAGGCAGCGGGGCCTTCCTGGTGGCTGCCCCGCCCCCGTCCCCACATCCCAGGGGCAGCCTGACACCTGCGCACTGTGCCCAGGAGAGTCACATCCAGCCAGGCACGCCCACCTGGAGGCGGCGAGCGAGAGGCTTCGGGGCAGGTTCGGGGAAGGCGTGGTCCTGCTGGGAGTTGTCGGCCACCGCCACCCCTCCTCAGCACCCGCTACACTGGCCGGGGCTGATGGGCACTGCAGTCCAGCAAGGCCTGGCAGGTGACATCTCCCACCCAAGCGGCCGTCAACCCGCCAACACAGCTTCCTCTGCTTTTCTCAGACCAATTCAGCCAGGCTTCCCACGCCCAGCGCGCCGATTCACTTTGCAACTGAACAGGCATCCGAGCCATGCGGGCTATTCTGTATTCTCATGCTTGCTTTACGGGTTTTCAGGTTTAAGCCGCTTCAAAGAGGCATGATTCTGACTGATAAAAGAAGAGCACTGCATTCAAACGAAGCGAGATGTACGGATGGCCAGCCGAGTGTGTGCAGAGCAAGGGGACTTCTCTGCAGGTCACAAGCGCCTCCCTTTCCGTGGGCCACGCCAGTGTCCTTGCAGTGTGTTTTTCCAGGCAAAAGGAGCACGCATTCGCCCTCCCGAAGACTTAAAAGCGGCTACCGAAGTCTGTGCGTGGCCAGACGCCTCCTATTTGTGCTGCACAAGCACAAACGGGAGGGAAGAGGAGGGCTCTGGGACCCGCGGCCGAGCAATTCACAGCCTGCGTCCACCCCAAAGGGAGCCAATTAGCCACCTGCAAGAAACGTGGCAAAGCTGTTTCTGAAGGGCTACTGAACCAGGCAGGGTCTTTTCTGCTGTGGCCCCCAAGCCGCAGAGCACCTTCCCCAGGCAGGCCCCTCCAGGTGGGCCTCCCTGGACAACCTCCTGGCACCAGGCGAGGACGGAGCAGTGCCCTTCTGCGAGGCCTGTCGCACGTACTTTTCACTGCTGTCTGCTTTCTCTTTATTCTGGGCCATGCTGCACTTCAAAATACTCTCTCTATACCTGCTCAATGATCACTGTTGCCTTTTTGTTGCCAAGTGAAAACAATGCTTTCATGCAGATCAGCACTGGTCTGAACCGCTGCTCTTGCTTGCGTTGTGCACATTGCCCCCGGAGCCTTGGCTACAGGGTGGCTCAATTATTGTGACGACGATCATTTCAAAAATCTTGCCTTCTAGTGCTCACCGCTTTGGAGCGTGCGGCGTGGGGCAGTATATGAACACTGCAGATCAATAAGCAGCGGGGCGGGGAGCAAAGGAGGGAGGAGAAGGGAGCGTGCAGCAGGCGGTGGGGGCGGCTGGGCGAAGGAGGGCAGAGCCGTGCGGAGCCACCCACCTCTCTCCTTCTTCTGCTGCTGCTGCGCTGGGGTGGGCGACCGAGAGCTGGCTGAGGACACGGGACTGGCCAGGTCGGCGTACATGTCTTCCGAGTCGGCGCTGTGCATGGAGCTGCTGCTCGAGGAGGCACTAGAGACGGATGAGACGCTACTTACACTCAGGGACCTGAAGGGGCGTGGGGGGGGGGAGAGAGAGAGGGGAGCACAGAGCAGAGTCAGTCCAAGCAGACCGGTCGAGAGAGCGCCCGGCGGGTGCCCGTGATCGCCCAGCCTTCCCCTGGCCTGCAGAGCCCGGAATGTGCCAAGGGCAGGATGAGGCCCCGCACGGACCACATGGAAATCCCGAGGTCTTTGTAAGATCCCCACTGCTTTGTTCCATATCAATCAATCAATCAATCAATCATCCTGGTGTACTCAAACTCTGCTGTTCTGCAGGCTGCCCTCTGCAGGCAAATTCTGCGTCGGGGTGAACGGTCCTCGCGCAGGCGCTTGCCTTTTGCCTTCCAACCCCGCGGCAACAGGAGGAAACGTCATACCTGGATTTTCGGGACCCAGATGGCGATGGGGACATGGAGGCCGAGGAGGACCGGGAGTGAGACCGGGAGAGGGATCGAGACAAGGATCTGGAGCGGGAGCTGGAGCCGCTGTAGCTGCTGCCGCTGCCGCTCGCGCTGCAACTGATGGTCCTCCTGCAGCAGAACCCGGATTCAGAACCGCCTCGCGAAGCGGCGCCACGTGTTCTTGCGGGGAAAGCGGCAGGCTCCCCGGAGGAGCACCGGTGGACGCCCGCCGACCGGTCCCAGGTGCTCACCTGGACGCTTCTCCAATTTCTGGGAACAACCTTCCACTAACAGGTCACCCCCCCAGTGAGCAAAGCGGGGCCCCGGAATGCTGCGCGCCAAAACAGTCGGCGGGACGGAGAACTCCGGTGCAGAGGGCTGGGAAAGGAGCTTCCTCACCCTGTTTCCCTGGGAGAGGCAGTGACTGGGGGAGACCCTCCCCGCCCCGCCCCGCCCCACCCCACCCACCTGCGGGGGGGCAGCCTGGCCGGGCGCTCCTTCCGCCTCGCCTCTCTGTTGTTGCCCGGCTTCGGTGGCTCTGGCGCAGCTGCTGCAGGTTTCGTGACCGGTGCCGGCGCTGGCGGGGCCGGTGGCTTCTTCACAGTCTTCTCGCTGTGGAAGGAAGAGCGGGGAGGTGACGCCACGTCGTGGGGCGGGGAAGAGCGCGCCTGGCCTCGGTGGGACACGGGCCCAACGCACCGTGGCCTCGCTTCGCGGCGCCTGGGCTTGCTGGGAAGGGCTGTGCCAGTGAGTCCGTCTGGCCCGCCTGCAGCCTGGCGGGAGGGAGCCTGCGTGGCACGTGCGGGCCAGACTTCGGGTCTGCCGGCCCAGCAGGACTCTGAGCAGAGTGGCTCCCCCGGCTCCAGGCATGGGGTGGGGGCAGTGGCGCCGTCTTGCTCTGCTCTGCTCTTCTTGCTGGGGCACGGGGCTTCCTGGGCCGATGTGAGGCGCCCCTCCTCGTTCTCAGCTCCCCCACCCCAGATTAACCTAGCACAGGGGGTAAGGCAGGAAGAGGTCCCCAAGCCACTTAGACACGAGCGGGGGATCCAGTGCTCCTTGCACAGGCGGATCCAACCGAACCAAAACAACCCCCTGCTCCTTCCTCCCCCCACGAGGGCTGCTTGTGTGTAGACGAGAAGACGGCAAGCCTGCAACAGCGCTGCTTCTTCCCCCACTACTGATCAGAGAGGTGCCCGAGAGGAACAGGCCAGAGGATCAAACGGTGCCGTGCCAGCCGGAAACTAGCGAGTTCAGAGCCTCCCTGTGGGAGGGCTTGCCAGGGCGGACGCAGGCGCTTACCCCTTTCCTGCGAGTGCTGCTGGCTCCCCCTTGGCTTTGGGAAGAGGCTTGTGTGGAGATGGCGTTGGGGAAGGAGATGGAGACGAAGAGAAGGACCGAGACCTGCAAATTTGGAAACAGAGAATGCAGGTGGGCGGTCAGGCGCAGCTCTTCCTACAGCGGGAGCTGGCTGACGGCGGGTGCCGCTCGGACAGGGCACTTAACTCACCGGAAACACAGCAACAGTAACTTCATACAAAAAATGGGCAAAAGGGAAAAGCGGAATCGTCAGTAGCTTTGTTGCTCACATGAAGTAGAATATCAAACGGGTTAATCATTATTGTGGAACCCTGAAAATGACTTTTAAAAATCAGCATGAGTTGCTACAACTTTTAACCATGTCAGGCAAAGCCTCAATAAAATCTGAAAGGTTCACTGAATACGATTTGGAGGTGTTTGTGGAAAATATCAGGGCCAGTCGACAGTTAGATCCTTTTGTTTCATTAAGGAGAAAGAACGGGAAGAAAAAGCAGCTCTTCAACAGCAAACAGGCAGGCAATGGGCCCATTCTGCAGGTGTTTACATCATGGCTTCCTGGACTATTTGGCGATATCTGACCACAGAGAAGCAAGAGGCGGTCGAGGGAACGGTGGGCCAAGTGCAGGGGCCTCCCTGATGCCCCCCCCCCCGGGCTGAAAAGGAGTCTGGAGCATCTGTCCACTCCAGCACATTTCTCGTGATTGTGGCGGGGGGTGATCCCCCACAAGCCCCCACGCAGGCAGGCCGGCCGGCCGGCCGAGCCGCTCAGCTGTGTCCTTGGGGGTGGCGTATGAAGCCAGAAGGGCCGGGCCAGCAACACCGGCATGCTTGAGCGTTCTGCCAGCAACGGAGACTTCAGTGCGGAGCTCCAGCTTTTAGCACTGGGAAAAATCTGCACAAAACCAGGAAAGCCACCTGCCAATGGGCATCTGGGTGAAGCAGGCCAGGAGGGCCACTCCTGCTTTGAGCCAGTGGCTACTTCTCTCGGCAGAGGGAAGGACGGAGGAGGGACTCTGGAGGATCCATCTTTGGGAGCTCCGAGAGAGAACCTCCGCGGAAAGAAAGTGGGGCGTGCGGGTGGGCCTGGCTGGGGGTGGGAGGTGTGTGCAGCCAGGGGGTTCTCAGGCCGTCGTGGGATGCCGGGGGCACGGTGTTTCAGCAATTCACTTGATGGCAACCTCTGCTGCCTGAAAGAGAAAGCCTTCTCCCTGAGTCACAGGATAATAGGACCGTTTGCACAACCCTTCCTCTTCCGCCAGTCACGGGGGGGTCATTAGATTTAACAGGCTGCGTCATCGGCGTTTTATCACCTTCAGTAGCAGAAAACAATCCCGACATGGTAGTCCCACCTGGCACCATGCCCGCCTAGGAAAAGGCAGCGATGGCTGTCACGTGCCGCGGCTGGGAGAGTGTCCCTCCGACGGAGGGGTTCCATCAGAAGCGACTCATTGGTGGAGCTGCCACCACTAAAAAGACCGCGGTCGCCACTGCCTCGGAGCAGTCCTCTCCAAGCCGGCTGCCCCCAGAAGACTGGGACCGCAACACCGGGCACTGGTCATCCTGGCCGGGAATGATGGGAGGTGCAACTCCAGCACACCTGGAGGGCACCAGGTTGGCGGATGCTGGTGCAGATGGCTGCAGAAGACCACTGGACTGAAGCGGAAGAGAGCTTCAGTAGCAGCTGTTAGTCATGGGGACATTCTGGTGAGGAGGCACCTGACTGCTGGGGAGCATGGGGGTGGGAGGGCTACTGCCTCCAGGCCCAGGCTGTCGGCTTTTAGGGGAGCAGCTGGTAGGGTTGGAGGCCCCCCCCCCCCCCCCCCGCAGCCTATTTATAGGACCCGCTGGCTGGCCCATGTGGCTGCAGCGTGATATAAGGCAAGGATGCCGGGAGAAGCGCTTGGGAAGCATTCCTGGAAGTGGAGGTGACAGGCCCTGCAAGTCAATGATCTGGAGAAGCGACACAAGCAGAGCGGTGAGCAATGCGCTGGCAGGAGCATCACAGGGAACTATTGGGAAATCGGCGGGGGATGAACAGTGCAGGAAGTGATGGAGCACGGAGTTCACGTGCCACAGAACCTCCCGGCTGAGCAACCGTACCTGGATCGGCTGCCGGAGAAAGAGCTGTGCCTAGAAGAGCGACTAGAATAGGAGCTGTACGAGGAGGACCGGGAACGTGACCGTGAAGAGCCGGAACCAGAGTAGGAGGAAGAGCGGGAAGACGACCTGGAAGGGGAAGAGGGGGCAACTTAGGGACTCGGAAGCGCCATCCGTCCAAAATCTCATCATGCGCCCGAGGAAACTTCCAGAACGGGGGCAGGCAACCTAACCCCTTTCACATGTTTTGGACTACAACCCCCATCAGTCCCACTTAGCATGGCCCACGGTCAGATTACGGCAGGCCAAACCCCCCGGAGGGCCCTGGCCCTGCCCCAGGAGTGGCACCAGCTCCTCCTCCTCAGGACCCACCTCTGGAGGGGTCCTCCCTGGGACGCAATGGCTCTTGGCCCCAACACGCGGCGCCGAGAGCCGGAGCCATCTGCCCCAGCCCCCTGCTTGGCCGGATGCAACAGACCCGCTTCCCGCTGCTGGCCTCCCAAACGGTTTACCCTTCCCCACCCGACAACGCTAGCTAAGCTCGCTCCTTTGCCAGCATCGCTTCTACCGGCAGTGGTCCCCAGCCACCCTGGAAGGATGCGCTCCCCTGGTGATGTGGGGGGCGAGGGACGGGCCCGCTCGGGGCAAGAGCCCCTGCTCTGCTCGCAGGGGCCGCACCTGCCGTCTGCGCCATTTCCAGGGACGCCTGGACAAGCTCTTGCCCGAAACCCACGGGAGGCGTTGCTGCCAGTCCGTGCTGACACTGCTTGAGGGTAAGAACACTTCCTGTGCTCCCAGGATGATCCTCCTGGGCCGGTACCTTGAAGAACCTGAGCCAGAGGCCGAGGAGGCCGAGGTCTTTCGGCGCCTGCGAGCACGGCTGGGTGAGGCAGACATGCCATGCTTCTTCTTGGGGGACTTCGATCGGCGCCAGGGGTCCTTCCACTCGTCTGCTCTCTTGGACTGAGAAGGGGTGGCTGTCGTGACCTCCTTCTCCTTCTTTGGTGGCTCTGGCTGACGGCTGGAAGACAAACCGAGGAGCGGAGCAGAGCGGTTAACGAGAATGCGCTGCATGCTGCGCGGCGGCCCGGCGGCCCCCTCTCGCCCTGCTCCTTCTGATGCAGCCAAGGGCAGCACTGGAGCTTAATGCAAGAGGAGCAACAAGCAAGCAGGCCAAGAATGGTCATTTTATACACTCTTTTTCAGGAAAAGAAGCATTCTGAGCCAGTGATGGCGAACCTTTTAGAGACCAAGTGCCCAAACTGCAACCCAAAACCCACTTATTTATCGCAAAGAGCCAACACTGCAATAAAACCTGAAAACTGAGGTTTTGATTTAGAAAAAACCCTCACAGCCAGTGCAAGCAAATATATATGCACCCTTGGCAGCGCGCTGACCAGCCATGTGAAAGCTCGGACGAGTCGTGCCTTGTGATGTCATTGCCTGGCGCCGCTACTCCTTTCCGAGCATGCACATGGCCCCTGTGTGAGCCGTTATCCGATGCCCGGCTGCTGGGGCGATGCTGGGGAGACTCGGCTTGTGTGCCAGCAGTGGGCTGTGTGTGCCCGCTGTGGCACGCATGCCATAGGTTTGCCACCACTGTTCTAAGTGGTTTACAAAAACAGAAACAAAGAAATCACACTATCCAAGATGAAAGTGATACAAAAAGACAAAAGCTGCAGGAAACCGTAGATGCAGCTGTCCTTACACCTGAAGAGCAGCTAGGGCTGGGCGAACACCCCAAATGCTTCTGCAGCTGCCCTCTAGATGCACCGCACTACATGTCCCATCAGCCCTAACGGACAGGCTGGCCTAAGAGTCCAGGGGCAAGCCAACATCAGCAACAGGGAGCAGAGCTGCTCTGGGCCAAGAGTCGGATTCCATGCTGGAGAAGCCCGCATCAGCTCCCATCAGCTCGGGCTGCCATGATCAATGGGGATTTTTCTTCCCCTTTATGGTGGGAACTGCCACCCCAAACACCCCGAGGGCAGCAGGGTGCCCACCGTTGCTGTACAGACTTGGGAAACAAATGGGCTTGGAGTGGGGCGTGACCATCTTGAACAGACATTTGATTTTCCCTTGTGAACTAGTCCCGTACCTGTGATGCCACCTCCTCCTGCCCTGAATCGCCTCCCCTGTCTAAATCCTTGCCCTCACCTAATGCGAAGCAGTCTGGGATTCTCTGCATTCGTTCTCTGCACTATCGTTCACCTGCCAGAATTCTTAAGATTCCAAGTGAACTGCGACCGGGCCGTGCATACCTGCCCTGCGGTTGAGGGCTTGCCAGCACTCACAGCACCTGCAAACATAAACTCTCAAATACCTGTTTGCTTACTCGAGGAAAAAGCGGGGAAATGCACACAGAACAGAATTTTTGGGTTCAAACCCTTCCCAAGGAAGTAGTTTGGGCCTGGAAGTTCCTGCTAGAAGGGATAATTGTTAACCCCAGCTCAGCAGTTCACTGCTTTGGAAATCAGCCATGAACAAATTATGCTTTTATTGTTTGTCCTGACAGGTTCCTTCGTTTCAGCAGGAAATGAAAAAGCAAACTCTGGCCCTGTGTCAGGGCTCAGAATTAAAGAAAAGAAAATCCCTCGGAATGCTTCAATGCAAATTCTCACGTAATACTATTATGCAGCCTGGAAAATGATCTTATGCCCAGAGAAAGTTACTTTCCCCCTTCTTCCCCTTCCTCTCTATGGATGACATAAGTGAGCTGACACCTAGCCTTATCGGGCAGGAAGACTCAGTGACAACACGACAGTTGGGAAGCATTAAAGACCCAAGCTCTAACTTCTGAAGGCAGGAAGTCCATCTAGAAAGGAAGTTAAAAAAATAAAATTAAGAAAGGTGACACACAGACGTCATGGTAAATTTCCCAGGATTGACAACAGGAAATGGAAAGGTTGGGAAAAGCTTGCTCAACAACCAACACCTGATTTAGACGTTTAAACTAAATCCGAAACACCTCTGAAGTACAAAAAGCACCCTTAAACAATGTCAAAAGTAGCTTTCAAATGAGGTAACATTCAGATAACTATGTTGGCCCAGTAAGAGGGAAAATCCACTGGGGGGGGGGGACATCCAGTGCTAGTAGCAAATTAATACCTTTACTAGAACTACAAATGAAAGATTTCCTCTTAACAAATCAGGTGAGAGATTGTTAATAATAAAATAAATACAGAAAAAGCCCCAATGCCATCAGCAAGCTTTTGAGTTTCATAGAAACCACCCCCCCCCCCCGAGACTAGATTCCACCCATGGGTCTGAGTTGGCCGACGACTTCTGAATCCCCAGAAGGGAGGGTCGTGGGTGCTGCTCCGTCCCAGCATATTGTGAGGCGGCCCGAGGCGTTTCGTCCCTGGCGCAAGTGAGCTTGCTCCGTCTGCCGTGAAATAGCTGAACTGCGGCTGATTGTCACTGAGGGCAGGTGGGGCTTCTGCATGTTTTAGACAGGCCGGCTCTGAATCCTGATCATTATTAACAGAACAAATCATCACCAGGAATGAAAGATGGGGATAGAAAATGCTATTTCGGTTGAACCACAAAGGTTAAAAACGAAATGTTTGATTATTTTAAATCTGGAAGATCAGGCTCCTGTGCCATATTACAAGCGAGATTGGCATGTTACTACTTTGTTTGATCCCAGTGCAGACGGTTAACCCCCCCCTCCAATAAAATTGCACAAACTTCTGGATTCTAGGGGAAGGCACCTGACGTGCCGAGAGAGATCTGGTCAACCATATTCAGGTGTATTTAAAGAATGAGCAACAGGCTGCCTTTCAGCAGCCCTCCCCAACCTGGTGTGCTCCACACTGGTCGGCCCACGCCTCCCATCCTGCCCCTGTGGGGGTTCACCCCAGGTGGAGGGCACCAGACGGGCGAAGGCGGCCTTCACAGCCAATCCTGGGCCAAGCGCCTCAGTGCGGTGCGACTTACTCCCAGGCAAGTCCCAGAAATCTGTCCCCTAGCAGCCGAAGATGGCACTGTAGGTTCAGCCACAGAGCCATTTAAAAATTAATTCATTTGTACAAGCAAGCACACTCGGAAATGTACCCCCCGCAGGGTTCCCTAAGTGTGCACGCCAAGTCTGAGGAGCCTCTAAATTTCAAGGGCTCGACAAACATCCTCTTATATTCTTTATAGATTCTGTGGATATCGTCCATTTTTGATTGCTTGTGCATTTATTGCTTATTTATATTGTAAGCCGTCCTGGGACAACTGGATTGTGCAGCACGGGATTACAAAGAAATCCAAAGGAAAAAATAAATAAAGAGTTTTCGACAGAAACAAGGCTCACAACCCGCTGCTTGCTCCAGCAACACAGGCCTCTTCCCCAGTCTCCGGCTGCACAGTTTGCATCTTAACTGAGATCAGGAAGGTTTCTAGGGCCGTGGACAATTCTCTGCACAATTTTCTTCTGTTCAGCATTTATTCTAGACCAGGGCTCAGCAACCCGCAGCTCCGGAGCCGCGTGTGGCTCTTGCATCCCTCTGCTGCCGCCGCTCCCTGTGGCTCAAAATATGCGTCACAACCGCCAATGTGCGACACCCGCCGGCACGCGACTGATTGAGCTTCTCGACCCCCGGTTGACCAACCATGGATAAATCCAAGAAAAGAAAAGTTTCAGAAGAAAACAGAGCGTTTAATGGTACGTGGGCAGATTCGTTTGCTTTCACTGCTGATGAGACTGGTTTACCAGTATGCTTAATATGTGGTGAGAAATTGGCTAACAACAAAAAGTCAAATGTTGCAAGACATTTCCAGAATAAATACACAGCCTTTGCTGAAAAATATCCGGATGGACATGAGAGAAAAAAAGCCATTTCGGAACTGATGCGGAAGGTTGATCTGAGCCAAAATCAATTCAAGAAGTGGATCAAGTCTGCAAATCCAACTCCACATGCTAGTAGTTCTGCGGCCGCTCAGGAAACAGTCAGGCACGGGAAGCCGTTCACAGATGGAGATTATGTAAAAGAACTATTCCTTGATTTCATAAATGCAACACATGATAGTTTTTTTATACATAGCATAAAGGTAAAAAACTAAATGTGCAGTGTTATCTTCATTTTAGATGTCAAAAGGGTTTTGTGGCTCCCGGTGTTTTCTTTTCTGTGGGAAACGGGTCCAAATGGCTCTGGGTGTTTAAGGCTGCCGACCCGTTCTAGACCATCGGGATCAGCTCACCAGTGCAAGAGAAAAGGAAAAAAATGTAGGCAACGAAGAAGAAATGGAGCCGTGTAGTGGCGAGGTTCCAAAACAAGTCAAGGGTGAAAGGCGGCTGGTATAAGCAGGCCGTCGGTCCATCCGTCCGCCCACTCTTTAACAGTGCTACGGCTCCACGGAATATTTGGTAACATCTCTCAGCAGCCAGCTGATGATATTCAACCTATCATTTAGAGCTTACCAAGTCTTATTAATTCTGCCGCACCAGCCACTGTCCTACTTCCAACACACCCTTCCCACTGATTCATGCGCTATCCATCTAAAGGGTATGCTTTTATTTCTTAATACATTATAAAGTCTTTTTGAAAGCCTCTCGGTTTCAAAAATGATTTCCCCACGGGTGTGAACACAAGTTCACAGCAAATTCGTTCCACGGCTCTTGGAATCACAGCCAAGTACATTTCAATAAGGAAAGGTAAAAGCGGGCGATTCCTCATCTAGATTTTGGCGAAAGCTAAAATGTGCAACTGGAGGCGACAAGCATTGCCCCCTTCATGCAAAGTTCCTGCAAGTAATTTTAATATTAATGCAGTAAAACATTTGTATTTCGTCCATCGCGGCAGCGTCTCAGTAGTACTTTATGCACGCATTGGCGCTCGTCTGGGAATTATTGTACAATCAGAGCAAAAGCAGGAGGACATGGCAGTTTCTGTAAGAGTGAACGAAAACTCTTTGTTTTTGTTAGGTATAGGGTGAGAAGAAAGAGACTGTATTCTGTTTCTTCTGCGCACAAGACATTGTGTGAAGACTGCGTCTGTATTTTCTTTCCTCTATACTGTCTAAGACAATCTCCTCAGATTCCCCTTCCAGAGAATCCCTTGGATTCCATGGCCAGGATACCAGAAGTCTGCTTTCTTGCTTCTGCTGGCCGAACTTTAGCATACATTTTATTCAGCGTGCTTTTGGGGTGGACTGTGTTTTCATCCTACAAACAGTCCCCGGGAGCAGGAGCCCGAAACAGGAGAGGAAGCAAGGCATGCAAAGGGTGGCATCTTCAATGCAAGGTGGAAAAGTTTGCATGTGCTTTGCAAAACGCGGATCGCTTTGGTCAGGACTGGAACAGTTCCGATTAGACTTCAAAGTGGCTGACAGAGAGCCAGCCCCTTGTGCAATGTAAGAAGGAAAAGTCTGTTACTCGTGACAGCTCAGTATTTCCTGTCGTTATGCGTGTTTCGGAGCATCATCTAAGGAAGAAAACTGGACTGGCAAATACTACCGTGTGACTAATCAAACGGGCGCTAATGTAGACCGAGGAATCCAAGAATTGCATACGGCACTCTTGCTAAACACCAGCCCTGCATGCGCGTGAGGGCCAGTCATGAGTTTACGGGAGCATATCCCAATTGCTGCCGCTCCCTTCCGGCAGTGAGGATCGTTTTGACACTTTCCCGTTTACTACGTATTGACTTTTAAACGGCCTCTGACATGCAACGAGGTGAGCTAGGTGAAGGCAGATGCAAGATCAAGATACAACTTGCTCTCTTTGGTCGAATGACGCTACAGTTTGGAGCAAACACCCAAATGGCTAAGGCACGTGCATTTTTTATTCAAGACTGGGGCTCAGAGGGAAGCTGCGGAAAGGGAGCAGAAATGCTTAATCTCAACTAGGCACACTGCTGCATGCAGATGATATTCTAAATTCATCGCAAACAATGCCCACGAGCTCTTCCGCAAGACTCCCACCGGGCAGCCACCACGGGGCTCTGGGAAAACCAAGGCAGCAGAAAGACATGCGATTTAGGGGCACTATTCCAATCTTTCAGAAGTAGCAAAGCTGCTTCTGAAAGAACGCACGCTACCAATGAAAACAAAGCCCTCTGCATGTTTTTTCCTGGGTCTGTGCACAGAGTTGCAACATCCTTTAATGGCAGCAATTACTTACAGATAAACTATAATTTCATGAGATGAGACAGAGTTTTATATCACTGTTGCTGGATTCAGTATGAATGGCTAAGGTTGGTATGTGCTTCTTTAACTCTTTCTCCAGCTCCGAGTTATCAGTTATCGTAACAAGCTCGCGGCTTTGCTACAAAGCTCTGACGTAACCCTTTAAAGTGCTCGTTAGTGCCTTGGGACCCTCCTGCCAGGTCTGTTTTGCCCATTTCTCATTTGGCAGTTGGGGGAAGGTGGAAGGGCTGGTTGCAGCGAATGGGGTGGTGGTCACCAGGGTTTAACACCAGGTGGATTAGACTCAGAGAAGGCAACATGTGAGGTGAGCTGAAAGAAGGACACGCTAGCCCAACTTTCTCCAACCTGGTGGCCTCCAGCTGTTTGGGTCACAACGCCCAACATCCATGAGGCAGCACAGCTAGCTCAAGGACACTTGGCGGTGTAGTCCAACAGCCCTGGAGCGCATCAGACCAGGGAAAGCTGACCCACTCCCTGTCCCGTGCAGGTGAGAATGCAAGGAGAGCTGCCAGGCCCGCGAGGTGCTTGCAAGCAGCGGGGCTGCCGCGGGTGGCACTGGGCAGGTCAGTCCATCAGCGTCAAGGGAACCGGAGCACCAGCCGGGCCAGCCCAGAATCCTGCACTCTGACAGGCAGCGGCAAGACGGTCAAGGCTCTCTCTGCTCGCACTGCGCAACTGGGTGCGTGTGGCTTCTCCGGGAAGGCATGCCCCTCCCTCCCCCCACCAGCAGGAAGAGCCTCCAGAGCTGGGCTCTGGCTGGCAGCAGCACACGCCACCCGACCCTCGTGCATCAGCTGGTTGCACCTGGCCAGGTGGTGGGCCCCCTGCCCCCGACACCACCTCATCGGATTTTCTTTCCAGTCAATAAAGACAGCAAATAAAAGCTTTTGAGCTTTTTTAGGAAGCCCAAATATAGCACTGAGTATGTGCAGCTGTATTTTGTTTTGGGACCAAGAGCAAACTTCAAACCTTCTGTCAGGGTTCTAGTCTAAAGCGAATCTGTCTTGGAGAATGAGCTGCAACTGGAGGCCGTATTTCAGACCTGGAAGCTGCTCTCTGTCAGTCACATGAAGCTTTGCATAGCATCAGCCAAAAGTGCGCAAGAGCCTGGAGTTGCCAAGAGCTGAGCCAGGACTTAATGGTGAGGGAAAGCACAGGCGTCTATAAATAAACTCAATTAATGAGAAGTCACTCCCAATGAAAGGAAGACACCGGCTAGTTAAGCATGAAGAATTTCTACGGATGTTACACATTAAACAAAACTTTGGAATATGCTCTTCTTTGAAGGATAAATTAAGATCTAACTTCTATAATTAGAACTCAAGGAGTGGAAAACATTGTCTTGACCAAGGAGGTCAGAAGTAAGAGCATCATAATACTGATTAAAGAGGCTATAACAACAAGTTAAACATGGGTCATGTTGTATCAGTCAACACAATTGTTCATAAAAGAATCCACCCACCCCATCACATATAATAAAATCCTCAGCTATGGCAACTTCCACACAGGTTTGCAGATAAGATCTGACGCAGCTTTACTGTAGCTGCTGCTCAAACAGGGCTACTTTCCTTGTTAATTTATCTTGTGGTTTCTAGCAAATACAACCTTGGGTTGTTTTCGACAGAATGATGCAAAGCCTGAGGCGGATTCATTACATACAGCCCAATAAACACACGCTTAACCGCGTGACCCTTTGCGTATTCACTTGGACGCGAGGGCCCACTATATTCAAGGACGCTTCCTTCCCAGCTGGCCTGCGCAGGATTGCAGTGTGGCAGCAGCCATGGCGGAAAGAGTGCGGGGAAGCAGCCCGGCAGGAAGTGTGCGGCTTCCTGCAATCGCACTGTTCTACTGTCGTTCCTTCAAAGCCCCACAGGGTCAGACGAGGGGCCTGAGCCCAGGGGTATGGCGTACAATGGGGAGGGAGCTGTGGCCTCCCCCCTCATCCTCCTCGGCACACTGACCCCAACAGTGGGAACGAGCGAACCCCCGAGGCCAGCAGCCTTCTTACAACGTAACGTCGACGATGTTGCTTCACCCACAAGCACCTCTCCGGCCAACATGTGCAAGATGGAGAGATGCATGTGTGTATCGACGAAATCTATTTAAACGGGCCTTTTCTGGTGTTAATCTGTGTGAATGGCCCAGAGAGCTTCTGCTATTGGGCGGAACGGGCAAAGTCCTTTGCTCCTCATAAACCTGGCCTCAGGTCCTCCGCTTGGGATTCTCCACAGAAGTCAGCTGGGCCACGATGAGGCAATCCAGGCGCGCCGGCGCTAGGCTCCCCGTGGCAAGTGTGGGAGACCAGCATCCGGATGCTTCACAGAGGGAAGAATGTATTTCCTTGCAACAGGGAACCAGACCTGCTTCTCCAAAGCAGCATTTGGGAATATGGGGAAACGCGGCTTTGGCAATCTGCGAGCATTTCAGGCTTACACCAACCCTGCTTCACCTACTTATTCATCACCTGGGTGAGTTATTATATAATGACAGTGAAGTTCCTATAATTGCAGTTGGGAAACACAAGGCTTTCCCGAGAACTTACACCCAGACTCAATGGTAAGCTGGCAGTGAGACTGGGGGGCAAGGACTCCAGAGAGGGACCGTGAAAAAGAAGAAGAGCTGAACACTCTTTCTGGGATCCGGAGCCCCGAACACATGGCTGCTCAGAAGCAGTGAGCTGCGCAGGTAAAAAGTAAATGCTGGCCAAGTTTAAGCAGCACAGACTACAGCCAAATGGTCCTCCAGGTGAGCGGGAGGTCATGCCCCCTTGGATCCGGCCATTCCTGCTGCTCTCCTGCAGTCGCTTAAGCAGCTGAGGTCTGCGAGCTCAGTGCAATGAAACCGGCCGAAGCCCCGACTCATTAAATGCCCCAGGATGCCCAGTTGGGAATGCAGATGCGGGCAAGATACCATCTGGAATTTCTTAGAAAGAACCGGAGGGGAAGAAGGAAAGAGAAAGGGTAAGAGAGATGGAATGGCGTGAGGGCTTGGAAGGGAAGGATAATGGGGAGAGCAGACAGGACAAGTTTCTTTGGGCTATTTACCACAGTCCCAGATCATGCTGCCAATTAAACAAATCAATATATATAAATCCAAACAGTGAAAGTACCAGTTCACACCTGCACCCCAATCACAAAGACATTTGCAACAGAAACTGTGAGAAAAGGGATGTTGCTTGTGTACCAAAATCCCTAAACCCTAACCCAGTGATGGCAAATCTTTTAGCGACCGAGTGCCCAAACTGCAACCCAAAACCCACTTATTTATCACTAAGTGCTGACACTACAAGAAAATCTGAAAACTGAGGTTTTAGTTTAGAAAAAACAGCTCACAGGCAGTCCAAGCAATCCTTGGCAGCGCACTGACCGGCCATACGAAAACGCGGACGAGTTGGGCTACTGAGTCGCACCACATGACATCATCGCCTGGCGCCGCTACTCCTTTCCGAGCATGCGCACGGCCCCTGTGTGCGCTGTTACCCGATGCTCGGCTGCTGGGGTGACGCTGGGGTGACTTGGCTCACATGCCAACAGAGAGGGTTCTGTGTGCCTGTTGTGGCACATGCCCCATGGGTTCGCCACCACTGGCCTAACTCTACCCTGGTGCACTCCTCTAACCCTAATATAAGGGTAAAATACCATTGAAAGGGGAGATTTTGAAAAAGCCCTCCCTGAGTGGCTTTTTCTGCACTGCTCATCATTTCTGCCCCTTCTAAACATGTTCCAACCCTCAAAACCATGTCAGGACACCTCGTTTTTCTAACCCTAACCCTACCCTGGTGCACACCCCTAACCCTAATAGAGGGCTAAAGTTCCATTGAAAAGAATGTGATTTTGAAAAAGCCTTCCTTGAGTAGCTGTTTCTGCACAGCTCAACATCTCTGCTCATTCTAAACACGTTCCAACCATCAAAACCATGCCAGGACACCTCCTTTTTCGAACCCTAACCCTACCCTGGTGCACACCCCTAACCCTAATAGAGGGGTAAAATACCA
This sequence comes from Varanus komodoensis, assembly GCF_004798865.1. Lineage (NCBI taxonomy): Eukaryota > Metazoa > Chordata > Lepidosauria > Squamata > Varanidae > Varanus > Varanus komodoensis. The sequence goes on along the minus strand of NW_025335550.1, from coordinate 11,290,811 downwards.
TTGAAAAGAGAGCAATTTTGAAAAAGCCCTCCCTGAGTGGCTTTTTCTGCACTGCTCATCATTTCTGCCCCTTCTAAACATGTTCCAACCATCCAAACCGTGACAGGACACCTCGTTTTTCTAACCCTAACCCTACCCTGGTGCACACCCCTAACCCTAATAGAGGGGTAAAGTTCCATTGAAAAGAATGTGATTTTGAAAAAGCCTTCCTTGAGTAGCTGTTTCTGCACAGCTCAACATCTCTGCTCATTCTAAGCACGTTCGAACCATCAAAACCATGCCAGGACACCTCCTTTTTCGAACCCTAACCCTACCCTGGTGCACACCCCTAACCCTAATAGAGGGGTAAAATACCATTGAAAAGAGAGCAATTTTGAAAAAGCCCTCCCTGAGTGGCTTTTTCTGCACTGCTCATCATTTCTGCCCCTTCTAAACACGTTCCAACCATCCAAACCGTGACAGGACACCTCGTTTTTCTAACCCTAACCCTACCCTGGTGCACATCCCTAACCCTAATAGAGGGCTAAAGTTCCATTGAAAATAATGTGATTTTGAAAAAGCCTTCCTTGAGTAGCTGTTTCTGCACAGCTCAACATCTCCGCCCATTCTAAACACGTTCCAGCCATCAAAACCATGCCAGGACACCTCGTTTGTCTAACCCTAACCCAGTGATGGTAAACCTTTTAGAGACTGAGTATCCAAACTGCAACCCCAAAGCCACTTATTTATCGCAAAGTGCCAACCCTGCAATAAAACCTGAAAACAGCCAGTCCAAGCAAAAATATCTACATCCTTGGCAGCGCACTGACCAGCCATGCAAAAACTCGGATGAGTCGCGGCTAATGCGTTGCGGCTTGTGAAGTCATCGCCTGGCACCGCTACTCCTTTCCGAGCATGCGCACGGCCCCTATGTGCGCTGTGATCCGATGCCCAGCTGCCAGGGCAGTGCTGGGGCGACTTGGCTCGCGTGCCGACGGGGAGGGCTCTGCGCACCTGCTGTGGCATGCGTCCCATAGGTTCACCACCACTGCCCCATGCTTTAAAAAAACAAGTCCAGCAGGGAGAGTCACACGGCTGCTTTCTGACCAGACCTCACAGCGCAAGACACCTAAGAGCATGCAACCACACCATTTCAGAGCCACTTAAAATTCCAGGTCCTCAAAAAAGTGATCTGACTCAAAACACAGTGTACCACTGGCAAGAAGGACTGCAAACTGGACTCGCTTTGCCCGTCCCTTGAATGGGCACTTCAGCTTCTCTCAGACAGCATCCATCCCTCAAATCCTTCCTGCCAGATCACCAACAGCACAAAACGGAAAGCGCAACCTCACCTGGGTGGCTGCGGCGACCGAGGTTTTGGCTTCTCCTTCTCCTTCTCCCGCTCTTTCTCTTTGTCCCGGTCCCGGTCTCTGTGCTGCCGGTCCCGCTCGTCTCTCTTGATGCGCTCCCTCTCTCGTTCCCACTCTTCTTTCCTTTTCTGGCGCTCCTTGTCGCGCTCACGTTCCCTCTCGCGCTCCCGCTCTCTCTGCTGCCTCTCCCGCTTGCGCTCCCTCTCCCGTTCGCGCTCCCGTTCGCGCTGTCGGTTCTCCCTCTCCCGCTCTCGTTCCCTTTCCTTGAAAAAGAAAGTCAGCCTTGTCAAGAGTTCTGCTTCATATGGATCTGATTTACATGATGGTCTTTAGCAACGTATCGGGACATGTGAAACTTGCCAACTGAGCTCTCACCAGCTGCTCAGGGAACAGAAAGCCAGGCTTTTAATAGAGATACAGGCTTTTCAGGGGAAAACATTCACGTCTGCAGAGGGTAATTTGCATCAGAACACAACCCACGGGGCACTCCAGTCTGGACTGAACTGCCGAAATGAGAGGCAGCGGCTGCGATGCGCAGGCGCTCTTCCCCGAGTTTTGCAACTTCCCTTCCTTGCTGCTGTCCCTGATCTTGGGGGATCTTGCCGCAAAAGGGGGCGCAAATCTTAGCACCTGCTTTTCGTGGGCACAGGTCACGTGTGCCTTCGACAGCTCTCTAAACAAGCCAGACAGTAAGAGAGGGCGACTTGGACTCTCTCAGTCAATTTCCAAGGTTGGCACCTGCAGCATTTGAGAGGAGGAAGCTCCCCGGGCACTGCCCGAATGCGGCTGCCCCTCACTTGTAAGACGGAAAGAACAAATGGGAAAAAATGAGTGCAGATGTTGGTGCGTGGGGTGGGGGGATGTCCAAAACATAAAAAGGAGGCCTGCAATGGCGGACAGGCCACCCAAGGTGCAGCTCGGTCACTGTGAAGAGCTGCTGCCAAGCCGAGGATCATGACCCCTGGAAAGGGAGAGGCAGGAAAGCCGCGGCAGCCCCGGGAGGCCTCGCGATTGCCCCGGGGAGGGCTGCCAACCGGTGCCACGTGCTGCGGGTACAGCGGTTGTCGCTGGCCGGTACCAGGCCAGGCACTGCTTTTGCTGCTTGCTTGCCCCTCCCCTCCCCTTCCCCCGTGACAGGAACGGTCACCTGGGCTCAGATGGCACGCCAACCCCCAGTGGGCGAAAGTGCCCCTTGAACAACCTGTGGGGAAGAGTCCAGGGTCACACAGCATTGTGTGTTGCCACCTAGGGTGCATTGCTGTCATGTGGACTGTGCAGACCTTTTTTTTTTTTTTTTTTTTGCATGCTCGCTAGAAGGTAAAGGCGACAACATGGCCTCTTCCCATTTAAGGGAACACAGAAAAGAACTGAAAACGGCCGAGACATTTTCAGCAATCCAACGGGCCGCATGATAGGCTGGCCGCCACGTGCTGAGTTCAGCAGCATCCAATTCTCCTCCGCAGGGTTGCTGGGGAACCTTCGGCCGCTGCCCCTACCTCTGCCAGCCCCTGCGTACGCTCTCCCATGCTTGCTAAACATAATCACTAGAAACATTAATCACAACTCTGACATTACCAAACCGGCTGCTTCTTGCATCCACGCTTGGTATCCATTCACTGTTATCAACACACTTACGAAGAGGGGGAAAATTTCCGCAGGGAAGGTAAAAGAATTTTCCAAGTGGGAAAACTTTCCACTTTGCATCACCGACCCTTAAGTCAATGGAGTGGTGTGGACCCGCCGACGAACTGATCCTAACAAAGATCTTGGACTGTGTAGAAATGGACAGATTGACTTTGTCATTGAAGGAGAAAGAAGATACTGACTTCTATCAAACTTGGGATTCTTTATCACTGGCTAGAGAAACGGGACTTCGCATAGGTTTAAATCTGTTTCTAAGTTATCATAAATGGAAAAAAAATGTGGGGGCTGACCCAACAGGTCCGATGTTTCTGATGACTGATGTTGTTTTTTAGTTTTTCTTTGTTGTAGGGTTATTTTGAATAAAACTTATCATTAAAAAAAATGGAGTGGCATGGCTGTCCCTCCACACCCCCCACCCTGCTCTGGTAATACGAGAAACGTGGAAACCACGCCAGGGCAGCGCAAGCAGCCCTCCCTGGGCCGGAACCAAGAGCCAGTTCAGCATTTTAAAGGTCAGTGGAGCATCTGGACAGAGCCACGGAGAAACACGTAACACAGGCGCCGCGTCGGAGACTGACTGCAGGCCCTGTCCATGCTGGGGCCCGATGGGCAGCGTGAGTCAACCGCAGCAGCACAAGCACACGGGGGCACGAGAAGGGCGCGGCTGCAAGGCACATGTCCTACCTTGCTTAGTCTGTAGTTCCGGTATGGATCCGGGTCTGTGTACTGTACCCTGAAGTTCTCATACTGCCCGCCTCTCCAGAAGCGTTCTATTTCGTAGTCATAGTAAGGGTCTGCATAAGGATCGGTCCTGCAGAGGAAAGGAAGAGGGGAAGTTTCGTTTAAGCGCCCCCGTCCGCTGCTCCAGGGAACTACTGCCCGGAGACCCCATCTTCCTGGGCAAGACCTGAAGCTGGCTGAGGGGGGCGCCTTCAGATGGGCTCAGTTCTACAGATTTCAGAGTCTTTCTTAGGATAACTGGAGCTGGGTGAACAGGGGTGTTCTGATATTTAGGGCCCGTGCCTATGCAAGTCCAGCTTAGACAGAAAATGGCTCATGAAAAGGCAGGACCAAGCTGGGAGCTGCAGACTTTTCTGTTTGAACAGGCACCGGATCGTTCCCTTCATCAATGGACTGGCCAGATGAACCGAGAAAGCAGGTGAGGCTGCGGGTGAATCGGAATGCCATCAGCCCCTGCTCTTGGAGGCTTTGAGCCTCCGCCGAAGCGTGGGGTGGGGGGGTGATCTCTGCCATGCTACCCTACAACTCTGTGTTTTGACTTGATGGGCTTTTTTGCCCACTGAGATGGGCACGTCGCGGGCGAGAGAGAAGGCGGCAGGAGCAGCCCTCCCTCCCGTTTGGAGCACCCCCTCGCTCCTCTCTGTAGCTGCTCTCCTGTCCTCAGAGAGGAGGAGAGCGACGGGCATCGCAGCCTTTCAAGTGGCCCCCTATTGAAAAGGTTTGAGGACCACTGGTCTAAAGGCTCCAAGCCTTAAAGGGCAGGCTAAAAATAGTTGCAGAAGGGAAGGGAAGAGAGAAGGCAAGGCAAGGCAAGGCTCTGCCCAAATATTGGGGAAGGTGGCCGAAACTAGGCAGGTGAAAAAGTCCATCTGGCAAAAATGCAGAGCAAAGATCCCCACAGGCCTTCAGTTTGGGGGCGCACTGAAATCCCAACGGAACTGCACCCGCCCTCCTTTTCAGACATTCATCTGATTGATTAACAGGTGAACAGTGCAATCTTGGGCAGGGTTCGACAGCGCCCAGTCCAATATTGCTGCTGCAGGGCTGCCCAGTGAAAACACGAGATGCCCCACAGAAGAGGCAGCCTGGGGCAGGCTCTCGCCAGCCCCTGGGCTCCACGGTAATGCAGTGGGAATTTGGCGAACTGAGGCCCCCGGGCAAAGAGGGGACGCCAGCATGCGCAGCAGGACGAACCGCTCAGCTGGAAGCAAAGGCTTGCGCAGCGGCTGGTACTGACCCAGCATTCCTGAGCACCGCCGAGGGATCAGAATGAAAGCGACACGGCATGGCTGCGAGCGCAAGCGGGCACAGGGGCCACTCACCCATAGTTAATGTTCTCTTTGATGTTCACCTCACTGGCGTTTTTCAAGGAAGGGGGCGGAGAGAAAAAGAGAAGATTTATGCAGTCAGCCATCTGCACACATCACAAGTTAATCTCAATGCAAGATAAAATGGTTTGAAAAGTTAACTCTTAGGAGAAGGATGGCATTGTGAGCCTTCTGGAAAATTCTGAATTGGGGTAGTTTTTGTTGTTTTACAGAGCTCTAAACTAACTGGGATTTGATTTCGCACATCTGCCAGATGTACACTGCAAGCAAGGCGTATCTACTCAGAAGTAAGTCCCACTGAATTCAACGAGGCTTTCTCCCTGTTAGGAGGGTAAAGGACTGGGCTGGTAGTAGACAAAAACTGGAAAAGAAATATACCATGTCAATTTTATGTACTGCATAGGGTTTTTTTTCTGTCAGCCAAAAAGTACTTAAAACTAAAATATTTGATATGGTGGGAAACAAGATCAATACAACATACTAAATAAGTCTTACACTGTTCAAACAAATTCAAAGCTTTACTTAGAAAACAGAACTGGAAAGCTTATAAATATTTTACGGAGCACATTGATCCTTTAACATCTAAATACAGGAAAAAACGAAGGCACTAAAAACAGTTAATATACTAATTTTGCCATGTTTAAAGAACACATATGCTAGGTAAGAATAGTCTCTGGAAAAAGTGACTTACAACCTGGGAACTGCCCGATTCAATTGGTACTGCATGTCTCCATGCAATTTTAGAAATGGAAAAATCCCTGCAAAAAAGCAGAGCAGTGGAACTATTTCCACCACAGAGAACATCACACTACATTATCACCAGGGAAAGGGATATGCTGTTTCGCACGTATGTATGCATTTTTAATATTTTTATTCTGCTTTTCAGGGCTGTGCCTTCCTGAAGCAGAAATAGTGAAAAACAAGGCACAAACTGCAGGTTATCACATCCAAGCAGATGCTCGAAAGTACTCAGAAAGTCATTCTGCTGACTTGCAGAACCCATAAATGCAAGATCTTCAAAGATGTCTAAATGCCAGCGCTGAGGGGACAACTGACGGGAAAGCAGTTTGAAAAAATTGGGGCCATCCCCGAGAAGGCGCTGCAGGCAATGCGTGCCGACCTTCCCTTAACAAAGTCTCCACTGCACGTGAAGAAAAGTGGAATTCCGACTCCCAAACACAAAGACGTAAAGCGAGAAAAAGGGGCATCGACTTAACAAGAGCCACACCGTTTGCAAGGCCACACAGGCCAAAATCTTGATCTAGACAGGTGCAAGAGCGGACTCTCCCCGCCAGGAGTGCCTTCCTGGCAGGCTCGGCCCGTGCGTGGGGTGCCGAGGCAGCAGCACAGCCCTGCCCGAGGGCCTCCTTCCATGACGCCGCCGGCTGCAAGCGCTCTCCTCCCCAGATCCACCCAGGGGCCCCTCACTCAGTGCGCGGCCCATCCTAGGCAGGTTAAAGCCAGGCTCTGCTGCTCCACGGACTCGTGGCGGCTGGCGATCGGCTGTCATGCCAACCAGGACCTGCCAGCCCAGGGTGACCGTGATCCATACACTCCAGCCCACGTGCAGGGGCCAGATTTCTGGAGATGCTTGCCTGACCTACTTCACGAGTGGGTGGGCCCGCCTCGGGGCCTGATACAGGAGGGCTGGCTGCCGCCCTTCCAGGAGCACGGCTGAGACAGAAAACTGCACTCTGGAAGCAGGAATGCACGCTTGTTCCGCCAACGTGTCTTCCCTTCTCTGCCCACCAAAGGTGGTGTGATTAGCTGTGGGGCTGCCCAAGCGGAAAAAGGGCTGAAGTTGCGTGATGCTAGAAAATACGCAGCTCTTCCACGTCACAGGTCCACCTCTGAGTGGCGCGGAAAAAGCCCCAGTGCACGCCCGAAGGTGCTTGCTGAAGGGATGTGGGAGTGCGCCCGGCCATCCAGCTGCGACGGAGGTGGGAGACTCGCTGAGGCATTTGTGCGCTTCCTTCAACATCGCACCTCAAGGCTTCACCCACCTTGCTCCTTCCTCACGGGGCCGTTTTCAAAAGCATGCATTCAAATGTGCAGACTAAAGCATAAAAAGACATGTGCCTGAAACTGGTGCAGTCAAACACTCAAACACACACACACACGTGCATTTTCATGCAAATTCAGCAACACGTGAGCTTCCCCTGGAAAAAAACTGTGCTTGTGCTTGTGTCTGAAGAGGTGAATGGGGTGCTTGGGAGTAACTGAAGCAGCGAATGGAAATTCTTGCCCATACCTGGCCACTGGGCTTAACAGGCCAATGCTGCCCTCTGCTGGGATGTGGCACTGAGCGCTGAAGAAAGGGAAGGGGAGTGCGAGCATCAGCAGGCAGCTGGCCCAGCTGGAGCCAAGCCCTTGCTGCAAGCGGAGCCTGACCTTGAATCCCGGACTTCTCGAGTGATGCGATAGTTCCAGTCCCGGAAAAATTCATTCTCTTTGTCGAATTCACGCTCGTCTTCCCCAATCGTCATTGTAAACCGTTTCTCCTCAAAGTCAGGCTCCTGCTCCTTCCTCATGGTGGCCTTTTTCAACACCTAAGAGGGCAAGAAGGTGATAGTAGTCACTCTAGAAGAGAGATGGCAAGACCGACACGCGGAGCACGGAGAGCTGAGCGATGGCAGAAATTGCAACATCCCACCGAGTTTCCATTCTTTGGACCAATTGGGGCACTTTTCCTGCAACCCTGCCACCCTCCAGATGCCCTGAACTGGGATGCCGAACAGCCCGCAGCTCCCCGGGGGGATGGCCGTGCTGGCCGGGGAGGATGCAAACCGGGACGCCGAGCGCTGCAGCGGCATCTCGCGACAGCACACCAGGGCCAAAATGCACGGTGCGAGGAACACGCTGCGACCATCCACTTCTGCACGGAGGCCAAGAGCCTCGGCACCCCGCCCTGGACTGGGCCGCAGGTCTCGCACCGAGCGCGGGCCGGGCCCTGGTCTCCCCAGGGGAGCCGCTTGGTGCACAGGGGCAAAATGCAGCGGGGGAACGGCCTCTTTGGCAGGAAGGCAGGACAGGCTCCCGATTCTGGACTGAGCGCCCACAGTCACGTCTGCTCCAGCTTGAAGCGGCCACACCTGAACAACCCCGCTCATTCCAGCGCACGGTCTGGCTCCGATTCAGGGGGCGGGTCGCCTTGACCTTGCTCTTATCGTGGCCACGGCACGCGGTTCCAATCCCCAGCGGAGTTTCCCTGCTGCCTCTGTGCCCGATGGGCGGGCTCACCTCCTTAGCGTGGCGGAGTCCCCGCTCCCAGGCACTCTCCACTGGAGGGTCTGGCGGGGGTGGCGGCAGGATTTCATCCACGACAGGCCCTCCCTGTTGGAAGAGAGGAGAAGGTGAGCTGACGTTTGTTTTCGTTGCTCTTGCTCTTCCTTTCTGCTGAAGTATGAACCAGCTGGTTATGCATGTCACCCTTCCTGCTTATCACACGGCACTTGGGAAGTTACTCAAGTCAACTAACCGTTATAAAAAATTATATTGGAACACTACAAATAGGAACTTGCCTTTCTTACCTTACCAACTGCTTTCATCTCACAGTATCATGGTGGTCAAGGGTGGGAAGCCTGTTTTGGTAGACGCATCCATGTACAGGTTGCCTTTTCCAAGGGGTTTGAGGAAGTTTATACAGATATTTGCATCACAAACTTGTTCAGCACTGAAAACTGCCTCGGCACTCTCTAGGCAGCCAGAAAACCAGAGCTAATGCATGCTTTTCTCTTACTTCCGAACAGGTTACTTTGAATCTGCGCGACAGCACCAAGAGCCCTTAAGCGAAGGATTCTGCTTGGCAGAACCCACACAGGACACGGGGGCGGGGCAAGAATGTGGCCCGTGGCCCAAACTCTGCTCCAAGTCGACTCTCCATGAGAAGGGATGCTGGGCACCGGGCGTCTTCTCCTTTCCCCCTGTGGGTCGGGCAGCATCAGCCACGCAGACGCTCCCCGACGCTTCCAAAACCTTTCTGTGCTTTTGGAGCTCGCCAGTGTGTCCTCCTTCAACCCACCCTTTCACAAAGCTTCGCAGTGAACAGCGAAGGCAACCGATACGCTTCTTCCAGGGCTCTGCAGGGCCCGCAACGGCTCTTCCACCCGGAGAGGCGATGCCCCCGCTTCGCAGAGAGCCAGGCCGCTGCAGAGAGCCACCGCAGAGAGCCAGGTTGCTGCAGACCTGGCTGAGACACGCCCTGCTCTCAGACACCCTGGGAGGCGCAGCCAGCTGGCTGCTCCGGGGACAGCCAGCGGCCTACTTCTGCGCATGGTGCCTCGAAGCAAGCACAAGTTTCTGCCTCTCCCAGAGGTCTGTGTGGACAGAGCTCCCCTCTGTAAACCTGCAAGTTCCGGCACAACCTGGATGGCCAGGAGACAGGGAGACCGAGGTGTGGACCCACACTGACTAACGTAAAACATGCATGGATTCAGCAGCTGGGCTGCCCTTTCACAGGTTTCTTAAAATTTCTGCCAATAGATTTGAAGCAGCAAACTCAGGTTCCTTTTCTCCTTGGCATTAACTGAGATCTCAACCTATGCTTAAGAGTCAAAATATACTTGCCTTTTCTGGTAATTTTCATTTTCCTACATGGGCCCAGGTCTGCAACAGGGACATAACTTTAATTATTCAGTCTTTCCCTGTGAAGTTTCAAGCAACCCAAAGGAGTTCTTTTAAAAACTGCCAAAAAGTTTTTGTTCTATTTTACAGTTCTTTGCCTTCCTTTCAGTATGTTCTGCTGTGGCAACGGATCAAGAAAAAGCTAATAAAGTACTGATCTGAAGGACACGCATCTTTTATAAGTAACTCAGAAGAACGCCTTGCACCTGTTTGCATATCTACTGCCCACCCAAATTGCCTGGCATTTCAGCGGTACTCAAGGAAGTCTCTCCACAGGAGCAGCTTCGCTACGCCAGGAGGGCGTATTTTAGTATTTAACGACATTCCTACACTTGCCAGTAGCTGAAGCTCTCTGGGCAGCACATACAAGGTGCGGCGTGTTCTCCATGTAACATGCTGGTCGCATTCTGAACAGCTCAACCAGAGCACTGGCTAAGAAAAGGGTTTCAGTTGGAGCACCTGAGTTTCCAAGTGCAGAACAGGCATGATCCGGCCAATGGGCCTTTTGTGAAATGTCCTTCTTGGAAACAGTTCTGAGCAGGCGATGAAAGATGCCACCCCATCCTCAGTGAAACCTGCAGCTTTCGTGCGCGCTCAGAATACTAAAAGAATGAGATACACGATCCAAGCGGGACTTGGAGAAGCAGAGTGGGGTTTCTTGCCTCCTCAGTCTGGAAGGCTTTAGGGAAGAGGCTACTGCACTTGTAAGCAAAATTCTTGAGCCACATGCTTACAAGTTAGAGGCATTTAAGTGAGACTTTCTTGTTCACACTGCCTATCGCTTAAGAGGGTAATTATTCCAGAGCAGCTTCTCAATGGACCGGACATCTTTGCTAACGGGGCGGTTTTTACCTTTCCTTCTTAACGTCTTTCTCGGATGTGCGCTGTCTCGTGAGAACATGGCTCCAGAAAGTGGCTGGGAGCATTTTAATACAATATGGCTCAGATGCACGGATGCCTTGGTCTCCTGCACGCGTGCCTTGCTCTCTGGGCAGAGCGGCTTGCGTGTGTGTGTGTCTCGGCATGTGAGGCTGCTGCACCGAGTCACGGCATGTGCACAACCGAGTTCTCGCAAGCACGGGGCACGGCGACAACCGATCCCACCCCGAGGCTGCCTTGTGGGCAGCAGGCAGAGGACGACGCAGAGCCCTGCTCTTCTGACGTTAGAGCCACGAGTGCCGAGCAGAGAGAGCCATGGGCCTACGCAAAGCCACACTTCGGCTTACAGGGGACTTAAAAGGGGCTGTGCCGTCCTTTCTTCCCCCAGGTCTTGCAATCATTAGCACAGTCAACACAAGAGAAGTTGCGGGGCCTTTGACTGCCAACGGAGACGCTTGGCTTGCTCCTGCCTTTACAGAGCTTCTCGAGCAACGTTGCCTGTTTGGCCTCGCAGCATTCCAAAAGGAACCACAACAAGAAGACTGCCAAAAATGGAAAGAGGAGCTCTATCATACCCATGGATTGGCTGGCATCAGAGGGTGGGGCCCAGGGCCAATTGGTGGTGCACCATTGGGCGGGAAAGGATCTGGCTTGGAGATCAGAGAGTAGTTTCCCTTGTCATTGACACCAGGATGAATAAACCGGCAGTTCATCCCCCAAGTACAGAGCCCTGCAGAGGGGAAAATGTACAGAAATGGTAAAAGCTTCATGCAGAAAAGAGTAAAAAGGTGAGAACAGTTTTTACTCTTGAGGAAATCGAACCAACCACATACCATGCATGGAATTCCTATAATGGGGTGATAGCCTGATTTAGAACTCGAAGTGATCTATCTTTTTGATAAAAAACAGTTCTTGCTTTTATTCCTTGCTACAGCTATTGCTTATTTTGTGAATTCACTGAGCTCAACTAGTCATAAGTTAAGTTTCTTCTGCACTGCTCCGTTTCTTCCCACTCCCACGAAGTGGATGCAACAGATCCTCCCAAACCAATGCCAGGAGTGTTAAGACCTGGCAGGTAACTTATTTATTTTAAGAATGCATATCCCCTTTAAAAATTCCCAGAGACGCTTCTATGATGGAGTGCTACTAAACAAAGCTCCAGGAGCCTAACAAAACGCAATTCAAAAACAACTTTCAAAAATCCAAGCTGCGAGCCAAAAAAGATGTGAAAGCCAACGCTGGTGGTAAAATTCAAACTTCAAAGATTCCGGACGATCTGTTTTCCACCCCCTGCCTTGGGGAGGGCCAAGGGGCCTCGATCCATGCAGACTGGGGTGCTGCACCTCTTTCAGCTCGAGGGCCAGCAACTGTTTCTGAGAAGCTCTCGGACGCTGCATTCCATGGCTGGCAGGTCCAAACACAAACGGGGGAGCTCAAAGCAAAATACAGCCCCTTCCCCCAGCATGATTTGGCTCAGGGGTGGGCAGAAGGCGAATCCTGGGACATTTTGGTCTTCAACGCCATGCATTCCCAGCCACTGGTTCTGTTCTGAAAGGCCTATGAGAGCTGAATCCAAATCCAACTGGAGAGCAGGACTGGGTCCCCAGGTGGCCTGGATTTGGTCCCTGGGCCAGAGGTGCAACGTTTCTGATGTGGGTAAACACAGCGGCTAGCACAACGGGTAACAGCAAGTCTGGATTTCAGCAGTGTCAGGGACAAGCATCAGGGACATGAGGTGCCAGTGACATCCCTGGCTTGTGGGCTGCGGGGAGGTGGCCACTGCTGGAGACAGAATAAAGGAGGGTGAGGCCCACCTGGGCCTTATCCAACAGGGGCTCCCTGGGAAACTTCATCAATACGAAAACTGTGGGGACTCACAAGCCCAGGCAGCAGAGGCCCGAGTCCAGACAGCAGTCCTGACGGAGGCTCGAGAGGAAAGGGAAGGCGTGGGATCAGCTCCTACCTTTCACAAAAAAACGGCAGGTGAGACGCGGCCTCACTTTCCTGTCGCTGGGGTCTTTGACCTCTCCCTCCTCCAGGTCGTCATCCTGAAAGGCACAGAAGAGCAGGTGCTTTGCAGCGCGGAAGCTGCTGTCAGTGAAGCCACAGGCAGGATGGACATGCTCTTTTCCCTGGGGCGCGTTCGTGTGCGGGGTGGCCGTGCTTACTCAGGGGCGGGATGCTCCTTTGCCCATGGAAGGTCCCGACCCCTGCACCTCTACTTAAAAGTGATCGCAGACGGCAGGCCTGGCCAAGGCCTCCACTCAACACCCTGGGTAGCAAAGTGGTCTAACTTAGCTCGACAGCCCTGCCTGCTCCTCTGGATTGTGCCAAAGGGCAGGCCAGGATGTTTGCTAGTTCACCTCTCCTCAAAGAGGCCTGACAAGAAAGGGGGAGGTTAGGGTTAGGGTTCATGTAGCCTCTAGCATGCGCCCTTTCGGAGGGCTAGGTTCCAAAGTGCAGAAATGTAGGGCTTACATGAACAGACGTGGGCTGAGTGAAGCTTCAGAAGATACACGGTTCAGCTTCCTGGCACCATAAGCTGATAAAAGGGAATTGTCGAAGGACAGGGAGCTGACAGGCCCCACAAGACTCCATGGAGGTGAAAACCCAGGTATCCTGAAAACTTAATCACTTGGCACAGGGGTACTCAATTCAATTTTGGAAAGGCTCTTGCCTTGGACGGGGTCCAAGACAGAAAGAGCAGGGCTGAACCAGCAGAAGCACCAGTGTGCGAACTTACATCAATCTCGCCGTCATCAATTTCTCCATCCTCCTCTTTCTTCTTCTCTTTGGGAGGCTCCTGGCCGTCCTTTTCGTCGTTGCTCTTTGGACAAGGTTTCTTCTCCTCCTCTGGTGGCTCATCTCCCTTCTCTTCCTCCTCCTCCTCCTCCTCCTCCCCACCAGCCTTATCGGCCTCGTCATCAGCAGCGCCGGCACTGGGCTCCTCGGGGACCTCCTCGTCATAGTCCAACTCGTGCTCGTCCAGCTCCCGCGTGACTGAGGATGCTTCATCACCAAGATCGTTGACACGGTCCTCCTCCTCCTCGACACACAGGGAGTTCTTCAGCTCCCTGCTCTGCTCATTATTGTCAGAGTCCTGAGACTTGGCTTCACTTAAGCGGTCTTCTTCATCCGAGCGGTTCTCCTCTTCCTCCTCCTCTTCCTCCTCCTCATGGCTCAGCGCTCTGGCTGGGTCCTCCTCCTCCTCCCCCAAATGGGTGCCCCGTGCTTCCTCGCCATCCTGTTCTGAGCCACTCTCTTTCAGGATTTCGTCATCGGAGAGCTGCTGATTGTCCTCTTCCTCCTCCTCCTTCTCACCGGGAGAGTGGGGGTTTTGCTCAGGGCTTTCCGAAACATCCATTAGGGTCTGCTAGTCTGTAACAAGGAAAAACAGGTACATCACTGGGTGGGAAAGGAATGGTTTGGGGCTGCTTTTTAAGGGTGCATCTTTCAGCCTTAACCATTCCTATAGTTGCTTGCTCTCCAGGGGACACACCCTTCAACTGTACAATTCCAGCATATAATCCAAGAGGAGTGACAGGGTGCAACTACCTTACGATACCATTTACAAGTGCAGCCCCCCCAAGCAGATTTTCCTCTGCTCTGGTGCACAGTGGACGGGCTGTGCAAGACAACCACGAGGCTCTCCTTGACAGTAATGAATCGTGCATCTGCTGCTAATGCACATATAAAATACATTTCCTGGCAATTCACCAAATGCAACCGAGGAGCAGAAGCTTTGGCTTTTCCTGGCTGCACCCCCTTTCTCCCGCCCCCCAGGCATGCTGTGCTTCCTTTGGTTTCACCACCTCCTAAAGGTTAAGATACATCCCCTAAGGCTTAGTAACTGGCTAGGAGTGAAATTCTGCAGGTGTTTTCCGACACGTCTGCCTGCCCCCTTGGCCTTATGCCCCAGCCACTACTTGGGCCTGGAGAACTTCTCTGAAATTGTAGCTGGGTCTTCAGCTGGAAGAGCTTCAACACCCCTGAACCATGTGGAGGACACCTGCTCTGGTATGCAGCTTGCCCAGGGAGGTAGGCAGTACCTGCATCAGGAACATATGCTCAGCTTAAATGCCCAGCCAGTCAGCCAGCTCTTCACATAACCACCATGCTGCCAGGTGCACATAAACCCTTTTTCTATACCCGTCCTGTGCGTTCTCTTCTCTTCCCTCCCTCTCCTCCCCAGCTTTGCCAAATCCAAACACAGAGGCAGTCACTTATTTTCAGCCTTGTGCAAACCAAAACTGTGGAAAGAGAATTCACACAAAATCAATGACTGGATAGTTACTTAATTCACAAATACTCTTAGAGTGCAGAGTATGTGAAATCATGACGTACCTACAGCTTGAACGTGAGTTGCTACTCCCAGGGCCTGGGGCAGACGACAATACCTAGATGGAAAAATTCCGGATGTGGAGTGGTGTTAGTCCATGCAGCAAGATCAACAGAGGGTTCTGTGGCGTCTTGGGGACTCAGGGCGCAACCCTAGGCCTGCCGAGGCAGAAAAAGGCCTACAACTCTCCGAAAACTCCAGCCAGCACAGGCTGTGGGGCATTGTCGGCCTTTCTTCCTGACCAAGCTTGCATAGGGTTGCCTCTCGACAGCTTTATCGTGGTGGTGGCTTTTGGGGGCCTGAGACGCTTCACGAGGACCTCTTCCCTGGGTGCAAAGCAATGGCACTTGTGCCCAGGGCTCCTCAGCCAAACTACAAATCCAAGGAAAGGCACTTTGAAGACATGCGAAGCAGCAGCCACAATTCCAGCGACGTGGATAGAAGGAACCCTTGCGCACGATGGGGCAAAAGGCAGGCAGCATGAATTGAGGGCCAGGAAGGCAGGGCTGTGTGGGTGAGGTGCTTGGCCTGTGGGCTGAAGGCAGGCGTACTGCACTTACCGACAGGTCCCAAACAGCGGGCTGGCGGGGGGGATAAGCAGAGCAGAGGGCAGCAGAGGTTATTCCGGAATTAACGTTATGAAAGCCATGGCATTAGCTGGCTTCTATACATTTCATTCTGGCAATAACCCACGAAGGAGACTTTCTAGAAGAGAAGTGACCATGAGGGATATCTACTGCTACATGGGACGTATGAACAAGGAACAAACTCCAGCTTTAAAAGTCCTCCTCCTTCTTCCTCTCCTATCAGACCTTGGAAATCATAATGGCCACACACTCCTTAGATATGGTTGCTCTGAGCAATATGACATTGCCCCGAACCCATTCTTTTAATTTTTCCCCAGCCAAGAAGCTCTTCTTCATCATCTATGTCTTTTCCCGTTAATTTTACCTTGCCTTACCAGATGCAACAGTCTAGGTACGTCATTTCTCATTACATCGCCAAAGTATTCTAGTTTTCTGCATTTTTAATTTCTTGCTTTCAGGATCTCTTCTACAATTCTTCACTGTAATACTTCTTTGCTGGTCACCCACTTGGTGCCTTAAATTTGTAATACCCCTGCAACAAATCCACATTGCTTCCACCTTTTTTAAGGTAGCCCGTCTGTGTTAGAGCCCACAATTCCATGTTATACCCTTGGCAAACTGCCACCGCATCATTCTATGCATATATGTTCTGGGATGGAAAGTAAAATATGACTTGCATATGAGGCCAGGTTTAAATTTTCAGCATTTCTAGGCTTATACAGTTAATTTAAATGACAACTAAAGTAAAAGTACTAGCAGGTTTAAGCATGCTATGAATTGCCTCCTGTTTAATATGAATCAGGGCAGTAAAGGGTAACCTGGGAGAAGTGTCATTTTATAGCACTTAAAGTTCGATGCAGTGATAAGAAACTTCCATGCCCAATAAGCTTGCCAAAGTCACTGTTTATGATTCTGATTTTAAAATATTTTGAACCAGAAAGTATTCTCTTCTGAGCACTTATTTCCTTACAATGCGAAATGTCCAAAGTTAAAGTTCAGCACTAACAATCTAACAACCACAGACAAAGAGTAAGATAAGCTCAGATAATTGCTACGCTGGCTCAAATGGATGGCTTAAAAACAAACCACTTGGGAAAATGAGATCAAGCTACCTTCAGCAGGGAAGATAAGATGATAAACTAAAAGCTGGAAATATTTTGTTTCCTGATTGTTTGATCCATCATTATCTAATAGCTACTGACTTCCTCAGTGACATACAATAATCACAGAATGCTTGAAAACCTGCTCAATTTGTTTATACATGGATCCAATTCAATAACATAGCTAAACCCACTTTCAATTAACAGCCTAGGAATACCTTACTTCTGGGTTGTTTTGGGGCATGTGAACTTGGAAATGCCAGGAAGTCTGTCCCTTGGTCAGACTTGCCATAGAACAGGTGCAGCTGGAGAGATGGCCTTTTCTTGGCTCACTTCAATTGTACTTCAGTTCTTTCCTACGTAGAAGAATTTCCTCTTTCCAACCTGCAGCTGATTCTTACCCCAGGTGACAAGATAACTATTAACAAGTCTAGAGAAAAACTGGAGAACAAGTAATGAACGTTTTGCACCACAGAAGTGCATGAAATTAAATTTAATGAATGGCAAGATTAAAAAGCAAAATGTTGAAGCTTACGCTTGTGACTTTTAAAGTTCTAACAAGGGAGGGAAAATCTCATATGAAAAGCACTGTCAGATGGTAAGGAGAAGATGTGACTGTTGCCTTTATATCATCCTCTCCCAAAGGATGGCCGCCTCAGAGCTTTAGGTGCTATTTGCTTTTAATCACCACATCTGAGCAGAACATTGTATCTGCCAAGCAAAGCACCTGCTATCAAGGTGGTCCTGAAGCACCAAAGCTCCATGTGGCACGAGGCAACGCAGCTGTTGTGAAGATAGAAAAGTAATTATAAATAAAAACAGAATTGTTTCAGGGGAAAAATATCCTCTGTCCACGGCTGCCAAAAAAGACAAGGCAGGATAGATGGAAATGCCTTTCTACCCCAGTGGAAAGCTGCTTTTCTATAGGATATAATCAGTGGTCAGAGAAATGCTCAGGGGGCCAGATTAAGTTCCAGTTAGGAAATATCTCAGAAAAGACATTATGTCTTATCCACCTAACCAAAGATGACAATACAGAGCTGGATGAGGCCCAGAATCTGACTTGCTATACAGATGGCTTCACTGGCTCATCAGGAGGATCCTTTGCATAGTGACAGAAGCCCCTGCACAGCCTGCAGAAGGGCCAGGTTCTATCCCCAGCACCTCCACTTAGGTATGGTAGGAAGCAGGGCTATGAAGGGCCTCTCTCTACCTATGGAGCTGCCTTCGGGTAGAAATGCCAGTACATCCACCACTGATGAAACAATGGATACTATAAAGAAGTGGCCATCTCTTCATAATAGTAACACGCAACCCCCCCCCCACCATTTAATTCCCAGCTTGTCCAGCTAGAAAAATCCAGGCTGGCAGGACACCTCCCTCAGGCCTTGGGGTGCCACTGCTGAACACAGCACCCCAAGTCTCTGCTCCAGGCACCCCCAGATGTGTGGCACTACAACCGCCAGCAGAAAACTGCCTTCTACCACCTTTGCAGAGTGCCTGCCTAGGAACAATGGGAGCCCAACAGAGGGGGCCCAGCAGGGGGATGTTGGGGCCTTCAGGGCCTTGCAGCCCAACAGAGCAGAGTTTTGATTACTGGGTGCTAAAACAAAGAGCATCTGGCTGGGGGGTGCGGGGAACTGTACCCCAACACACCCAGAGGACACCAGGCTCGGTGATGCTGGGAGCTGCAATCCAACAGAGGGCGGCTGGCTGGGGGATGCTGGGAACTGAGGTTCCGCACTCTGGGGGAGCAGGTGGCAGAATGTGCTCGGCACGACGCCGACCATCCACCCCGAGGGGGCCCGTCGAGGTCATCGGCACTACACGCCCACCAAGCTAGCACCGGGCGCCTCCGGAGAAAGCCGAGGCCTCGCCGGCCCCCGACCTCGGCCTGCCCCTCCGGGCGAGGGAGGGACTCGGCCGCCCGCCCCCCCGTTGCCCCCGGAGAGACTCCGCGCGCGACCAGCAGCGCCCCCCCACCCGAGGAGGCCTCGGCCGCGCCCCTTCCCCGCCCACGCCCGCGCCCGCGCCGCCCGCGGGGCTCGCCGCGCCTCACCTGGCCGGACGGGAAGGGGGTCGGGGGAGGGAGCGGGGGAGAGCGACTCCGGGAAGCGGCGGGCGCAGGCAGGGCCTCTACTGGCGGCAGCGGCAGCCGAGCAGGGAGGCCATGGCGTGACGTCATCCGGACGCGACGCGTCGTCGGGAAGACTCCTGAGAGACAGCGAGGAGACGCGGTGCGCGTGCGCAGCAGCGGCCCGGCCGGCGCGCGACCAGGAGGAACAAAAAAAAAGGAAAGGAAAGGGCGTGGCCGGGCTGAGCTTCGGAGAAAAAATTGACAGGCGGGAGGGGGACGCCCCCGGTGGCCGAGTGGCCAATCAGAGGCCTCAGCGGCGGGTCTCAGACAGAGGGGAGACGTCCAGGAAAGGAGGGGCAAGAGGAGCGCGCTGCGCATGCGCCCTTCCCTGCCTGACGCTTTGCTCGGCGCGTCGTGCACTAAGCTGAAGTGCAATTTCCATCGTACCGCCATAATTCAGCTGCGGCGGCTGCGGATGATGGGACATGCGGCTCCCCTCCGCTGGAGGGCGCCGTATATTGGGGAAAGGGAAGGGACTCTGGGCATGTGCAGAGTGCTCGGCGCTCCAGGCGCACCTTCGTATCATCTGGCGCTGCAGTGCAGGCTCGATCGTCGACTGCCGCGCGCAGGAGCGTTTGGCCGCCGGGAGACACGAGTGCGGAGACGAGACATTTTCCGATCGAAGCCACGGGACGGGGCAGGAGGCAGCGCTCCCGGCTCCTTCGCCGAGCTCCCGGGAGGGGCCCCGTTGCAGCGCGCCCAGCGTCCGGCAACCCGCGCGGTGCCCGGTGCAGAACCCCCAGCGCGACGCGGCGTCCCATGTTCCCCAGCAGCTGGCCCGCCTTTGCTCCAGGAGGGGGCACGTGCGCATTGGGACGAGTAGCCCTGGCAGCCTTGCCTTCCTCCGGGTTTTCCCGGGCCTTGCATGGCTCTCCCCATCGGGGCACCCACGGAAGGGCGCTCTGGAGCAAGACGGGGCCCCCCTCGGTCTGGCCAGGCCCTCTCGCCATTCAGGGCCAACCCCCAAGTTTGCTTGAGACACGGGCGGTTTTATTCCAATTTCTTTCCCCACTATGCCTTACTTGGAGTGCGCCTGCCTCCCAACAGTCATTTATGTATTTAAAATATTTCTATGCCGTCCTATTCGCAAAAAAGCCTCAGGACGGCTTACAATATAAAAAATAACATAAATAACATAAATAAATTCCCAACCTACACTGGCTGCAATTAAAAACATAGAAAAGACAATATTAAAACTTATTAAAATACCGCTGGAATAAAAAGGTCTTCGCCTGGCGCCGAAAAGCAAATAATGATGGCGCCAGGCAGGCCTCTCTGGGGAGCATATTCCATAGATGGGGCGCCACCGCAGAGAAGGCCCTCCTCCGAGTACTTGCATCCTAATATCTTTCACGGAGCGTTCCCGGAGGAGGGCCTTTGCCGCCGATCTCAAGGGGCGGGAGGGCAAATATGGAAGCAGGCGTTCCTTCAGGTATCCAGGTCCCAAGTCATGCACTGGATCAGCGTTTTCCTCCAGCCCCCCAAGACCCCTTCCTTGGCTGCTGGTCACGTTAGCTCAGACCCCACCAGTGTATACTTAAAGCTGGGGGGGGGGGTGTCTTTTGCCCCAGGGTGCATCACTTCACACACTGACCCTCGCTGCTCGGTCTCCCGACTTGGAGAGGCCGCTTGGAGCTCCTCGCAATCCCTTTTTGTTTTACCGACTTAAATCATTTAGGCTCAGCATCAAACTTGGCCACTTTGCTGCTCGCTTGTAATTCCAGATCATTGGAATGGTTCAGATCGGTTGAAAAGCGTGGGTCCCTCCGTGAAGAGGCCCAAAGGAATGGCTCAGGGTGTCTCCCACTCGTCCAGGCACAGCTTGAAGAAAGAAATCTTGCCTTGCAAAAGCGAATGTTGCAGGAACGAAAAAGAATAATGCACCAGCAAACGACAGGAATTTTGTGGAGCTATTGTGGTGTGGCAGTTGCGAGGACAAGACGGGGACTACAAAGATCCAGCTTCTAGTCCTCACTCAGCCAGGAAGCCCACCGGGCAGCTCTCGGCCCAACCTACCTCACAGGGTTGTTGTTGTGGGGAGAAAAAAGCCAGATATAAATGCAAATACAAGAAAAAAAGCATGTTGCTCATATCCAATTCCATGGCTGCAGAGGGAAGGGTGTGCTGGAATCGCACAAGGGCAAAATTCATGGGTAGAGCTTACTTTTCTGTATCCTAGAAGGTGCAGTGGAAATTACACTCAGATGAATGCATTTTTAACGTCCATTTATTAGCAGTCCCTAAACCCAAGGACAAGCTTTCTCTAAAACTGTTCAAAATGTGTTATCATGGAGTTACTTAATTTTGAATGTGATGAAGTTCACCACAAGTGGGAGCTGGAATCCAGCAACGATCGAAAGCTGAGCAGTTTTCATGTGTATGAAAACACTTCTCATGTTTTCCGATTCCATGTATATTCTTGCTGCTGATTGACTGATTCAGGAAGCTGACAGAAAAGCATATTGTGAAAACCCAACGGAGTGTGTGTGTGTGTACAGAAGAGGCCAGAAAGATAGTGTGTGATGTGTACACAAGCCTACGCTACCTGTTGTGGAAGAGTGTTTACCTGTATCTATGTGAGGACACCAGATTTGTTGTAGACTTATTCTTCTGGAATAATTACCTGTCCCTAATCAATATTGCCTTGCAAAACACAGACCAAGTTTATGACTTTTTAATTCCTTATTTTGTAAGCCATCCTGAGCGCTTGGTGGAAGGACAGGATATAAATGCTTGTAATAAACAAGTAATATTTCTTTTAAAGCATTTTAGCTACTTCATGGCACCTCCCACAAAAAAGCTGCAGGAATGACTTACAATTAATCATTAAAAGAAGATGATTTATCCTGCTGGTAATCTAAAAAGACATGAAACACCAGGAAAAGGGGACGGGGTATAAAACAGGGAGAGGAAATTAAGGGCCCAATTTTATATTAGGTTAGACAGAAAAAATCCGACGCTATACATAACATTGTCCCCAGAGTCATTTTTCTTCGAACAAAATGAAGGATAATCAGCTTAAAGGCCTCCATGTGTTTGAACCTTGCAAACATACGGACCATTCAAACCCCATTCCTGCTTTAAGGGAAGACTTTTTACTAGCTCATCTCTTTGGAGCTGATCCAGTGTGAAGTGGCGATGGCAATGAATTTAATGTGCGTACCGCTCAGTGGGCAACGCTCTCTGGCTAGCTGGCAACAGATTATAAGGAACACGCAGTCGGCACAGCTGGGCACAGCCTTGGTTTCAGCACCAGAGCTGTGGACAGCGCCCTTTCAGGCTGTTTTTCTGTGGGTACCACAGCTGGGGGGGGGGGGGTCCCCACAGCAGCGCTCAAACAATGGAGGGGGGCGTGTTAGACAGGGAGAGTGGGAATGTCCCGGTCTGTTGATTCTGGAATGTTATCCCAAAGCAATCAGAGAATCTTAGAATAGTAGGGTCGGAAGGGGCCATGAAGGCCATCCAGTCCACCCCCCAGCTGTTGCAGGACACCAGCTCACCCCCTCCCACTCAGAGGGCTGCCCAGTTTCTCTTTGAAGGCCTCCGGTGTGGGAGAGCCCCCCACCCCTCCAGGCAGCTCGCGCTGCTCTGATCTACGTGGAAATGCAGTTCCCATCCAATGTGGGCTCATTTCTTTCTTGCACATTCCTGCTTCATGCCATCGAAATGTTTATTCTCGCCAAGCAGAACAAAATAATATAAAAGCAGATTATCTTTGCAGCTTCCAGATCCTGCCTTGTCTGTGGAGCCTTGCGTACCAAATTCACACTTCACACTGGTCTGGCCGGTCTAAGGAATGGATTTGCCATGTTATACGCGATCGCTTGGCCAGCCGGCAGCGGGGCCTCCAGTCTGCCGAGGGAGAGGAAGCCTAGAGGCCAGGCCGCCCTCGAGGAAGAGCGCGCAGTTAATTCAGTGCGCCTGCATATGGAGCAACTTGCGTTGGTGGCTCCCCATGATGCTCATCCTCTCTAGGAAGCGGTAACTCGCTCTCCATCTGCAGATTCTGATGCAGTCAAAACAGCACCCCACACGCACAGCGGGGAGGCGTCAGCAGGGTTGGAAGGACCCCAAGTTTTGCAGAAGTTAAAGACTCTTTAAGGGTGCAGGGAAAATCCTAAGAGCGATGCCCTTCCCAACAGTCCGGGGAGGACCGAGTGGGTGAGACGAGTGGAAAAGTAAGGAGCTGGGGGATTTGGAATTCCCGTTGCTGATCCAATTAAAGACTAAAACGGTTCAGGGAAACAGATCGCTGCTGGCGTGGCTTGGTTTTGCCTCGGAGAACTTCTAGCCGTGTCCACAGGAGTCTTTGTCTCAAAATGAAAGGGGAGGAGGTCTCAGAAGGTCCTGATTTAGCCAGAGTCTCCTCCTTTCCATTTCATAATGCGATTTCTTCTGGGCAAGGGGATTTCTGGTCACAGGGAGAGAGCAGAATCTGATGGCCGTGAAGAATGCAGGGAAGAGAGTATGTGCTTGGCACACTGATCTGCAAAGCCCCAAGATGTCATATCGCACATCACAATATCGCCAGAATCTGAGTATGACACACACGCACTTCTGCGCAGATGCCGCTGTTTTGGCTACATGCGTATCCTGCAGTGGGAAACACGCAAGTGCGTGGCGATGGTGCCTGAGTGTGTGGCGTGGGCACACACGTCCAGTCGAGCCAGCTTGCCGCTGGTCTTGGAACGGTCTTCCTCAGCCGGGGGAGGTGAAATCTGCAGCCCCAGGAAGGGGCTGGGTTGCAGGAAGACGGGCTTTGCTTGCCCGTGACCCTGCAGCTCCAGAGCAGCCACCCTCTGTTGCTATGGGAGAGGTCGAACCCTAAGGGTGTTCCCAGCGGCACCCTCTGGTGCCCCCTGCCCTTGGTGACGGACCCAAAGCCTGCGATGGGAACTAGTCGGGGGCTGTTCAATTACCTGCCAAAAGAGGCCCCGTGGAACCCAGAGCGCAGGCATTAAAAAGGCAGCGAGGGCGCTGCATTTCTCGGGTGCGCTTCCCCGGCGAACGGCACTTCTCCACCCGATAAGCAATCCCAGCCAAACCGTGCATCATCGGGAGCGTGAGAGCAGGCTTCTCTTCTCCCAGGTTTGCCTGCCGGAGCAGGGCTGCATCGGCAAACGAGGAGCCGGCTTCATATCTGAGCACACCCGGGCGGGCGCCAGCCACGCGAGTGGTGAGAGACAGAGGCTGACGAAGGCAGAGGCTTCCCGGCTGCTCCCTCCACGCACGGCTGGGGGGAGGCGTGGGAAGACGCCGCGGCCGGCCGGGGCTTTGCCTCTCGTCTCCAGGAGCCGAGGATGATGCGATGCGAGGTAAGTTCTGCGGGAAAAGTTCCGCGGCTGCTTGGGGAAAAATAGACAGACAGGTGGCGATGGGTTTGGGGAATGGAATCGGGGAGGCGAGGCAGAGGAGCAGGGAGCCCCAGCTGTGCAAGTTTCCGTGCAGTGCAGAGCGCCACACGATCAGGTGGGGAAGGGCAGCTGGAGAGGCAGGTGGTCTGGAGGTCAGCAGGGACTGCTCCGGCCCTGGGGAGGGTGGCTGGGTCTGTGGGGGCTGCATTTTGCCGGTCGCAAGGCCAGAGTTCAGGTGCGCGGTCTCCCTGGCTCTCGTGGAGGAGGAGAGAGAAGCCATTTCCTTGAGGCTTTGGGACAGGGCGGCCAGCCCGCCATTTCTCTTTCCCCTGTCTCTTTGCGGGGGGCTTGGATAAAGCCCAGGAAGCAGAGGGACATGTCTCGCGTTGCCCCCTGGAGCTGCCTTGCTCCCTGTGGGGTCCACGCCCATTCTGAGTCCCCCCCCCCGGTGAGTCCTTCCCTGTGGGGAGTTTGTCCGAAGGCACGGCACCCTTGCCGATCTCGGGACGTCGCTTCAAGTTCACTTATGCTTCACTGAGGACTTTCTGGAAGTGCTGACCTGTCTTTGCCCCTCCAAGAAAAGGGGAGCTGGGAATTTAGCATTAGGAAAAAAGGTAGCATTTGGGCAAAGGAGGCCGAGAGGGTGTTTTTGCCGGGTGGAGGGAGACGCTTCCATTCCTCTTCCCCGATGCTCACCTGTTCTGGCTTCAGGAAGGTGGCCAAAGCGCTTCCCCTTCGGGGGAAAGCGTACGCCCCTCCCTCCTTGCTGCTGGAGCATTCCTTGCCAGATGTTGGCCTGCACGTACGTGGGGAGCAGAGTGCTGCTTTCCCCGGGGTCTGTGATGCCGCCCGTCGGACGCACGGCGCCTGGAGGAGGAGGAGGAAGGGGACGGGAAGCTCCACGTGGGAGTACAGAGGCCGGGGGCTTGTGGGAAGAGGGCTGCACCCCAGGTATCAGCAGAGGGATATGCCGCTCTCCTCTTGATCCATGCGGCTACCTGGATGGGTGTGCAGGTAGCCGGAAGAGCCACTGGCCCTGCCGTAAGCAGGGAACTGGCTGCTCGGAGCCCTGGCAGGCAAGCCAGCAGTGACTCTGAGGGCCAGGATGAAAACCACTGTCCTTCCCAACACACACACACACACACACACACACACACACCCACCCTTCCTTCCGGGTAAGTCAGCCCTGACAGGGAAGCAGCAGCAAGAAGAAAGCAACAGAAGGACTCACATTCTCCTAAGCAGGGACTTTCACCTGGGGGAAGGTGCCCAGCTTGGCCCGTCACCTGCTTTGGAGCTGGTTGGCCCGTTTGTAATCACTGGAGTCCAACTGTGTGCCAGATTCAAGTCTGGGGTGCCAGCCGCTGGCCCCGGGGTGGCAAGGGTCTCCTTCACTGCAGAACTCCCGGGGGCATAGCAGCCTCTCCGGAGGGGCCTTCGCGTCCAGAAATGTGTCCGCACGGACGGAGGGCCCTGGCCGAGGCTAGCGGGATGGCTGCTGC
Organism: Varanus komodoensis; assembly: GCF_004798865.1. Taxonomy (NCBI): domain Eukaryota; kingdom Metazoa; phylum Chordata; class Lepidosauria; order Squamata; family Varanidae; genus Varanus; species Varanus komodoensis. The sequence goes on along the minus strand of NW_025335550.1, from coordinate 11,265,228 downwards.
TGGTCCGGAGGGACGGCTGGGGGCAGGCCAGACCAGGGCGGGGGGACGGCACGGGCACGCCTCTTTTCTCTCTTGGGAGCATCCAGTCTGTATCCATGCAGGGCTTTCCTGCCGGGCCGACGGCGGCGTCCGCTGAGCCTGCACGGGGAGAAGCCGCCTAGGCCCTGGGGCAGAGGCCTGGCCTTCCCGACCCGACGCAGCAGCGCCCCTTCCTCGCCCGGCCCCGGCCATGGAGGGCAGCGGACCGAAGCTCGGCTCCCCCACGAACGTCTCCCTGGCGGGCGGCGAGGGCGCCCTGGGGCCGCTGGTGTACAAGGCCGTCTCCGTCTGCCTGGTGCTCGGCGTGTGCGGGGTGGGCGTCGTGGGCAACGTCATGGTGGTCCTGGTGGTCCTGACCAGCCGCGGCATGAGGACGCCCACCAACTGCTACCTGGTCAGCCTGGCGGTGGCCGACCTGATGGTCCTGCTGGCCGCCGGGCTGCCCACCGTCTCCGAGAGCCTGGCAGGGACGTGGATCTACGGGCTCGCCGGCTGCCTCGGCATCACCTACTTCCAGTACCTGGGCATCAACGCCTCGTCCTGCTCCATCACGGCCTTCACCGTGGAAAGGTAAGGCGAGGTCTTCCGGCCCCTTCCAGCCGGCCCAGGGCAGGGGAGAAGGGGGCCCTGCCCAGGCTCCCGCCTCAGCCGCCGGAGGAGGCCGACGCTCGCGCTGATCCAGACGCTGCCATGCTGAGCACCCTGGGCCTGCAAGCTTGGGCCTGCAGACCCATTCGGGGAGGGCTCAGCGCCCACCCTTTTGGGGATGCCCGACCCAAGCGGGCTCGCCCATCCCGGCCGCCCCTGCTGGGCCGGGCCGCCGTCCTCCACCCCCTTCCTCCAGCTGCCCGCTCCTGCCTCCCCGCTTCTCTCCCTCGTCTCGTCCCGCCCCTGCCCCCAGGTACATCGCGATCTGCCACCCGATGAAGGCCCAGGCGCTGTGCACCCTCTCGCGGGCCAAGCGCATCATCGCGCTCGTCTGGGCGCTCACCTCGCTCTACTGCACGCTCTGGTTCTTCCTGGTGGACCTCTCCGGCAGCAGGGGCCGGCGGCTGGAGTGCGGCTACAAGGTGTCCCGCAACCTCTACCTGCCCATCTACCTGCTCGACTTCGCCCTCTTCTTCGTCACCCCCCTGCTCCTCGCCTCCGTGCTCTACGGCCTCATCGGGAGGGTCCTCTTCCGCAGCCCTGCCCTGCGCCAGCCCAGCGGCCCGGCCGAACCCTGGCCGGCGCGGAGGCGCCCGGAGGCCGGCCGGGGCAAGGCGGGGAGGCCCGGAGCCAGGAGGCCCGTCTCCTCGAGGAAGCAGGTAGGGAGGAGGGCTCGGCAGCCCCCGCCGGTCGTGTGGGTCTGGGACCAGGCCGGGCCTTGCGTGCATCTCGCCCGGCCTGCGGCGAGCTCTCCCTCCCGCCCCGCAGGTCACCAAGATGCTGGCCGTGGTGGTGGTCCTCTTCGCGCTGCTGTGGATGCCCTACCGCACCCTGGTGCTGGTCAACTCCTTCGTGAGGCGGCCCTTCCTGGACCGCTGGTTCCTGCTCTTCTGCCGCCTCTGCGTCTACGCCAACAGCGCCATCAACCCCATCATCTACAGCCTCATGTCCCGGAAGTTCCGCCTCGCCTTCCAGAAGCTCTGCGGGTGCCGGTCCGAGGAGGAGCGGCCCAGGAGCCTCTGCGTCCCCTCGGGTGGCCACAGCCTGCGGAAGGAGCCCAGCGTCCACGGCCAGGGCGAAGCCAAGGGCCCGGGGCAGCGGCGGCCTCCGGGAGACGAGGGGCAGAGCTGCAACGCTCCAGAGCCGCGGGCAGAGGCTGGAGAGGCAGAGAAGGGGAAGGAACTGCGCTCGAGCGTCCTCTGAAGGGACTAGCGACCCCCTCCCCTCCGTGTGGCCGCTTCTCACCACCAGCCGCTCCCACTGCCCAAACTGGCTGGCCCTGGTGGACTGGGAGGCTTGTGTGAACTGGGAGGGGGTCCCTCATCCGTGCCACTGGGAAAGGCAGCCGGGCTCGCCGAGCGAACTGGGGCCAGCAGACGGGGCCGGGAGGGACACTGGGCACGGAATGCCACCTTTTGCAATCTGACACGCACAGCTCAAATCCCTCTGCCTTGAGGCTTCCACCGGCCATGGGAGCCCTCAGTAAAGACGCAGTTCCTTGATGCAAAATAGGTCCAGGCCAGGCGTCGGGGCAGCTGCCACAGCAGAATGCCAGAAGTCCGATGCCGTAAGACAGAGGCAAACCCTGAAGCGACGGAAGCAAGGGAAGCCGGAGGGAACTGGCAGCGGTTTCGGGAGCATCCGGAAAGGCTTCAGGGCTCGGCTTGGTGGCCCTCGGATGCAACCTGAGCCGGGGAGAAGAGGCCAAAGTGAAATCTGATCCCGAGCACCAGGTTTTCAGTGCCTCATGGCTCCGGACCCTTCCACTCACAGGCACCCCATAGACCCTCACACCTGCACATGGGCAGCACCCAGAATGGGAATTTCTTTGGGATGAAGTGGCAAACGCAGATGGAAGAGACTTTGGCAGCAGTATTTGGGATTAAGGCAACCTGGTGGGACTGGATGTGCCTGCCCCCCCCCCCACAGGATGTGCACTGAGCACCCCCACGCCAGAATATTCTCCCAAGTATCTAGGAAGCGAATCCGCAGCTCAAAACAGCATTAATCATACTGGCTCATACCTTATATTCCATCAGAAGCTGCCGCTGATGAGCAATTTATTCCTCCCCGGCATAATTCAGGATGAAAGTTCAAAGAAAAATCAGTTATTTACACTTCGCTGCCACCAAAGCAGCAAGAGAAAGATGGAGAGAAGGGTGGGGGAGAGAGATGGCGCCTCCATTTTAACACTGCTTTCCCTCTTGCACTTGTAAAAATGGACTCCTAGCTGAAAACTTTTAATGCTGTTCCATCTTTCTGACTAGCCCAAATGACAGTGGCACATCAAACAGGCAGGGCTAGTTTGGGAGTGACTTGAACGCTCCCCCCCGCTCCCCGCTACGCTCTTGACAAAAATCTCCTCTCTGGAACCCAAGTGCTCCTTTTCAAAAGGGGGGCCTCTTTGCACGGCTGGCCCACGGACAGGCCGGCGGCTCTTTCTCCAGCGTCAGCAGCAGGGCTCCTCGGGCCACGTGGCACGAAGGTCTCCCCAAATGAAAAGGCTTCACGTGTTTCCATAGGAAGAAGATGTCGTCTCTGCAAAGAACTGCGGCCGAATGAGTGACGGGGGGTCTGCCGGTGGAGCGCCGGACTGGGGAGACCCGGGTTCTAGTTCCCACCCAACCATGAAACTCACTGGGTGACTCGGAGCCAGTCAAGGGCTCAGCCTAAGCTTCCTCGCAGGGTTGTTGTGAGGATAAACTGGAGAGCGGGTGGAGGACGATGTGAGCTGCCCCGGCTTCCTCGTGAGGAGGTGGCAGAACAAGGGACTACAAAGGCAGCTTTTGCAGAAGAGAACCTCAGGCTTCGAGAGGAGGAATGATGGCCCTCAGGAACCTGGCCAGCGCACCCCAGGCGTCTCTGCTGCCCCCGAGAACTTCTCTGCTGCGGCAGCTTTGCAGGAGGATGCAGGAACGGCAAGGGCAGGCCCTGCTCCGGTGTGGTGCCGGTTCCCCCTCTCCACACAGCACGTGTGCCTACGGTCCGAAGGAGCACCCCCCCCCCCCCCAGAGCTTCCATGCCTTCCCGAGCGCCTCCTCGACTCAAGAGCACAAGCAATGTAAATATTAGGCAGATTAGATGCTAGGCTTTGCTTCTTTAAATTAACCCATGGGTTTGTCGGATGCGGGACTGAAAAGGCACGGACTTTCTTTCCCCTGCAAACAACCAGGGGCCTACCACAAAAAGGAGAGGGGAAAAAGCTACAACAGACTGTAGAAGGTCCCGGGTTCAATTCTCAGCTGCATCTCCAGGTAAGGATGGGAAAAAACCTGCCAGAAGGGCAGTCCGTGTCGCGAGTACTGCATTCAATGGGCCAGTAAAGAGCAGTTTTTATGTTCCTAGTACTAGTTAAAAAGAAAAAAAGGGAACCAGAACTCTGGAAGGAACGATGCCCGCTCAGATAGTACCTGTTCCGAGATCTGCGACTCTTGGTACTTCCTTCATGTTGTTTAAAGGCCTTTCCAAATGGAAGATTTTTAAATGGGAAAGACGCGTGTGTGTGTGGACAGCGGAAGCTTGCAAGATTGGTATGCGTGCAGAAAAAATATCCCGAGCCTGGGAAAAGGACAGAGGGAAGGCTCAGGCGGGGGAGCTCTTTGCAAAGAAAAGCCAGCCAACGCGTGGATGGCGATGGCGGCGTGCGAGGAGGAGGGACTCCGTGGTGCAAGCTGCTAGAGGACTGTCACCCCCAAGCGGGTGACTCTGACATTTGTCAGGCTGGGTTCCCCATTTGCTGGCAGAGAAATACACCCCGCATGACGCACGGCCCGGCTTCTGCAGTTATCCAGGGCACCCTTTCCTGTTTGAGAGGAAGTTGCACTGGCCCAATTTTTCAGAGTGAGGCTAATGCAGCCACCTCTCGTATTAGAAGCTTTGGGGGTCCTGGGAAAGAATCCCACCACCCAGATGGGTTAAACGCTCTGCTGACGTTTCCTTTTGAAACATTCTATATATTTTAATTGTTATTGTTTGAATGTATTTTGTATTTTATTTGATGTTGTAAGCCGCCCCGAGGCCTCGGCAAGGGGCGGCATAGAAATGTTTGAATAAATAAATAAATAAAAAATAAAAGTGCACAATGTAAGCCGTACAAGGAGCTGCAACCAGGAGCAGGTCTTTGAAGGGGCTCTGGCCACCAGATTAAGCCCCCAGCTTGTGGCTCAGCCCATAGGCAGTGTGGCCTAATGGTTGGAGTGGCTCACATGATATCATCTTAGCCTGACCTCCCCCACAGGGTTGTTGTTGTGAGGCTAAAGTGGAGAGAAGAGCCTTGCAAGACCGTGTCCATGGAAGGCCATCACCGTGGTCTCCATGCCTGAATTGCACCGATTTGCGGAATGTATTGCAGCCCCAAAGGCGGCTGTCAGTGTGGCTGCTCCGATCGTGCCGAGCAGCTAAGCAACACCGAGGGAGCCAAGCGAGCCCGATTCCCCCAGCATCTGGAATAAACACGAAGTTTTGCAGCCCTCCTTTCCCAAAGGGGCGGGGGGGGCGCGCGTTCACTCCCCCCACTGCCCGGCCTGGCCATGGGTCTGACGGGGTAATTGATTTTTCACGGGGAGCAGTGGCTAATCAGCTTTCTCTCTGGAATGCTCAAACGCCCCGCAGCCGAAGCGCCGAGGCTAATGAAATTGCAGCGCCTCCCTGGCCCAATCAAGGCCCAAATTAGAGAGACAGCTGTGCCTGCTGGGACTCGAGACGAGACGTCCGCTGCTTCGGGCTGTGCTTGTGGCAGAATTAAAATGGCAACTGCAGGGGGTGGCGGGTGGGCGAGAGGTGGGGGCAGAGAAAGACTGAGCGAGAGCGAGCCAGCCTGCCAGCCAGCCTGGGATCGAAGGAGGGGCCCCCGCTGTCTTCCCCTTGGGGGGGACTACCCCCTGCCCAGACCAGGGCTGTGGCAGCTCAGGGCGAAGCTCACGACGTCGCCCGCGGCCGCACGACAAGACGCAGCCACCGAGAGACCGAGCAAAGGCCTAACCGCTCGTGATGCCCAAAGGCAGCCGCCCGGCCCCACCGCGGACGGCGAAGCACAACCCCCAATTCCTGGGGAAGGGGCAAGACACCACAGGCTGAAATCCATCCAGGCCAGAGCCGTTGCGATGGGTGGAAATGTCTCCCAGGGTTCCCGGCAGGCCCCCACCCCCCCAGGGCCGTTGCACAGGAGATGGGCAGAGAGGGACGGAGGGGGAGCAGCTCAGCCCTGCCTTGCATTCCCCCTGCCCCCCCCCCCCCCCGGCAGCATCCCCCGCATCTCCCGCATATTGAAGGTTCCCTCCGGCTGGCTCCCCATTGGACCTGGGGTCCATGCAAGCCAACGGTGATCAGGCACCAGCAAGGTGAAGTGGGGCCAGGAGGGGCCAGGAGGGACAGGTACCTACCTGAAGGCAGCTGCGAGGCAAGGCTGGAGGCCAGGCCAGAAATCCGGAGCAACCAAACCGAGGCCCAGCTGCCGTGGCCTTTCTAGGGCCCCCCACGCTCCCAGCTGCACTGCAGCATCACCTGCGCACCCCCCTGCCAGGCTCCCCCAGGTGCGCTCCTGGTCCTGAAAGCGCTCGCAGGGGAGTGGGGCCGCTCGCCACCGGGCTGGCTTCGGCAGAGGCCGGCTGCCGCCTGAGCCAAGTCCAGCCCGTCCGTCCGGCCAGCGTCTCCAGAGAGCCACACCTGAGGGCTGTTGGGGGGCGGGCTGCAGAAATACCTAATTCGCCCCAATTCATCCGCTGAACAACAAGGCTGGGTGCCCCTCCAGGGTCCTCTCCAGGCCCAGCTGGAGGGGCCGATCGCCCCCAAACCCTGACCTGTGCGGGGATCAAAGACCGCGGGAGGAGCACTTGGGCGGGCGGGCGGGCGGGCGGCAGAGGCCCCCAGCCGGCGTCTCCGGCTCAGGCCCCGAACCGAGGCTGCCCCTTGCACTAGAGTCCTCGGGGGAGAGCCAGGATTAAAAGCAGGGGCAGCCACGACGCCTGCAGGAACGGCGGCATCTTCGGAAGGCGGAAAGTCCAGGGACACCAGCATCAATCCCCTCCTGGCACACAAAGGAGGAGGAGGAGGAGGAGGAGGAGGAGGAGAGAAAAACAGACGGAACGAAGTCTGGCAAAGACACTGTGTTTCATGACAATGGTTTGCATGCAGAGTCTCTGTGGGGGTCGAGGATCTGGCGACGCCCGGGGGAAATGGGTCCGTCCCCTGCTGGCTCGCCCGCCTCGGAGCGGAGGAGTGTGAAGCGGGAGGATGGAAGCCGAGGCTGCGTGGTGCCCAAAATCCATTTTCCTCCTGGGCGCTGGAGGAGAGAGGGAAGCGAATGGAGCGCGGCAGCAGGAAGGAGGGCGCTGAGCGCGCGGCCGGAGAGACACGGCATTGCCCGCACTCGGCATGGGGGAGAAAACACCGTGCGGCGCTTTTGGGGAACATAACGGCCCGTGTGGCGTTTATGGCCGCGGGAGGCCGAGCCGCGTGGCTGCACTTGCCGAAGGGTTTGAATCTGGGACCGGAGGCTGTTCCTCGAGATCGGGGTTGCTGCTGGCGATGGGCGTCTCTTCTGGGTGGCTGATAGTCCAGGACAGTGGCTGATGTCTACTCGGGAGGAATTATTTTTATTTAATTTATATATTTATTTAAGGTATTTGTATGCCGTCCTTTGCAAGAGCCTCAGGACAGCTTACACAAATAAAATACAAATACCTAACATAATATCAGTAATAAAACATTATTATTAACATAATAAACATTATTATTAACATAACAATAATAAAATTAATGGTATAAGATGCAGTGTGGCCTAGTGGTTATAGCATTGGGAGATGCTGGTTCTTGTCCCCCTTTAGCCATGAAGCTCACGGGGTGACTTTGGGTCAGTCACAAAGGCTCATCCTAGCCTACCTCACAGGGGTGTTGTGAGGATGAAGTGGGGAGCAAGGGGTTATGTTAGTTGCTTCGGGTTGCTTGAAAGAGGTGGAAAAGTGGCATCGGAGCAGAAGGAGGAAGGAAGGCAGTTGGGAAGATAAAAGCAAACATTAGAAAGGCACTTAGAATCTCTCTTCTGTTCCTGGAACTTCTGGCTATACTATAAGTTAAAATAATTCAGAATGGCTCCTCCGCTCAATCAGCTCCAATTGCTTAAGTTGATTAAGTGGGCAGCCTGCAGCAGCGTCCGTCCGAGTCGGCCGGCTCTTGAACCGCGTGTGCGAGAGAGAGCACGTGGGGTGGGGGAGGCGAGGCAGGCAGGGCGTGCGTTGTGACCCTACTGCACAAAACAATTCTTTCCAGAGACACGGTGCAGAGAAAAAGCATCTTTTCTGCAGAGGCCTCACCACCTTCTGTCCCTGGGAATTTCATCCCGGCTGAACTTACGCTCCCGTTGGCCGGTCTCGCCACCACTGAATGATCTTTGAAGAAAGGACAGGATATATAATTGGCAACCGGTGCTGCTGCTTCTCTTTTGAGCCTCCCTACATCCCCCAATCCATGTTTTTTTCAAACCCTCAAACAATATTCATGAATCTTGGGGGTGCAGGGAGTTAATTAACTCCCCACAAATGTGTTGGCTGGCTGAGAATGCCTTTGATGTTTGCCAGCGCTGTTTTCTAGAAAGCAATCTTGTCCAGAAATTAATTGAGTTAAGAAATGGTTTAGTAATATCTGAGACATGATGGCTTATTCAAGTTGCTACATTCATTTTCTCACTCCAGTTCCATCCCCAAAGCCATCCAACGCTTTGACCCCCAACTAGGCCATCTCAGGGACAGTGGCCTACCTCGCAGGTTTGCTGTACGGACTGAAGGCACGCGAGTGAAGCCCTCTGAAGACCGAGGAAGTCTGTTACTGCAAGGACCCTCCAATTCAAGCATAACACCCATGCCCCGTAATTAACTCTCCTTTCCTTCTGCCTTTCTAGGCAAAACGTGCACTCAAGTTGGCTTTTGATGTCATAAAGCAAAGCAAGATGAATTATAATCCCATAATAATCACTTATTATTTTTTTAAAAATTCAACACGGGAGCAGGAGGGCAGGAAATTAACCGAAGGAAGGCAGTGGCAGGGGAGCTGAAGATGGGAGAGGCTCCAGCTACCCCCCCCCCTCCTGCCCAGGAGGGAGGCACTCCAACTCCCATCCCTTTGGGCAAAAAGCATCAATATTCCTAGGAAAGAGTGGGAGTATAGCAGGAGGACTCGGGGAAAGCTGGTGCCCAGGTGAAGGGGTCAGATACTCCGCAAGGCAGGGCCAAAACAGAGGCAAAGGGAAGGCCCACAAGCAAACTGAGGCCAGACACCAGCAAGGTGAAGTGGGGCCAGGAGGGGCCAGGAGGGACAGGTACCTACCTGAAGGCAGCTGCGAGGCAAGGCTGGAGGCCAGGCCAGAAATCTGGAGTAACCAAACCGAGGCCCAGTTGCTGTGGCCTTTCGTAGGGCCCTCCTGCGCTCCCAGCTGCAGTGCAGCATCACCTGCGCACCCTCCTGCCAGGCTCCCCCAGGTGTGCTCCTGGTCCTGAAAGCACTCGCAGGGAGTGGCGCCGCTCGCCACCAGGGGGCGCCCCTGCCCTGCGGGATCTCGTCCGGAGGTTCTTCAACCCTCAGCAAACCCTTTTTGATGATGGATAATTGATGTTGTTTTTGTAGTTTTTCTTGGTTTTTTTTAGGATCATAATTTCAAATAAAACTTATTATAAAAAAAACCCCTCTCGAAAGGCGCCTTCACAGAGTGCTGGTAACTGGCAAGAAGGACGCTGCTCCTAAAATGATTTTAGGAGATCCTGCTGCTTTCGTCATTACGCACATGACCAGTTTCATTTGGCACCACCGGATGTTAGTCTGTTGAGCGTTTTATTGCAAATTGCCTTGAGCATCCCTTGGGCGGGGATGCCAGGAGCCATGGGACTTTTCTGTCTAAGCGGGAATAAATAAACTGCACTTGGCCTGACTTTGCTCCAGCAATAACACTGCCTTGGGACAGACAGTCAACATTTTAAAAAAATCTCTCGCCACGTTGTGAATTTGGATAAGTTCTTAACGACGATGAACGGAAACACAGCGCAAAGGAGCGGAAAGGCAGAATTGTCGCAGAAAAGCCTCCAAGATGGAGAATGCTTCTGGTCCCCATTTCAGCCACATTCAGTTGTTTTCCCTTTTAATCTCTTTTGGCCTCAAAGTGGAGAACTTTGCAAATCATGGCAAATTCTTACTGCACCCAAAATGACATGAAATGAAATTCTCACCCAGCCATGTCCTCACATCACCTGTAAGTTTGTACCAAGCAGATTCATTGATATTGAATCAATGGTATTGACTTGGCTCCAATAATTAAGCACAAAACCTACAGCACAATAAAGCATGATATCTCATTTTAAAATTTTGAAAGCATGCAATAAAACCAAAGCTGGAGCCACTAACCATGTGGAGATCTCTCCTCGCCGTGTTTTGTTTCCCAAGCCCTGAACATCTTGGTCACCCATAAACACATTTTAAAACAGGACAACAGGTTTCAAAACATCAGGAACCCAAAGACTAAACTATACCCATTCTCCACATTGCAACCACTCTGACTGACAGCAAACAGGGTAGTTGAAGGGTGCCTGGGGGTTGCTAGTCCTCATTAAACGTCCTTGCTATGCACCCAGGGAGAGCAACATGTCCCATTAGGCAGCTCTGCAAGCGAATGGCAGCCATTGGGCACGGATGATTCGGTCGCCCTGGAACTTCAGAGCGGAGACAGCCGAACGGAGCCCAATCATCCCCGGCCCAGCTGAGCCTGTTCAGAGCGGCCTCACATGCCACGGTTCCTTTCTGCTGCCAGCCACCCGCTCGCCCACCTGCGTCCCCGTGCCCGTCAGCCAGCTGGGAAGAAAGCAGAGACTGGCTGCCAGTGGCAAGATCGCACGCTCTTGGCAACACGCGTTAGCTCTCCAGAAAGGCTCATTAATAATAATTAGTTCTGGGATAGCCTTGGGCAAACAGCCAAAGCCACGCTGGCGCTGCGTTTCCGCAGCCCTCCTCCGCCAGCGAGAGGGCTGGGCGGGCGGCGATGCCCCCAGGGGGCGCCTGGCGGGGTGGATCTAGCGCAGGGTGCCCTGCTCTGCAGGCCCGTCTCCTGGCTGCCGGCTAAGCCAGCAAGGGAGCTGAGCTGAGGGCGCGGGACTTGCACGGTCGGTCGGGGCACGTCTGGCTGAGCCGAGCCCGTCAGGGCCTTGGACTGGTCGCTGAAGGGGGGCAGGCCGGGACTCGCTCCGCCCGGGAGAGGCTGGCAGGCAGAGGCCTTCGGGGCGCTGCTGTGGGCCTGCTGTAATCCCCCCCCCAACCCGCCATGAGGAACCGCTCGTGCTTCCTGAAGGCCCCTGGCCTGTGTCTGCAGCCACTGCCACGGCATGGGCTGGCGAGGACTGCCCCGGGGAGAGTGCCCTCCTGCCCGGAGGAGGCTGGCGACGCGGCATCCCCCGGGCTGGGACGCTTGGGCTCGTGGCCAAAGGCTCGCAGAAGGCGGCTCCTCTGCCCCACGCCTCCCCCTGCCCCGGCGGCCGTGGCACAGAAAGCCTGGAGCACCAAACTCCCATGGCTCCTTCGGGCCCAGATGGGGGGGCCCCTTGGGACGGCGGAGCAAGCGGTGCGCTGCCACCGGCCACGGAGTGCCACGCCGCTGCTCCGCAAGGAGCCGGTTCGCCTGTGGGACCTTCCCGGTGGCGGAGGCAGCTTGCTCGGCGGGCACAGCGATTCCCGCAGGCTCTCCCTTGCCGGCTGGGGCCCAAGGATGCGGCAGCCGCTCGAGTCGTCCGGCCACATCCAGAGTCCCCCTCCGCAGCGCTCATGGCTGAATCACGGGCTCCCACGAGACACGCGCAGGGGAGCCGGGCCGTCAGCTCGGGCTTTGTTTCAGTCAGGATCTTCAGCCCGCCAAAGTTCTCTCGTCCCTCATGGATTTCCCTCCAGCTGGATCATTCGGATGAATTTAGCGCATGGATGTGACAGGTGTGTCGGCTTGTGTGCCGGCTATTTTTAAAGCTGCCGGTCGCACCTTTGGCCCAGCCACCTCCTCCAGGTTCCCTCTCGAAGGAGAGGACTCGAACCGGGGGCAGGAAGGGCAAACGGGCCGGCCCGAGTTCTTTGTGCAGGTTCCCCCTCTCTGCTCCCACAGTTCTTTTCCCAACGGGAAGTGTGGGAACCGGCCTGCAAATCCACTCAAGCCGGGAGAGGCCAGGGGCAGAATACAGAGAGACTTGACAGAGGCTGCCCCTCCCTCATTTAAATAGGTGCCTGTCTGGGTCTGACTCCCTTTTAGAGCTCGCACCTTTTGTGGGGGGGGGGGGGGGGACCGGGAGGGGGCATATCTTTCAGAAGAGGCCTGGAATAAGTGGGGCTATTCAAAGCTTGACTATGAAAAGGTGTCCTTGCTCGACCGCTACCTGTGTGGCGTGCGGTGGAGTCCATGGCCGAGGAGGGTTTCTGGAAGCTGGGCAGAGAGGGCTTAGGGCGGAAAGTGGCTCCCCAGCAGCCCTTCCCATCCCTTGCCGGCGAGGCCTTCGCGTCTTCGGCAGCAGCTCCTTGAACTACGGATGTCCCCGCGACTGTCCAGCCAGGAGGTCTGAATTTGCTGCACTGGCCACTCCAGCGCTTAAGTCTCCCACGGCTTGGCATGCCCTTTCTGCAGGCAGGGATGCTAAATCCTCAGGCCGGGAGCGGAAGAGAGCCTTTCAGGGGTGCAGCATTGCCCCTTCCATCATCCTCTGCCATGCCTGGGGCTGATGGGAGCAAGAGCCAAGCAACGTTTGGATGTGCCCAATCCCGGTCTCCTGAAACAGTGCCCTTCAGTGGGAAACCATTCTTCCTGACCCCGGATGGGTGAGTGGCCAGTGACTGCGAGGCACTCTGCATGTGCTCAGAGATTTTCTTTCCTTTCCCTCGTCACCCCCATGCTTCTGAGGCGGAACGCGGGCTTCTCTGACCCTTAGCAGGGCTCAGCAGTGCTTCAGCGCCACCGTGTGGCCACAGGGGCAAAATGCAGGCGATGCGGCTAAGGGGCAAACCCGGCCAGGATGGGTGCCCCAGGGGGCAGGAGGAGGCGCTCACTTTCATGGGAAAGCCCCACTCCAGATTTCCCAGCACCCACAGCTGCTTTCCCCAGCCCAGTGGTGGCAAACCTGTTACAGGCCGAGTGCCCAGACTGCAGCCCAAACCCCGCTTATTCAGCGCAAAGTGCCGACACTACGAGAAAACCTGAAAACTGAGGTTTTAGTTTAGAAAAGACGACCACAGCCAGTCCGAGCAAATATCTATCCATCCACCCTCGGCAGCGCACTGACCAGCCATGCAAAAGACTGGACGTGTCACAGCTAATGAGTCGGGGCTCGTGCCGTCATCGCCTGGCACCGCTACTCCTTTCCGAGCATACGCTCGGCCCCCATGTGCACTGTGATCCGATGCTCGACTGCTGGGGAGGAATTTTGAAAAAGCCTTCCTAGAGCAGCTTTTTCTGCACAGCTCAACATTTCTGCCCATTCTAAACACATTCCAACCATCAAAATGATGCCAGGACACCTCGTTTTGCTACTGTGATGGTGAACCTTTTAGAGACCGAGTGCCCAAACTGCAACCCAAAACCCACCGATTTATCGCAAATGCCAACACTACAATAAAACCTGAAAACTGAGTTTAGAAAAAACAACTCACAGCCAGTCCAAGCAAACATATATATCCTTAGCAGCACACTGACAGGCCATGTAAAAGCTCGGATGAGTCACATCTAATGTGTCACGGCTCGTGCCGTTATCGCCTGGCACCGCTACTCCTTTCCGAGCATGCGAACAGCCCCCATGTGCGCTGTGATCCGATGCTCGGCTGCGGGGCGATGCTGGGGCGGCTCGGCTCACGTGCCGACAGAGAGGGCTCTGCGTGCCCGCTGTGGCACATGTGCCACGGGTTCGCCACCACTGCCCTAGCCTCATGGCTTGCAGATGTGCTGGCCCACAACTCCTATCATTCCCAGCAGGCTGAGGACAATGCGCAAGGCAGTTTTAAAGCCTTCGCAACGTCCTGTCCTCTTGCGGCTTCCTAGCCGTGTCGGCGCCTCCGTCCCCAACTTGCGATGCAGCTGCTTCCCAGCAGGCAAGCGCTGGCTGGCTTTGCGACCCGCCTGCGGCTGGAGCGGCCCCTGCATGGCCGGGCCACTGTCCCCCACCCCCCTGCAAACCTGCAGCCCGCCGCCCCCTTGCTCTCATGCCCTCCTCCATCACCCGCTGCAGCATCCCAGGGCCGCCTGTGGCCACGGCCCGCTTGTCGCGCTTTCCAAACTTGGCGGGTGCCACACGCAGGCGACGCGCTGCCTTGGAACGGCGCCCGGAGCTGCGGCACCTCCAGCCGGGGCCTCAAGAGCCTCGCTGGCACAGGGATGGGGCTTCCCTCCCTCCCAGACCTTGGGGTGCATCGTACTGGGCGCAGGCAGGCAGGCAGCGGGCTCCCCTCCCCGGTGAAGCCCTTCGGCCCGCGTGCACTAGGCCTGCGCTGGCGCATCCGTGCCGTGCCAGGCTCTGGAAGGCTTGCTGGGCAAGACCCCCTCCGTGGAACACGAGCCGGAGACCCGAGGTTCAGTAGACGTTTATTTCTGTACACGTATACACACGCTTCCCGTGCGGAGAGCCGCCCTCTCCTTCTTCAGTGCCGTCTTGCTTGCATCTCAGTTCCAGTCCACAAAGATTCTACATAAACCCACCGGACAGCAGTTTGGGGGAGGGGGAGAGACGCACCCCGAGCAGAGCTTCCCCAGCGAGGGCCCCCTCAGGCGAGCCAGGCTGCCTAGCTGGTCCCTCCCCCGAAAGGGACGGACAGCCCCCCAGCCTTTCGAAGGATGCCCAAGGATTCCCTCGAGCTTCGGGGTCCCCTGCCAACAGAGGCCCCTCTCCTGACCGGGACTGGACATGGGGGTCTGTGCGCGGACAAGGGCTTTCCGCCTGGCCCAAAAGCCACCGGGGCCTGCCCCACACCTCGCCGGCCTGTGCAGGGGGATGTAAGCAAGGCCGAGCTGGATCCTTGGACTTTGCACCTTCCGGCTCCCTGCGGAGTCTGTCCCACGGAAAAGCGACATTCCCAGTGAGCGGATGGCAGGGAGGGGGGTTGCCCTGCTGCGCTGAACCCGAGCTCCTTTCTGACCACACGGCGCACCAAGAAAGCTCTGTGCACACGCGGGGCGGCGCTTCCCCGTAGCTGGGGAATCCCTCACCAGCAAGGATGGTTGGGAGCGGGGATTCCCAAAGGGGGAGGTGGGAAGATCGGGGCGGGGCTGCGATGGGTTTTTTCAATCTGCAACAGAGCAGAAGGCCCTGATGCGAGGAGCGGGGTGTGGGGGCAGTAGGGCCGCTGCCCCGAGGAAAGGGGCGGCAGCCCAGAAAGTTTGGGGGCCACTCGTGTCGAGGCGACACTGCCGTCGGCAGTCCTTGCAGAGGCTGGGCAAGGGGGAGCGTCCCTGGGGGCAGAAGCAAGAGCAGCGGCGGATGCCAGAAAGGAGTGACTGCAAACGAGGTCCTCGGAAGGGACTCCAAGACGCAGAAGTGTCGTGTGCTTCGCAAAATGTCTCCTTCAAAGGGGAGATCTTGCCGTTGAAAGCAGCAGCATTTGGCTGGGGAAAGGCAGCAGAACTTAGGAGGGAGGAACGTGGGAACTGAAAAGAGGGGAGAGAGGCAGCAGCGGCCTCTGACCTTCTTAAATAAGGGAGGGAAGGGAAGGGAAGGCCAGGCCTGCAGGAAACAGAGGGCTGAGGGGAACAGTAGAAATGCAGAGGCGCCAGGCTCTGACCAGCAGCAACGGAGGGACCAGGCTCTGACCAGCAGCAACGGAGGGGCCAGGCGGCCCGGAGGCTGCCCCGCTCGAAGCGTCCTTCGCTCGGCTCCCGGGTGAGCGGACCCCCAGGCCGGCCACCAGGAGCAGGCTGCCTCCGCGAACCCCGGCGAGGCGGAGCGGGGCCCGCGTTCGCCCCCGGGCGGGCCGGCGGGGGGCGAGGTCCTCCGGGCGGTCCCCCAGCGGCGCCCCCGCGAGGCGGGCGGGGGACGAGCGCGGCCACGGCTGCTCGGCGGCGCCTACTTCACGTGCTCGGCGGCGTGGGAGGAGCAGTAGTACTTCTTGTGGGCGATGAAGGTGGAGAGGCTGCTGAACTGGATGTTGCAGAGGCGGCAGTAGCGGTGGCTGCCGTTGGCGAGCGGGGCGGGGGGCCCCTTGCCCGGGGGAGTCTGCGCGCTCTTGTCCGTGTGCCCGGGGGGGGCGCCGGGGGCCGCCTCGGGCCGCGGGGAGGGGGGCAAGGGGGCGGGCGGGGAGACGGGCAGCAGGGGCTGCGGGGAGGCGGTGGGGTGCGGGCTGCCGTTCGAGACCGGCGGGGCGGGGAGGTCCTTTCCGCCGGAGCTGTCCTTGCGCAGCCGGGGGAGGGGCCGCGGCGGGGAGGCGGCGGGCAGCGGCGGGAGCAGGGGGCTCTCCGCCAGCGTCCGGGGGGGCTCGATCGGGGCGGGGCCCGCCCCCGCTTTGGCGACGAAGAGGCCGTGGGCGTTGCGGAGGTGATCCGCCAGGTCCCCCTTGATGGCGCCGTTCAGCGGGCAGTAGGGGCACACGCCGAGGGCCCCCTTGGCCCCCGCGAGGAGCGGGGCTTTGGCGTCCCCGTAGTGTGGCTGGCCGGGCTCTGCCCCGGGGAAGGCGGTGGCGGAGGGGGCCGTGGCGGGCGCCGCCTTCTCCGCGTGGAGCAGCCCCGGCACCGGCCCCGGCTCCTCTGCCGGCCCCTCGGGGCTGCCCCGCGGCTTCAGCGGCACGGGCACGGGCACGGCCCCCTTCAGCTTCCGCAGCTGCTCCAGGGCGCCGGCCTGCAGCGGGGCGGTGGGGCAGTAGTACTTCTTGTGCACCAGGTAGCTGTCCAGGCCGTGGAAGCTGATGCGGCAGGCCGTGCACTCGTGGTAGTCCGCCAGCGGCAGCAGCGAGGCCGGCAGCGCGCCCCCCGCGCCCGGGGGCCGGGGCTTCTTGCTCAGGTCGATGGGGCCGTCCGCGTCGGGGCTCGAGCCGGGCGAGGGGGCCGCCTTGCCCACGGGCAGGAGCGCCGGCGCCCCGGGCGGCCCCTCGGCGCGCGCGGCCTCCGGGGCGCCGTGGATCTCGTAGAGCTTGCGCCGCTTGCGGGTGCGCACGGGCTGGGGCAGGAAGGGCGCCCGGCCGGCCCCGGGGCCGCCCCGGCGCAGGGGCGGGTCGTGCCGCGAGGCGCAGTAGTAGCGCTTGTGCACCGTGAACGTCTCGTGGCGGCTGAAGCGGATGCTGCAGGCCTCGCAGACGGTGCGGCTGGGGTCGTCGTCCGGGTCCTCCGCGGAGCTGCCCCCGGGGCTGCGGCTGTCCTCGCTGCCGCGGCCCGCGCCGTCGGCCACGGGGGGCGGGGGGCTGGCCTTGGCGGCGCCCTCCTCGGGCTTGGCCTCCGGCTTGGCCTCGGGGGCCGGCGGGGAGGGCGCCCCACCGGCCTCGGGGTCCGGGCCCTCCTTGCCCTCGCCCGGGGCCGCCGGGAGCAGCCCGGGGGCCGCGGGGCCCTTGGGCGCGGCGGAGGGGGTGGCCTTGGGCCGGCGCGGGCCGGGCGGGCTCTCCTCGGCCAGGCGGCGGCTGGAGCAGTACATCCGCTTGTGGACGTAGTAGTTGTTGATGTTGTTGAAGGTGATCTCGCACTCGAAGCAGGTGGCGCCCTTGGGCACCGGGGGGCCGGGGAAGAGGGCGGGGGGCAGCCCGCCCTGGCCCTGCTTCAGCCGGCTGTGCACCAGCTCCGACATCTTGGCCAGGATCTCGGAGGCCTGCGGCACCACCGCGGCCTCGTGGCCGAACACGTACTGAGGCAGGAAGACGGTGCCGCCGGGCGCGCCGGAGCCCGTCTCGCTGGGCACCGGGCTGGAGCCGGGCGTGGGGCTGGCGATCTCGGACTTCACCTTCACGGAGGGCAGGCTGTGGGGGGAGGACGACCCTGAGGAGGCCTCCGGCTCCGGCTCGGGGCCGGCCGTGGGGGCGCCCCTGGCCGCTTCCCCCTCGTCGACGGGCTCCTCCTTGATCCGCACGGGGGGCGCCCCGTCGGCCGACGGGGGGGGAGGACGGCCTTCGGGGGGAGGGGAGCCGTTGGCCGCTTCCTCCGTGGGGAGCCCCCTGCCCCCCTGCGCCGTCGGCCTGGGCGGTGCGTCCGGCGGGCCGTGGGCCGCTTTGGGCTCCGTGCCCGGCAGGAGAGCGGCGGCGGCGCTGTGCAGGAGCACGTGCTGCTGGAGGGCCGGCAAGCCGTCAGCCACGTGGCCACAGAAGCTGCACTTGAGCCCCGGGGCTGGGCCGGGCGTGCTTAATCCTGGGGAGAGAGGAGGCACCCGTGAGTCCCTTCCCGCCCAGCGCTGCTCCCGGCAGCCCCTCTGCAGGGGCCACTTCTCCTCGGGGGTCAGACCGAGGCCCGGGGCCAAACCTCCACCCTTTGCGTGGCCGACTCCGAAAGGCCCAGCTCTGCAGTTTGCAACGCTTCTTCTGCATTTGGGGTGGTCCTTCCGGCAGCCCCCAATTCTATGCTTCAGACTCAAGTCTGATCGAGCGTAGAATTTCAGTCCTTCCTTCCCCGTGTCTCCAACCTGGTTCCCATTTGCCACAGGGCCAGCGTAGAACAGCGGGGGCCCTGGGAAATGTAATTTCCCAGCACCCTTGAGCTCTCTCGGCAGCACTGGGAAACTGTTCTCCCCAGTGCCCGTCTCACAGCCCTTGTAGGGTGCGAAGCAGCAAAGCGGGGAGCCCCCTTCTCTGCTGAACGCTCCTTCCACTACCGAGCGGGGGGGATTTGAACCTGGGCCCGGCAGCAGGCCACGGAGGCGCCGCAGCACGCGGAGCTCTGGCGTCCACGACTCACCTGGCTTGGAGGCCGTGGGGGGCACTGGCCCCGCTGGAGAGTAGACCTCGCCCTTGGACCCGGGCTGGCAGATCATGTGGTTGGTGACCAGGTGGCTGTAGAGGATGTCCCTGGTGGTGGAGATGAAGCCGCAGCTGTGGCAGACACCTGCGGGCGCCGGGGGAGAAACGGCGAGGCGTGAGCGGCCTCCACCGGCCCTTCCGGCCTGGACCGCCGGCTCGGATGGGGAGCGGCTCTTGCCGAGGCGTTCGCTCCCAGCCCCCAAAGAGCCCTTCTCAGGGGGGACGGCGGGACGGGGCTCAGGTGCCTCGGAGGGGAGCCACGGCCCAGGTGGGCCTTGCAGGCGGCGGCGCCTCCACGCACACACCGGACGTGGGGGGCGCGGTCTGAACCCAGGGGGCAGGGGACCCCTCTCCCCTCGAGGGTCGCATTGCATGGCAGGAAAGCTCTCACGAGAGGAGTCTTCCCGCGGCGTGTGGGGCCACAAAGACGGGCCCCTTTCAGCCGCAAGCTCTCCCCGCTGTCGATGCAGCTCCCGGGAGGCCGCGAACCTTTCGAGGGCTCTGCAAACCCCCCGAAGTGCCGTGTTTGGTGCAGAGGGAGGTGCGAGGGAAGCGATGCGGAAATGAAGGGCTGCTCGGCTCAGGGGGCAAGCGGAAGTGGCGCGAGGCGGGGGAGATGCCCGTCCCAGCCCCGCCGAGGAGCAGAGCCGCATGGTGCTCAGCCCAGCTCCTCAGCACCTCCAGGTCCCATGCCGGCCGTTCCTGGGTGCCCGGAGCACGCGCCCTCGGCAAAAACCCACCCAGGGGCCGTCGCGCACTCACCGCTGAGCGTGTCCGTGTGGACCTTCAGGTGGCGCTCGCAGTTGGCTTTTGTGGTGAAGGCGGAGAGGCAGATGAGGCAGACGAACGGCCGCTCCCCTGGAAGAGAAGCCCGGAGGCCGGCGGCCGCGTGAGCGGGCGCAGCGAGCCCCCTGCCCCGGACGCGAGCCCAGCCCACGGTGCTCGGGGCCCCCCCCGGTGGGCGTCCTTCCCTGCGAGATGGGCAGCCACGCTGTCCACACCCGGGGGCGGCGAAGCCCACTGAGCGCAGCGGGACCCACCGCGGGTGGAGACACGCGGGTCCGGCCGCCGCGCATGTGTGCGGCGGGCTTTGCAGGTGCGCAAGAGCGGGGCTCTCACACCTGCGGCGACCCTGGGCGAACACTCATTTAAAGTTTCGAAAATGGAAAGTGTTTCTCTGCAGTCCTATCCTGAAGCCTCTGGATGGCTTACAAGCAAACAGCCAACAGCGAAAAGCAAAACACCCACAGACAGCAAACAACAGGCAACACACTGTATCCAACCATGAACAACGAAATCAAAGCTAAGGCCAACGGACGGTTAAACTAAGGGGAGAACGAAAAGGGCTTCACAGAGGAGACGCGCACAGACGGTGCCTGCACCCCCGGGGCCGAGTGCGCGCCCCTGGCCGAGCCCCCCCGCCCCCCCGCGCGTACCGCTGTGACTGCGCATGTGGATCTCCAGGGAGCTGGCGCTGGGGCAGCTCTTCTTGCACTGCGGGAAGGGGCAGACGCGCTCGTTGGGGTACACGTCCTTGGGCTTGTCGTCCACCGTGGGCGAAGCGGCGCTCTGGCGGCTGGCGCAGTAGTACATCAGGTGCGCCTGCAGGTTGCGCTCGCTCCGGTACCAGATGCCGCAGTCCTTGCAGGGGAACACGTCCTCTGGAGGGGAAGCGAGACGCGGCCGTTTGCCGGTTGCTCTGGCGGCCCCAGCCCGGGGCCCACGGCCGCCCTCAGAAGCGGGCTCGGCGCCCGCACGGGCTCAGTCGGCGCGCCACGAGCGTTGTGCGGCATGCAGCCGGGGCCTCTGCGTCCATCTTTTTAAACAAGGTCTGCAACGGACGCACACCAGCCCAACTGGGCAGGGGACATGGTGCACGGGGGGGAGGGGGTGCCAGGGTCCCCCTTCTCAGTGCAGCTGCTAAAAATGAGCGCGAAAAGCTTTGGTCTGTGGGGATTTCTGGAAGCTGGTGCTGGAGGCAGGGAAGGGCTAATCCCACTTTACAAAACAATACCAATCGATTAGAGTTTATAATCCAGCGGTGAGTAGAAGGCAGGCTGGGTGGTTGGACTCTGGTGATTTCTGCCAAGTGTTTCACCTGAGGAGAGCAATCCTGCGCCTGACCTAAGCCCTGGTTGGAGCAACCGGTTGCGAAACTCTGTACACGGAGGGACCACGAGTCCGTTCAGTTTCAGGAGAGCCAAACATCTGCCTAAGTCTGACCTTGTCCAGCGGAAATCCTGAGCATGTGGCAGATACTCACTGTTTACAACAGCCGTGGCCAAGATGGCCGCCATCCCTGCCTGCTGCGGCAGGAGCTGGATTTCGGGGGGCAGAACGGCTGGGTAAGCAGCGCCCCCGGCCTCCGTCTTCACCGCGTGGTTGGGGATCCCCATCGGCTCCGCCATGACGAACGCGCTCAGCGGCTCTCCTTCAGGGATGGGCTTGGTGGTTTTGCAAAAGATTGAATCATCTGAGGGCAGGGGAAGGAGGGAAGAGAAGGTGTTGATGCGGAGGCAGAACGTCGCCTGTCCCGACCCAGCACCCCGAAGGTCCCCAGCCGAGTGCATCAGAGCTGCCTCCGAGCGCTGAACTCTACTCCAAAGCCAGCCCAGACCCAGATTTTCCCTGAATGGCTCTGGAAAAGCTCTAACACGTCAGCCTCAGTTCTCTGGGTGGGAACCTTGCCCCAGGGGCTCGGAGGGAAACAGGAAGCAATGAGGAGTAACTTGAAGGCAAGAGAACTGAGGTAAATATGGTGAGTTTTAATGCATCGTTTTAATATGGAGCAGTTTTGATGCATCGTTTTCTGCTGAGTTTGAGAAAGCAGTTCAGCGTGCATCCCTCCACATGCTGAGACAGAACAAAGTCCCCAGCACCCAGCATCCACACCCGGGATTCCGTCAAAACATGTGTTGGGTTGCACCCGTAATCTTCCCCCTGACCTACCTCACAAGGCTGTTGTGAGGGTAACACGGAGCTTGGGCTGCCGGGTGGTCTAGACAGAAAGGCGTAAATGCTGGGGCGAGCTTGGCACCTGCAGTGCACGTGGCTGCCCGGGGGGGGGCAGCATCGGCTCGGCCATTCCCAAAACCCAGAATCCACCTTTTCGCTAGGTGACCGATTTCTTAGCCTAGGCACCTGTGAGGGCCTGCCCCATTCCTGGCCACCCCCCCCCTTCTTCCCGACCGGCAAGGCAGAAAAGGAGGGACGGCCCCCACTGGGAAAATGGACCCACGGAAGAATAATTTGGGTAGGACATGACTCGGCCTAGGAAGACCCCACGACTCTTCTGCAGCAGACCAGTAATTGAAAACTTATTGATTGGAGTTTTTGGAGGAGAGGCAGAGGGGCCGCCGGCCGGGACACTGACCTTTCTTGTAGATCACCGAATTGGCCTCCCCTTCCGCACACACCAGCGGCAGCTTCGACAGCCAGCCCTGCTCGTCCTCCAGCACCAGGGTCACCGGCGGGTTTGGCTGGCGAGGGAAAGAGAGAGGTCGGACGCGCCCTCTTCCTGGGAGGCAGCCTGGGCCGGGAGCCGGCGGGCAGAGCGAGGGGCCCCGGAGTGCCCGCGTGCGCTTTTGTACGGGTCCACCGTCCGGGCTCTGAGCGCCCCGCTGGTTCAGCCTGCTGGGATGCCGCAAAAAGCACCCTGGGGCTTTCCCCACCTTTCGGCTCTCCTGGCCGAGGAGGGAAAACCTCCAGCGGGGTCTCCATGCTGCTTGCTCTCAGCAAAGCTGACGCGGGGCGGATTAAAGGCCCCCGTTTGCCGTGGCAGGAGCTTCGGTGGCCACCCTCCACGTGAACGGCACCCTGATCAGGTTCTTTTTCGCAGTAAGAGGCAGGCTGCCCCGCCACCCTCTGGACTGCCAAGTCCCAGGCATGCCCGTCCGGGCTTACGGGACCTGTCGGTGGTCCTGCCTCTGCTTGCGGGGGCTGCAGACCCCCCGCTGCCCGGCCTCCCAGCCCGGCAGCCCAGCCCAGCTGGCCACACGTGTGTGCAGGCAGGCGCAGGGACGGGAAAGGCTGCTGCGGCCTGAGGCGGCCACAGGGGCTGCAACTCTCTGTTGCAGCGTGGCCACACAGCTGGGCATGCAGCTTTGCTGGAAAGCAGCCGCCTCTCGAGGACCCTGACCCCGCCGCCTGCCGCCCGCACCCGGCCACCGGCCGGCAGAGCAGGGCTGCGAACACAACAAGCTTGTTATTTCCTCTTCTCCTTAACCTGGGGGGCGGCCATCGCGGCTGTGGAGGAAGCAGCAACTTCACCCCTAACCCCAGGCAGGCGGGGGGAGGAAGAGCCCGAGGGGAGCGGGGCCGGGCAGCCGCGCAGCGCATCGCTGCCGCGAGACAATAGGAAGTGGCTCAGTTCCTGGGCTGGCGAGCCGCCTCCGTGCTGCTGACACAGACGCAGATGGTCGGCCGAGATGGGGCGAGCGGGCAGGGCCGGCTGAGGACCCCGGGCCGTGGAGAGGACGGCCTGGGCGCACGGCGGCCGGCCACCCCGAGCCCCACGGGGAGGAGCTGCCGGCACGCGGGGCCTCCGGCTGGCGCTCGGCTGCAGGGGATCGCTCCAGTGCCGGACTGCTCTCCGTCCTGGGTCTGCAGCCCGGGAGGCCGTGTGCCGGGCAAGAGACCGGCCGGGGGGCGGCATGCACGTGCAGGAAACGGGCACAGGTGTCCCAGCCCAAGCAGCCCGTGAGCCTCCCAGGACGGGCCCCCGACACACCGAGACCACAAGGGCCCGATCTGGATGGAGTGCGTCCCCCGGCACCCACCCTACGCCCGCTTCCAACGGGATGCCGAGGGAAGCCGAAGCTGCCGGGGGCACCTGAGCGGTCCCCGTGTGGCCGACGGGGCGCTGCAGCAAAGCTCCCGGGGAGTCAGGAAAGGGCTTCCCAGTCCCCTGCTTCCGACGCCTGGCCCTCGCTCCCTCCTCCGAGAGGGCGTCCCACCCAACCCGCAGCCAGCAGCTCCTGGGGCTCTGTGGGGCAGGCCCCACACGAGGGTGGTCTTCCTGCCAGGGCAGAGGCGGGACCCCCCGCACAGAGCTCTGCCCCACCGGCCCAGGACGCTGTGGCTTTTGCCCAGAAGGCCCCTCTCTCCGGAGGGGAGTCTGGGAGACTCGGGTTGGTGTGCAGAGCCACCAGCTCCTCGGTCCCCGTCCTGGCACGTCGTCACCACCCGGTCGCACTTCCGCGGGGAGCCTTCCCAAGGCAAAGGTCAGCCAGACGGAGATCTGTGCTGGGCCAGACGCTGCAAAGCCCGCCTGTGCTGCGGAGGAGTGGAGGGCCTGGCGGCGCAGGGGCCAAGGGGCAGCCCGACCGGCTCTGGCGGCCCGGGTGTCTGCGTGGTGTGCGCCGGGAGAGGAAACGGAGCAGGAGGAGGGCTTGTGCCTGGCGACACAAAGGTTGGACGCCCTTCGGAAGGACCCGCTGGGCTCGCGTTCCACAGAGACCGAGGCTTCCTGCCCGTTCTGCTTTGCGTCTCCCTGCCCGTGCCTCCCTCCACGCGGGCATCCGGGCCGCACCAGCCGGCTCTTGCCCCTCTCCTTCCCCCCCACAACCGGAGCTCGCGAAGACTCGCAGCCTTGGGGGCCGCCTCTGCACCGGCTTAATCCCACTTGGGGCGAAATGGAGCGGAAAGAGGGCAGCGCCCGCAAAGCGCCCACAGTGCCTGCTGAGGGGTCTTTTTGTGGGGGGGGAGAGGAGCCGGGCGCAAGACCCCTGGCTCCAGCGAGCGGCCGGAGCTGCTCCCTGCCGCGGCCTCGGCCCCCGCCCCGTCCGCTGTGCCCGGCCTCGGCTTTGCTCTGCCTTCATGTGCTGCTAATGAATATTAATGCACGGCAGGGTGGGAGGAAGAGGGGGAAAATTAATCTGCCTGATCCTTCGATGGCTGCAGCTGTAACGATATGAAATCTAATTATTCGTCCCAATATTTCTAAACCCTCCAACACAGACTGTCAGTCTTGGTCGGTTTAGGGCTTATCACTCCAAGGAGCAGAGTGCTCACGGCTTGATAAAAACACACAGGCACACGTATGCACACACGCACAAGCACCGGCACACTCCTCCCTCGCGCTCTTTCACACACACACACACACACACACACACACTTTTGCTGATGGTGCAATAAACATAGCTTCACTAATTTCAGAGGGGGGGAGGGGGGAGAGAGGGGGAGCCGTGCTGAAGTGTGTCAGGCAAGCCATGTCCACGTGGGTGGGATTTGGGGGGGGGGGCTCCCTCCCATCTGCTGATTCAGCACTTCTGCTTCAGGGGCTGGCGCAGCACCCAGACTGGGCCGCTCGGCACGCTGGGCCGCCCAGAGGCCCCCGGGCAGCTGCGTCCACACGGCAGAAAGGTGCCCAGGTGTCCTCTCCAAGCTGGGATGCCTCCCTGGACTGAAGCACCTTCTGCTGCATTAAAATAACCCCCCCCCCCCAAAAAATCCTGCCAGTCCATTCACCTTTATCTCCCTCTAGACCGTATTCGGCAACTGGGTACCCTCCAGCTGATTCGGCCAGCAACTCCTCTCACTGTGAGGAAGCATGCCTGTCAGCTGGGGATGATAGGAACTGGAGGGCAGCCAGCTGAGAAGGGCAAACACTGCACAGTCGTTTCAACCCCTGCTGCCACTGTTCAGTGGAAAGAGGCTTTTGAGGCTAAGATGCTGCTGAGTCCATGCAAGAACAGGCAGGCGCTTCTGGAGTCTGGGTTATGCTGCTGCAGAGGAATCAGGTGGGGGCAGAGAAGACCACGTGCTAATTGGCGCGCTGGGATCACCATCACCCCAACCCATTCCTTGCGAGTCACGTTCGTCCATGCCGGAACGAGAACACCCTAAGAAGCGGAGATGCATCTGGTGTTTTTGGAAGTCCTCTTGCTCACTCCGAGCTGCATAGGCGCCCTGAGTCCAAGGGTTGGCCAGATGCTCTCGCACATTTTTTTCCACCGTCTTATGGACTAGAAGCTTGCTTTTAATTCTAAAGGGAGCTATCTGACATTCTCAGATCCCAGGCAGATCTCTCTGTCTGTGCATCGCTTTGTAGAATCATGACTGGCACGCACACACCCGTTCTCCAAACCCACATTTTTTATCGGAGATTGTACTGACCCAATCCAAACCGCCAATGACTTGCTCACCGCACGAGCCTCACTGACGCCATCTGCAGAAATCAGTACTGGGAGTGGATGTTCCGGTTCATTTTATTATCTCTTGGTTTTTCATCTTCCAATCTTATCTCAGAGTTGAGTTTTTTTTTTTAGAGTCTGCATATATGTTTTGTCTGAATACATGCATTTTTATCTGCAGCTCTGCATAACAGAACCATTGGCAAGCCCGTTCCCCCCTATGCAGTTCTGAATATTATTCTCGCTACCGCACACCTGTTTCTCAAGTGCGGGCACACAGGCCAGCAGAAGCATTTCTGAAAACCAGACGGCACCTGTGCAAAACGTGTAGAAGTGCGAATTCCAAAGATAATGTTTTTGGTTTGCATGCTGGTTCAGCGATGCAAAATGAGGTGCATTCATGAGGTCTGACGGGCAGCGCTTCCCTGCCCTTCCCAGCGGTCCTGACCCCAAGCCCCTTCTCCATTTTGGGCCTCCGGCACAGGATTCATACGGCCTCTGAACCGGTGGGAGCGTCACTCCTGCTTCCTAGATTGAGTGATTGATTGATTTAAAGTTTTTATATGCCGTCCCCTTGCTATATAGCCTCGGGACGGCTCACAGAAACAAATAAATACAATACAGATACATTTAAAACCCGGAAACACACCTGGCTGCACAATTAAAACCTATAAATATTAAACATTGCTAAAATATTGTTTGCAGAAAACGGTCTTAGCCTGGTGCCGAAAAACAAATAACGACGGCACCAGGCAGACCTCTCTGGGGATGGCCCGGGTGCCTTCAGGGAGAAAGGCGCAGGCAAGTGACGGGCCACGGCCGTTTGGCCCCCTGCTCGGAGCCGTGTCCGCAGCTAACGTGGGCAGCCCAGACGGAAAGACGCGGCTTCCGAGTCCGGAAACTGCACCTTGGCCCGCTGGCGTGGGACGCGCCCGACTCTCCCGCACCCACCCACCGCAAAGGGACTCGCGAGGAGGGCCACGCCGACAGCGCACACGCCTCGGCGAAGCCACGTGGCGGCAGGCGACGGCGGGGTAGTGGCGGGTTGCCGTGCTCACGCCGGCTGGAGGCCTCCTCCGGCCAAACCCCATCTTGAAAACCCACGTCTCCTGGGAGGCTCCGGC
Source organism: Varanus komodoensis (assembly GCF_004798865.1). Taxonomy (NCBI): domain Eukaryota; kingdom Metazoa; phylum Chordata; class Lepidosauria; order Squamata; family Varanidae; genus Varanus; species Varanus komodoensis. Next base: position 11,238,368 of record NW_025335550.1, on the reverse strand, counting down.
AGGACACAGGTCCCGTCCCTGCGACCAAGGAGAGGGACCCGAGCGCCGCAAAATGGCCACGTGTGTCTTCGGGAGCCCTGTGCCAGCTCCTCTTTCCCAGTTGCCCCCCGTCTCCCAAATGTTGGGCAGGGCCTGTCCTGCAAGGGACACGGCTGGCCTTGAACAGCCGAAAGCACCGTGCCAGAAGGGGCTGGCTGGGTCCCCCTGCCCCTGCCAGCCTCCAAAGGGCCCCCAGCCGAAGAGGGGCGCTTTCTCTGAGAAGGACCCCCGCAACGGCCGCCCCAGGCCTGCTGGGCCCCCACCGCCTCCCTGCTTTCCGTCTCTGCTCCTGGGCCTGCGGGAGGCACACGGGGCAACCCTGCATGGTTTCCGTCCCAGGCCATCCCCATGCCAGCCCCTCTGTGGGCACGTCGGAGAGGCGGGACCCCTCCCCGTCCCGCCCTTAACAAAGAGGGCAGTGTCTGAGTCCACGGCGGCCCCGATAACCATCGGAAACGGGATCTGAGCAGCATCCGCTCGGGGCACTTTATCTGGGGCGGCCGGGACCCTCTTTGCCAAACAAGGAAGGGGGGGAACTGTCACGCCCATTAATCCTTACCCTCTGAGACGGTTTGAGGGACGGTGTGCCGGGGTGGTGGGGGTCTTGACTGCGGCAAAGAGCACCGAGCCTGCAGCCGGCGCTTCTGAACGGCAGCGAGCCTCTTGGCTCGGCAGGACGCCGGAAGCGGGAGAGGCCTCCCCGAGTTTGGAGAAAGAGGGCGGCGGCGCTTGGACGCAGGCAGCCCATGGATCAGGGCCTGTGGCGGACTACAACTCCCAACATCTCCAGTCAGCAGGGCTGCTGGGTGTCCCCAGAAGAGAAGCAGCCCCCGCTCCACGGCTCACTCTCCCCAGATTCCCGCCGTGGGCCCCACGTGGCCGCAGCCACAGGTCAAGGGAATGCTGCCCCTTGGCATCGGCCCACAGAAAGTGGCACGCAACAGCCCCCGGCCACAGACCTTTCTGCGTCCCTCCGTGGGGAGAGGCACCCCAGGGCACCACCCCAGGGCCGATCGAGGGAGGAGGCCTCCTGCAGAGCAGAGCCGTTGCGGCCAGGGAGCGAGGCGGAGCTGAAACGCTCTCCGGGAGTCGGGGGCACCACCTGCCTCGCTGCAGCCTGCAGAGAGGCGACCTGTGGATCTCCCGCCTGCTCAGCAGCAGCGGTCCAGGGCACGAGTCACGGGAGCTGCGGCCCTGGAATCTGGAAGCCCCAAGCCAGCCTGTCGGCCTAAGAAGCTTCCTCCCCGGCGGGAGAGGAATCCCCCGCCAAGCCGGCATGCACCACCAGCACAAGCCCCGGAGAGCCGGCTTCCGACCTGCAGCAGAAGGCCAGGGGGTCGCCCCGGCCACTCTGGGGTGCTGGGCGAGTGCTCCGTGGCCATGCACCTGGAGAAGCCCCAGCGGGCGACCGGGGGGCGTCCCAAGGGCCTGCAAGAGGCAGCGCCTCGTCTCCGGGGCGGGCTGTCTGCGTGGGCATCTGGTGCCCGGGGTTTCTGCCGGCCCAGGCAGGGTCAGGAAGATGAAGCAGGGACACCGGCGGTGCCTTCTGACTCTGCCCACCCCAGCCCTCCTCTCTGCCCCCTCTGCCTCGGGAAGAGAGGCCCCCGCGGCCACCCCTCCCGCGGTCCTCTGGGCACGAGGCAGAGGAAAGGGGGAAGGTGGCACGAGAGCGAGGCGGCTGCTGGTGCAGAGCGGGGAGGGGGCACGAGAGGAAGAAGAGGCAGGGCTGGGAATCATCAGCCCGGCTTGATAAGGAGTACTGCTGAAATGCGAGCAAAAATATTTAGACAATAAATGAAGTATCAGAAAAAAGCAGCAGCATATCTTTAAGAAATCAATCATCCTGTACCGGTTGTCTGGACATACGGCGCCACAGGAGAGATAGCCGCCAAACTGGCAAGATAAGGGTTAATCAAGGATTTAATTCGGCAAAGCGATAAACGGGAGGCTCGCGCTGAGAGACACAAGAGAGCGAGAGTGCGAAGCGAAGGGAGACGAGAGGCCAGGAGCCGCGGTCCCCGTCTTCCAGGCAGGCGCTGCAGGCGCTGGACGAGGTCCCACCCGGCCCCTCCGCCCGCCCGCCCTCCTTCCCCGCGGGGGGAGCGGTGCTCGCTCGGCCAAGGCTCCCTCGGACAGCACTCAGGAAGAGTTGGGGAGCCTCCAGGTCCAGGGGCAGGGATCTGGGCCTGGGCCAGCCCTCACCCCCCACGGGCCTGGAGGCACGCAGCGCTGCCCCCCTCTGCAGTCCCCCCCTTCTCGGTGGGGGCAGCGGGGGGCAGGGGCGGCTGGACCCACTCCTCTCCATCGCCGGAGTTCTCTTGTGGGAGGAGGCCGCATGCCTGTGCTCCCCCCTCGAATTCCAGGGCGTTTCAGAACTCTCTGCGCCTCGTTATAAATCACACCCATAACTCTTTTCGGCAGCGTTTCAGCTGCTGTATTATTGTTATCACTCGTTTCACGAGATTTTGCAATATTTTTATTGGAATCAGACAAGAACGTGGTGTACAAAGGGAGGCGGGGTGAGAGGGATGCACCCCCGATCCCCTTCCTAGGCAACGACATCCCAATTTTGGTTTCCTCTGACTCGTGGAAAGAACTGGCCGGCTGAAGAAGGGCAGGGCGCATGGCTGAATGCGGGCGGGGGGGGGGGATGCGCGGCTCCCAGGGCTTGCGCCCCCCCACCCACATGAGAGTGTGATGCTCGGGAGGACTGGGGCTTTGCGAGAAGCCCTGGGTAGCCGCGCTCACGGAAAGGGGCCCCGTTCCCTCAGCTCCCGGCTGCTCTCCCGGCTGCGACCCTTACCGGCTCCGCGTGTCCCGGAGAGGCCGGCTCGCTGTGGATGTTCCCCTGGTACGGGCCCCAGGATAACCCCTCGGACAGGCTGTGCCGGGCACGCACCTTGCTCTCGCCCTCGGACGCCATCAGCTCCAGTTCGCCTGCAAGAGAGAAAGGGGGGTGTGAGGGGCAGGTTGGCGCAGAAGGGCCGGCACGGCCCCAGCTCTGCCTGGCCGGGGAGACAGGCCCCCAGAAGCGCCCTGGCTGCATCGCTCGTCGAAGCCGCGGGAACGCCTCCGCCTCCTAAGAGAAAACTCCTTCGCTCATGCCCCAGAGCTGCTCGCCTCTTTGGAGTGCGCTCTCTCCTGCTTGCTCCTGAGCTTCCCATTGGGCTCAGCTGCCCATGGGACATAAATTGTGCTCATAATGTCGGGGCGAGCAAGCTTCCCGCATGATCAGGGCTCAGAACTTAGCACTAAAAAGTATTTTCTAAATACAAACAAACAAACATACATACATAGATTTAAGCAGAGTTCCAGACAGCGGGCAGTACATTTAATGAGCTCTTTGCTTTGAGTTGCCGTGTAAAAACAGCTTCTCTTTGTGGCCCGTCCTAAGGGCAAATCTTCCTTCATCTCTGTCCCAAAATCTGAGAAAGGGCTTTGAAAGAAGTTTGCTGCCCAAGTCCCTGAAGTGTGGATGAAATGATATCATGCCATCTTGCTCAGAGACCAGATTTTGTTTTAAGCTTCTCCCGCATTTGAGTCACTCTTCTAGTCTTTGCAAGTCTGGCGATGAGCTACATTTCTGCCATTCTGCCTGGTGAACTTTTAGGTTACGTAGCTCACTTTACTTCAGGAGAGAGAGGACACCGTGCACACAGAAAGGTCCCTGGCTCTGACTCTGGCTGTGCTTCCTCATTTGTTTTAAAGCAGCCCACTCATCAGAACCATGAGGACTAGAACCTTGTTTGGTTTTTAGGCCTAATGGCTGCAGCTGAGTAGTAAAGCCTGTGCTTCGGTCTGAGGCAGGGCTGGAAAAACCCTGCATGAATCTCTGGAGAGGTGGACCCATGTCCTGCCTTTGGTCCTATAACTCCAAAACAGCAAGCGAAAAAGACAGGCACGTACAGAATGGCAGAGACCTGTGGAAGCAATCGTCTCTGTTGGACCACTGGCGTCATCCACACGCCCTCGTGGTTTCGGGGACGCTGCCCTCTCTGCATCGAGTTGCCGCATTAGACCGTCGGGGGATGAAGTGGGGCAGATCAGAGCTCCCTGGCATTTATTTCCCCATCCAAAGGGAAGTCTCTATTTTGCTTCATTAGCCCCCTTGGCTGAGGCGGCTTTGAGCTGTAATGGCCTTGATGGGCCGATAAACTTCCCGGTTTAATGGCTTCGATAACATGTAAATCGGCTGGGAAGACCGGCCTAAAATGTTTTAGCTGCACCTTCATCTTTCAGCGCGCAGATAAGACGGCAGCTAAGCAATACTCCAATGGATGCTAAATAGGGCCGCCTGCACCCGGCTGGGTCCATCCGGGAGTGGAGCAACGGCGCCCCCACCAAGCCCCACAGCGCCGTGTCCCTGGGGAGAGACGGCCGGGAGGCCAGGCCCGGCTTCCTGCGTGGGAAGCCAGGCCTTGAAATCAGATTGCCTGCCTCATCAGAAACACATCAAACGCACGGGGATGACCAGGGAGGCAACGATTCCCGAGCTCGCAAATGCTTATCGGAGGGGAGGGCAGGGAGACCGGCCGCGAGAGGTCCGGGACTCCGCGCAGCCGGAGGCACACGTCCAGCCCCCAAGCTGCACTGCCAGAAGAAGACTCAGCTCCAGAAGGAAGGGCTTGCCGGATCGGGCCCAAAGATCCGCTTGCGCACGGCCCGTTTCTTCCAACAGCTGACCTCCGGGAGCCGGCAAGCTGGGCCCAAAATCATCTGCCCTCCCTCCCTCCCCAGCACTTGGGGTTTGGAGGCACACTGCTTCTGGACATGGGGGTTCCTACTTTAAACTGGCAGCAAACTGGTGTTGAATCCAAGAGGGGGCAGCCACACGCTCGGCAGACCCAGAGACAGCGTGGCGCCATTTATAAGGTCTGCAACCTGCCTTTTGGCGTGCCTGCACTGCCCTCATCGAACCCCCTGAACAGGAGCATCCACACGGGGGCCAACACGGAAAGGCTCTGCTCCCAGTATTGGCTAGCCGAGCAGCAGGAAGGCCAAGTCTCCAACAGCAGAGTGCGTTGAGGCCGGGCGTGTGCCAGGGCAGCCGAAAACGCAAGCTGGCCCCTTTAAGGCCCGGCGACCCCTTCCCGGGAGTTGCCCTTCACCTTTCAGTGTGCCTGCAAAACCTCCAGCCCTTGGCATGCATTCTTCCGAACAGGCTGGTGCCAGGACGAGGGCGCACGGGGCGTGACCAGAGCACCTTTCCTTCTCGCCGCTCGAAAGCAGCCACGGGTCAGTGTGGGAACCTGGGCTGCTGCCCTGTTCGGGTCCAGCGCACCCCCCCTCCCCGCTTGGCTTCCGGCTGCTGCGAGGCGAGAAGGGCAGCTGGCGACCGTGGATCCCTGCGCCTCTGCTCCCTCTCTGGGCGACTGGCGCGAAGGGCTGAGAAGGGCAGGCACCGCAGACCCAGGAAGAAGGAATGCATCTTGGCTCCCAGACCAAGCTCTCCCCCGCGCCAGTTTTCTTAAGAAATCGGAGCCACATGCAATGGGAGAAGCAAGGGATGAGGAGAATGTGGAGAGAAATCCCCCGAGCGTCTGCACGGGCGGCACTGGCCAAGAGGATGCGCTCAGGCCAAAGCCGCGTGCAGCTGCACGCATCCAGCGAGAAACGAGCACAAGCGTTGCCCCCCAGGGTATCATGGAGGAGGGGGGCATTTCCTCCAAGGAAATGACCCCCGTGCCCAGTAAGGCAGGCCTCACATTCCCCGTGCAACGTGGGCGCACTCTGCACATGCACAAGGGACGTTCTCCTATTCCAGGGCACTGCTTTGGAACTCAGACCCATGCCAGGGCTTCCAAACTTGGTTTGGAATTAAGATCTAGGGACGGAATTCTCCACTTGGGATCCTGAAATCTTAGCAGGCCAGCTCAGCATCTGTCGCAGCCTTGCAAGGGATGAATCAAGGCATTTGGATCGTCTCCCCTCGTCACCTCTGCATCATTTATGGGGTTTTATAGCACGTTGTCCTGATCGAAATGTGTTTATTGGGCTGCGCTGTTATACGGATGGGTGGCCAGCCAGGAACATAAATAAAAAAATATGTACGCCCATGCCACTGCTGGGGGAGCCCTTCAGCCCTTAATAGACCTGCATTTGCCTCTTTTTTACAGTTAGAGTTTTATTAGTCCCTGAAAGGATTCACGGGCTTGTCTGGGGGTTTTGGGAAATTAGGGGTAGGCACAGACCTGGAGCCCGGATGAAAAACTGCAGGACAGCCTACGATGGGAGCAGATTCATTCCCCCCAACACTGATTTGTGTGGCCGCTTCCTGCGGGGTCAGCATCCCAGAGGGCGCTCAGCTCTTGGGGGAAGCGGAGGAGGCCTTGGGGCCCTTTCACAAGTGAGATTCAGGTCACTCCTTTGCACCCACAATTCACATACTACGGCACGGCACCTGCAATTCACCTGCAAAACCGAGTGCCGGACTGAACCTTCCCCCTCCATCCCTGTGCCTATAATTGCGCACCCTCCACTGCTGCCCCAGGTTGGCATTTGCAGGTGATCCGTCCTGGGTTTGAACAGGTCCCCACAGCAAGATCCTGTAAGCAGCTCCCGGGACATGCAATGGGACCAACTCCCACTGAAGGCCTGAGGAGCTGGGATCTCAGCCATGAATGGTGTGCGGCTCCCGTCGCTCCTCGCATCGGCCACGCCGGCTGGACCTGGGCAGAGTGACACCTGTGGAGCCCCTGGTCCCCGGCCCCGGCCTTTGCGATGATGTCAGAAGCACTGTTTTACGTGCTCGTTGCAGGTCTCGAACACTCTTCAGATCAGAGCCTGGAGCGTGCCCAGAATTTCAGCGTGGGCCTTTGGATCCAAGAGAGTCTCCAGAGGGAGCGGATGCGGCCACGCCAAATCAGCAAAAGCCCTGGTCGCCCGCATGCGCTTCCCAGGGGCCTGCCCGTGGGAAGGGCACAAGAGCGCCGAAGCACCCGCCCATCCTGTTCCCCGGAAGCCGGTGCACGCGGTCGCGCCGCTTCCGGCCCTGGAGTCAGCAGGGAGGGTGGCTCGCAGGGCCCGTGCCTTGGCAAGCGAGAGGCACGTTTCCTGGCCACCACGGTGCACGCCTCGGGCAGTCCTAAGCCGAACACTGGGGCTGAGCTGGGGGGACAGCCTCCCCTGCGTCCGGGAGGGGCCGGAAGTGCTCGCCAGCCCCCCGCTCGTCCCTCGGCTCCCTCCCCCTCGCACGCCGGCAAATGCGCGCTCGGCAGCAAGTTCTGGCCAGCTTGGCAAACAAACTCGGGCCGTGCCCAGCGGCCCCCCCCCCGCCCCCCGCTTCTTGCTGGCTAATCAGCTGCGCTTGGGTCAGGAGACCATGTCTCCGCGATAAGCGTCTTCGCCTGACACTTTCCATGTCAGCACACTCCATCTTCTGTGTATCAATCCCCACCAGAGAAAACACACAGCCTCTGATAAAAGGAGGCAACCGTTCCAGACACGGGGACTAAAATAGGCCCAGCTGAGCAGCGCCACTCCCCCTCCCTCCCCTCCCCTGCCCGCCCTCCCTCCCTCCCTCTGACCTGGCCGGATTTGGCAAAAAACCGCCCAGCAGGCACTCGGCCTCCTTGCCGAACACCAAGGCGGGTGGCGAAGGGAAGCGGGGACTGTGCCGGGCGCCCTCCCTGCCAGGCGGCCAGCCAGCCTGCAAGAGCACAGCCGTGGCTTGGGCAGCCACGCTCGCGTCCCACGTGGGCTGGATGCCACCTGGAAGCACGGCGGGCGCTGCCCGCTGCCCAAGATGGCAGTCCTCCGCGACGGAGCTGAATGCTCAGAGCTGCCGCTGCACGCTGGGCTGCAGCCCAGTGGCTCCGTGTGGCCGAGCCGCCCAGCATCCCGTGGGCCAGGAGCGGGGCGTGTGCCTCCGGCCGCTGCCGCCGTTCCCCCAGCCCGGGTGGCGCAGGGCCAGCTCGCTGGGTCCTGGCTCTGGCCCCCGGCCGACTCCAGGGCGCGCCCTGGCGCCTGCCCTCCTTCACGGGGCGCGTGCGGACACAGTGGCCGGCTCCTCCGCACAGGCATGCGACTCTTGCGTGGGGGCCAAAGCAGGGCGCGAGGGCCAGAATGCATTTTCAAGTGGGGAAAGCAGCAATGCCTCCGGGGAAGGGCCCGTCAGCGTGACGGGGGGGGGGGGCTTCAGGGAACCCACAGGGCTGCCTTGGAGCGGAGGGGCTGAGCTCCAGGACGTGGCACGCAAGGCCCTCGTCTTCCCTGCAGGGGCGGCGTCTTCTGGGACCTTTGCCCTGCACCATCTAGTCTGACCCTGGCTCCAGCCGGCTCTGCGCACGACATGCCCACGGTGAACGACACCAGCGCTGGGAAGCCACTCCGGGGTCGGGGTGGGGGAAGGTGGACGGCCATATCCAGAGCCCCCGACGGCCGGACTGGACGCCATGAAAACGACGGGACGCCTGGGTGTGCGGCCCCCCCCCAGGGCAGGGCGCACCCAGGCGCTCGTCCCCGGGGGTCCCGCACAGGGCCAGCCCACCTCTCCCCCACATCCGCCTCTCCCCAGCCAGAAAGAGAGGGAAACCACGATGACACATCAATTAATAAGAGCCCAGCCCAGCCGCGCCGATGGCCGGGCCGGCGCTGCCGATTATCTCCGGGAGCAAAGTCCGCTCTGGGCCCCCACTCGCTCTGCGCGTCTCGCGGCCCCTAATCTCGGGATCGGTGGTGCGAGTGCTCAGTTTCACCACCTGCAGGTTAATACAATTCCGCCCTTATCTTATCTCCCCATCAGTTTCCTGGCAAAGCCGGGATGTGATTGGCTCCCGCGAGCCAGCTGGCCTGGAAGTTATCGGAATAATTCTTATCTCCGGGATCATTAACCAAATTGGGCCGGTATCGGCCTGTACGCCTGCGATAATAGTTACAAAAGGAATGGTGTGGGGTAGGTGCGGGGCGGGGGGGAAAAGAGGAGAAAAACACCGCAGGGAGAACGCCCGGAAATGCTTCCCGGCCCTGGGTTCCGCTCCGGCCCCGTGGCCGTCGGGGGCTCGGGTGTCAGCGACCGGATCGCCCGGCTGGTCCGCAGCACTCCTCTCCCGCCCCGGCAGGCCTCCGCCCGGAAGCCCCCTGGACGGGGGCGCACCCCAAGGCCACCTCTGTAGCCACACGGTGGCCCCGCCAGTCCTCCGGCTCCCCAGGAGGAGGCGCTTCAAAGGCTGTGTGAATGCACCCGGCTCCCCCTCCTGGTCGGAGCATGGTTCCATCTGGCCAGGGACACCATAGATCCTGGAAAAGCAGGGCTGGAAGGGGCCCCGAAGGCCACCGAGTCCAGCCCCTGCCCGCTGCAGGACACCGCGTCACACCATCCCACTCAGAGGGCTGCCCAGGTTCTTTCTGCCAACGCAGAAAAGGTATTTTTCTCTTGCTGTCCTGAATTTACTGCCCAGCCGTTTCAGCCACAATTTAGTACCATGAGACACAGAGGCCACCGCTCTGCCCACCATGAAGCTACGGCAGGCACACAGAGCTTCCATGAACAGCAGCAGTATACCTTTGAATAAGCAGGTGCTGGGGAAAAGCCAGAAGGGTTGGCCGTTATCAACATTCCCAGCTCGCAAGCTCCTGAGAAGCGTCTGTGCTGTCGCGGGGAAGAGGGCGGTCTGGGACTCAGGAAACCTGGATTCTCCTCTCTGAACAGCCACGAAGCTCACTTTGGGTCAGTCGTGGTCTTATCCTAACCTACCTCACAGGGTTGTTGTGATACTGAAATGGCAAGCAATGAGAGTCACTTCCAAGAGGAAAACAGGTGGGGTATGAACACAGTGTCGTCCAACACTCTCCGCCTGACTGTTGGAAAAGAAATGCTGAAGAAATGGGCCAACAGAAATCTAATGTTCTAAGCGGAAACAGAGGAATTCTGGGGTTTTGTTTTTGTTTTGGGTTTTTTTTGGCTTTTCTCCTTTTCCTGCTCTTACAGTTCATTCCATGTTGAGATTCAAAATTCATGTGCATAGAAACCCACCCTTGTTTTTATGCACTGTTTTTGCATGCATACATACATTTATCTGCATAATTTTGCCAAACTCATGTACTGATCTGGGAGGCAGAAACGGTGACTCATTTTTCAGGCCTTGCAAAACGTATCCGCAAAGAGGCCAGCAGGCTTCCGTTAACACGTTTTGCTATTATGACATCATGAATCCGAATGCTCAGACCAGTTTTGAATTATTACTGCCTTGTTTTCTACTGTCCTGACTTACTTCAGTGTAAATTAATGAGGAGTAATCCCACCTGGATCACTGTAACCTCCTGAACTTGGATGCTGAGCAGAAAAGTCAATCAACGCCTCCCCATTTCCCTCGCTCTGCATTTTCACTGGACAGAGAGAAAGAAGGAAGGAAGCAGTGAGATGCCTAGTGTCCTGAGCACACCGATTTCTTCCATGCCCCCTTTCCGAGGTTGCTTTTCAAGCCTCGGAGGGCAGCTGGGAATGCAAACTACCCCAAGGTTTCCCTGACAACATCTAGAAGTGCAGAATCTTTCACAGAAGTTTGCTATGGTAAATAGTTCAGAAATACTGCAAATAAATGTACACCTTCTTGCCTGTTTTTGAAATTAGGGGGTGCCCTTGCAACAATCTGGAAGATGCACAATCCGAAAGACAGCTGAATTCTGCTTTGCATATTCATTTGAAAGGGTGGAATCGGGTAAATTTGCATTAAAGGACGAACCAGCAAAGAGGATGTTTCTTCAAGATGCGCCAAACACGGAGCTGAAGGATTTCAGGGAAAAAAAATCAAAACAAGCCAAAACAGACCCCGACAATTCAACTCGCAAAATGATGCACGAGACTGCCGGCCTGATAAGGTGGAGGGGCCGACTGGGAAGCTGCGCACGAGCAACATCTCCACTCTTCACCTCACTGCACAAAAGGAAAGCTTTCCAACGGGGCGAAGGGGATTATCCGGCTTTGCCAGCTCGGGCGCCCAAGTGATCAGTGGAAGCCACTTGCGGGGGGGGGGAGCCACTGGGGTCTTAATAAAAGATATAGAGGAGGGCACTGGGGAGGCCTCCCATGGCCACAGAAGCCCCACGGAGACGGCGACGAGCTTCCAGGGTGCGACCACGACGCGTTTGGCAGCCCCAGAAAAAGCGCCCTCAAGCGCCGCCCTGCTCCATCGAGGATTTGAAATCCCAAGCACGGCCGCCCCAGGCCCAGTCACACTGCTGACACGGGGCGGGGCGGGGGGGGAGCACGTGGCAGGGAGCAGGGGGGGCGAAATTTCTGGGTGTGCTTGCCTCGGCAAGGACGGCTGAATCTACTGAGGGTTCACACATTCTGAAAAGGAGCAAATAGAAAGCGGAGCAGAGAAACCCCCCGAAATGCAGCATTTCAGAAACCCGCCTTTTGGCATGGCTCCTGCATGGGCAGAGGAGGGCTAGGGAGGCCCCCCAGGTAGGGTTAGGGTTGGGAAAACCAGCGTTCCCCCGGACCTTCTGAGGGGTGGAATGTGTTGTGGAGGGGCAGAAAGAAAGAGACGGGCACAGAAACCCCCCGAAATTCAGCATTTCAGAAACCCGCCTTTTGGCATGGCTCCTGCATGGGCAGAGAAGGGCTAGGGAGACCCCCCAGGTAGGGTCGGGGTGGGCGCATGTGAGCACTAGCGTCTGGGAGGGCCTTGGCTGGGCAAGGTGAAGTCCGTGCAAAGCTTGGGCGGTTGGAGCCTGTCGTTTTCCGGCGAGCCTGGCGCACTTCCCTGGAGCGCTTCTGTCCCGCCTGTCCTGGAGCAGCTCGGATCGCCGTGGGAGGCAGGACAAGGGCAAGGTCCTCCTGCCCCCGCCACCCCCGCCCCGTCTTCCGGGCTGCCCCGTGGCCCCGGCGGCGGCCGATCCTGCAGGCCTCCCTCCGTGCAGCTTCGTTCTGACTTGCAACAGCACCCCAGCCCCGCGGTCCCCCTCGCCTCGGGCAGCTGCCCCGGCCGGCTGCAGGGCCCCGATCCGCCCCGGCCTCTCCCCGTGGCCACAGGGGCTCCCTCCTCCGAGGCCCCCGCCTCCCCGCCAGCCCCACCGCTTAGCTGGCGGTTCGGGATTTCTCCTCCGCTATCTTCGCGAGGCATCGCTGGGGAGGTATTGATTTTTTGACACAGTTAACAATGGGAAATCTTTATCGCCGCAAACCCTGACCCCAGTAATGGAGGCTCTCTTACCAGCCCTGTGCCGAGACGCAGGCCTCCCTCTCTGCCCTGGGGCAGCGCCGCCCGGAAGCAGGCGCCCTCGGCCCGGGCCGGCTGCAGCGACACGGGCCCCAGCCAGGCACTTCCGGGCCGGTTCCGGCCACGATCCAGCCACGGCTGCTTTTGCGGGCGCACGGTGATCCACGGAAGCATTGTCACCCCGTGTGACGTGGCTCACGGGGCTGGGAAGGGGGCAGGGGAAGAGTCCCCCTTCCCGGAAAGCTTCGCAAGCTTCACACCCACACAGGGCAACAGCAATGCCATCGGAAGGGGTGCGTCTACCTGACAGAAACCCGCTTCCAACCTGTCACACGCACAACCCTGCGCTCTGGGAAAAGGGCTGGCGCCAACTTAAGCGGCCACTCTCAGGAGCCCTTGCAAGACATCGTTAGTACTGAAGTCCGTTTTAAAGAGCAGCTTCCGCGCACAATCAAACGGGGCCACTGTAGCCAGACTCGGTTACTTCTGTATAAACAAACAAGCAAAGGCAGCCTGGTTGGCCACTAAAAATGTGAAAAAGGAAACCACGACACAAAGGTCCCAGAAAGGTGTGCACGGTGCCAGGCCCACCGCTCCTGCAGCGTCGACTGCCGAGACTGACGAAGAGTTCTGTAGGACACGCAAGCTCGCATGCTCTTTTGTGGCATTTGCTTCTCTCTCTGAAAGCACTGGCCTAACGCGTAACGAGTTGAATAATGATGATCACACACAGAAGCCACAAAAGTGGATGCGGAATGAACAGCACCAGTTGGACTCAGGGACCAACCACAGTCATTCTGGGGGTGACCGGGACTCATGTGCTCCCTCCCGCCCAAACTCAGAGACGAAGGGTTTCGTGCCAGGGAGTAAAGTAACAAGAGCCAGTGTGCGAAGAGTATGGGGCTTGGGCTCAGGAGACCTGAGTGCAAGCCCATACTTTGGTGTGAAACGCACAGGCGACTCGGGGCCAGTCGCTGCCCCTCCGGCACAGAGCAACTGGCTGGCCTGGCGTCACCCCGGGAGTGCCCCAGCCGTGGGCAGGTTTGAACCCGGGCCCGGGTGGGACTTCAAGCCAGCTGTTTTTCCCAGCGTTGCCCTCTAGATGTGTAGGACTACACCTCCCAGCACGCTGGCTGGGGATGATGGGAGGGGTGGTCCAACCCCTCTCGGGGGTACCAGGCTGGGGACGACCAGCCAGCTCCCGGCCAACCCTTGCTCGCAGGAGGCTCCCCTGCGGAGCAAGTCCGGGCGTTCTGCCAAATGCCACGCGCTGGTGGATCGAGGCCACCCCCGTCCCGGCATGCTCAGCGCCCCCGTGGCCCGGCCCGGCCCTCCCCTTCGGCGCAGTAATCTAAAACAAACGGGACTATCAAGCAGCAAACTCTGCTCCGCGCGATAAAGGAAAATAGCTGAAATAATTTGTCCCACCCACACATACCAATGTGATGGGGGGAAGAGACACACACACACGCACACGCACAGGCACACACGATAATCAGGACGATCGCGGCCGGCCCTGCCTTGTCCATCAGAACGGGTCGTCCCGCCTCGTCCTGCCCTGCGCCGCCCGATAAAAGCCTTGAGGTTTGCTCAGAGAACTTCATGTGGGGGGAGATTGCTCAGGCAGGAGTCAAAGCAGAGATAAAGGGGGAAGGAAGGAAAGAGAGAGAGGATGGGGGGGGAGATGGGACAAAAATAGAGGGGGTCCAGGAAAGCGAGCCTGCGCCATTGCCATCAGATAGCATCTGCCGCCCCCCCCCCCCCCCCGGGAAGGCGGGGGCTCGGACAGCGACTCGACGCGGCAGCAGGATGGAACCTCCCCCTCCAGGGGCAGCGTTCCTCGATCCATGCTCAGGCTGCAGAGATGGGGTTGCGGCCACATTTATGAGTGTCCCAGGGGATCCCGGTTCCTGGCTCGGCCCGGAATGGTGGACGGATCCGGCAAGGCTAACAGAGTTGTGCTACGTTTTTCCCAGAAACTTTTTCCTGGAGGGGAGGTCTCTCTATAGCGACTAGTCCCGATGCCTCTGAGGAGCCTCCATGATCAGAAGCAGTCTATCCCTAAATGATGCATGCTGGTTGAGGAGTGGGGAAAGTTTACTGGCACCAGGCCCTGTTTGGAGTTTCTTGGAGGGATCCGGATGGTCTTCCCTGGGAAGCGAAATAATGGACTAGCTGGGTTCATTATCCACCCAGCGGGGCAGCTCTCGTTTTCCTCTAACCCAGGCACCGGCAACCAGCAGCCCTCCAAAGAGCATGCAACTTCCATCACAGCCCAAGGATGATGGGAGCTGAAGGCCAGCTCCCTCAAGATCCACGCATCTTGCGGCAACCGGTGGCTCATTTCCGTTCCTCGTTTTTCCTGTCTCAAACCTTGGGAATCTCTCTTCTTTAAAAAGTGTGCGTGCAAATTCGCAGGCTTCTGCAACACATTTCGCACAATGTGTGCTTTCTGTATTGGTTTGCCCTGAAATACGCGTTGTTGATTGAAGGACTCGTTTCTAAAATTCAGGCGGGTGCACATTTTGCGCTTCTGCTCATGTCTTGGTGCAAACAGAAGAACGAACGCTAATTCATCTTAAAACGTGAAGCAAAAGAATTTTGACCAGATCACGAGTGCCCACCGGATCTTTGGTTAGAGGTGGTGGATAAAAGTCTGGTTTTGGTTTGAGTGCTAAACCACGGTCCTCCTATTGCTCAGCTGTGGCCCAGAGCTCTGTGATTTCATGGCCTCAGTTTCCCATCAGTAAAATGGGGGAAATTCCCCTCTCCACAGGGACACCATGAAGGTCACCAGAATTCAAGGACAGCGAGCAGGCACCTTATCTCTGTACAGATGCTTGTCTCTCACTCCTTGAAATAAACAGGGTTTGAAAGCTGGGTGAGCCAACTGATTATTAAGCAAAATAAAAAGCAACATTCAATTAACTGATTAAAATATATTAAGATCTATGAAAACTGCTCTGACTGTTTCACTGGCCAGCAAAGTTTTAAAAGGATGTTTGATGCAGCTATTTTTATTTTAAACACATACACAAAACTCCAGAAGGTCAGTGCCACCTAAAAGAGGCATACCCCTACAAGAAAGATTGATTATGGCTGCAAACATCCTTTAAAATTAAAGGAATAATGCTTCCCCTCACTTTAGAAATTCTGTTTGTCTAATGCAAACCTATGTGGATTTAATCGATTAATTGAACTGCTCAGCTTAAATTCATACAATTAATTGGTGGCTGCCCCATAAAATAGCAATACTGGCTGGATTGTGCCCAAAAGCAGCAAAGCAGCACACGGATTAAGACTGCTTTCTGTGTTAGGCACACAAGTTTATGAAAAAGGTTTTTCCGCTCGCCTAGGGCGAACCGATGCCCCCCTCCAAGTAATCAGATGAAGAGGCTTTATGTTTATTGGGTTTGGTTTTGTGAAACCCACAAATGATAAACACAGTCGTATGTTCTCACCTGGTGAGACTTTCTAGCTGCAGGTAAGCATGTCTGGGTCAGGTAAGTCCCTGTTGGAATCCCATGCGGGTCGCTGGGTTCTGTGATGGAACAAAGCTGGGATACGAAGCCCCCGAACAGCCAGGTGAGCAGCTGAAAGCAGAGGGGATGCAGAACGCTTGCTGGCTCAGGATTAGCACACCTGGATGAGCAATGCAAGCTTTGGCCCTCTCAAAAGTACCTGCTTCCCCAACCTGCTGAAGGAACGAAGGAGAGGAGGGAAAGGAAAGCTGGGAGGCCGCTCCTTAGCGCCTGTAATTAATGGCAAAAGCGCTTTACAGGGCGAGAAAAAGAAATAAAAGGTGACAAACGACCCCATATAAAGAGACTCCAGGGTCGCCAATCTATTTGAATATTTGATGGGGTGTGAAAGTAAAGGAGCCCATAAAAGGGAAATGGGACAATAAAACACAAGGCGCTTGCAGGGGGGGAGGCCGCTGGCACTTTCCAATTACTTCTCCCCCTGTTAAGGGGCTGCTTGGTATTCCGAAGGCCTTGTGGCTCTGACGAAGCGGCCGGAGCCGAGGCTGATCTATCTGCCCGGCTCGGCCATTGCTCAGCGGGGAGACGCTGCGGGAAGAGGCCCCCGCTGCTGCTCCCAGAACACGGAGGCACATGCGGAGCGTGCCACGAGTCGCGGGGCTCCGGGCCCGGGCCCGCCCAGCAAGCTGATCCTCTGGGGGGGATGCGGGGCGCTGGCGGAGGGGCTCACGCACAAGCCGTCCCACGGCTGGGCAAGCCGGACGCCACACCAGGGTGGGAAACTATTCCCCCAGATGAGCCGGACTCTAAACCCCATCAGCCCCAGCCAACAAGGCGCCTCTAGCAGGTTAGGCTGCAAGCCTGATGGGAGATGTATTCCAACCCAACTGCAGGGTGCCAGGTCTGCAAATCTTGGCTGAAATTAAAGAATTCCCAATTGGTACAGAGGGTTCTCCAAAATTCAAGGGGGGGGGGCACAGCCCGACAGCGAGTCACCAGGCAACTGCATCTTGGGGGAGGGTAACGCTTCCTGCCCAGGGGTCAAGGCCCCCGTTCTGGCGCTCTGCACGCACCCTCGCAGCTGCCTTTGCTCGTGTGCCGTCCCTCCACTTCCTCTGGGCTTTGGCACTTTTCTGCAACATGGAAAACCAGTCGACTGGACGAGCGCTCCGAAGTGCTTCGCTCAAGTGGTCCTTTCAAACCCGCAGCTTTCGGGGGGACTCCTGGGGCTGAAGTTCCCGGCTGCGCTTTTGCCAAGGATTGGAAGCCCCCAAAGGAAGCCTCTCCGCAGCCCGGGGTGGACAAAATTCCAAGGCCCGGCCCAGGTATAAACTTACTCAAAAGTGAAGCAAGCAAGGAATACAAATCTCAAGGCAGACTTTCTGGCAACGAGCTTTGTGGTCGGGGAAGGGGTGGCCGGCTCAGGCCAGTGGCTACTCCAGTCTAGCATCCCTTTTGGCACAGCGGCCAGCGAGGTTTCGGAATGGGCAACTGGCAGCACAAAGAATCTGTCCTGGCGGGAGGAACCCAGCACTGTCCTGCGCCTCCACGCACGACGCAGCCACGGGCCAGTTTGGACCTTTCGGGGGGTGGCTCGGGGGCAGCCACGCCGAGAGTTGCCCTTCCGAGTTTGCCATGGCACAACTGGGGTGTCTCCCCCGAAGAGCCGGGAAGCGGCCCGGAGAGGCTGCTGCCCTTCTCCCGCGGGGGCCAAATGGCGAGCTGGCACCCTGACCCCTCCCTTCACGGCTCTCCACGGAGAGCTGCCACGTTCTGCCTGGAAGCCCGGCTCGCGAGAGCGAGAACAAACGGCCCGGGCTGCTACATCTGCATCACTCCCAAGTCGAGGATTATAGATTATAGCTATCAACTATTTGCATATCAGAATTTTAAAGCAGCCAAGACCCCTCCAGCGAACAAGGTCATAGCAAAGATTAAAAAGAGAGAGAGAGAAAGCATTCATTCCTCCTGCAGTTTTCTTCTCCTTCTCTTGACTTTCTCATTTCGGTCGAGGCGCTGACAGAAGCACGGCTGAGAGCGGCTTCCCCTCCCGCCGAATGACAACCTGCAAGAGGGACGCTGGAGAAATCAGCAGCAGATTCAAATGAGCTTGGAGTTCTGGGGCCTGCGGATTCTGCAGCGCACTGGCTTTTTCCGAGCTGTGCCGATGCTCCGGACAGTTTTCTGGCTCCTGTGCCACCTGCGCCTGCTTGCACTGATGCGGGTCTGCACTCATGCAAAAGGTATTAATCCAGATTACTTAAGCCACGCATCGCTGCAAACGTGGAATGGGATTCCGATGAAACCGAACCGCTCCGAACCGAACCAATGCCATCGATCCACAAAGCACAGACGGATGGCATGCAGCAGCGTCCGCACGAATGCACGATGCACTCCCATCCCAAAAGGACAGGAATTCAAGGCTAATTCGACAGGCACAAGGGGGGCAGGAAGCCACTCCCGTAAGGGCAACTTCAGAAAGGTGCACCAAGGATCCCCGGGGGGGCGGAAGGGCGGAGGTGCAGCAGGGCTGGTGGTCCCCCGGCACAGTGTCCTTCGTAACACGGCCCTTCCGCAGGCAGCAGGAGCCTGCCTCAAGGAGGCCCAAGGCCCATCTGGGCCACCAGCTTGTCTTCTGCGGTGCCCCAAGGGACGCCCCCTCGTGGCCACGGCCCGTGGCTGCACTCACCGGCTGGCATTCAGGGACAGACTGCGCATGAGCATGGAGGCTCCCTTGGGTAATGCGGGACGGCTCAACGGCATCGCCTCCCGTCCCACACCTGCTGCCGCCCATGCTCAGGCCGGTGCCTGGGACGCCGGCACACCAAACACGAGAGAGCGCGCCTGCTCTTGCCGGTCCTCGGGACCCCCAGGGCAGGATCAGGCGACCGAAGCCCTCTGTATGTTGACGGACTGCCGTTTCCATGGGCCAGAGGTGATGTGGGTGACTACAAGTCCAGTGAGCCCCAGCCAGCCTGGCCGATGGCCAAGGATGATGGGAGCCGCAGTCCCAAAGACCTGGAAGGCACCGGCCTGGCTACCCCGAAGAAGGGCAGCTCCGCAGCAGCGATGGCGCCGCGCCTTTCTGCACCTTGAGACAGAGCTCCGTCCGCTGCGCTGAGCCCCTCGCCAGGGGGGAAAACAGTGGTGTGGTGACACTAATGACGCACCTCTCGGGATGGCGCATGTCCCACGGCAGTGCGGCTCGGCCATGAACTGGGGGAGCTTCCGGGCTAAGGGGCAGCAGGGACCCCTGGACTGGAGCCCCGCGGAGGCCCTCCCGCTCACCCCACAACCGCCCTGCTGGCCGCTGCCCACCTGCTCCTGGCCCGACCCCTTTTGCTGGGGGCAGACGCATCCAGAGGAGAGCCCCCACTGAGCAGGAGCACCCCCATCCGGGAGCTCTCAGTCCAGCCCTTCTGAGGTCCATATCTTAAGAAGGCCTAATTAAGGTCAGGCAAACCTGTCGATAATTTCTGTTTCTCTCCGCTTCCATTTTTTTTTCAACCGTACGTTTATGTGTAGTGTTGCTGTTGTTTTAAAGAAAGCGTACATGAAAATTCCTGTGCCTCTCTAGGCATCTCTCCTAATGCGAGCACTTTTCTGTACACCATGTTGGCTGACATACACTTGGAATGCCAGCGACTTTCCTAAAATTAAAATATATTCTTGAATGCTATGCTGACTAATACGCACTGTTGACTGGCGAATTCCACTGCAACACCTGAAGAATTGCAAATTTCAATGAACCATCAGCTTTCGGTTTGCATTAGGGTTTCCACAGTGCAAAATTATTTTGCTTCAAAAATAGTTTGCACTAGAATATGAACCTATTTCTGTGGCATGCCCAGGCTCTAAGTCCCTCTTTTTTTACTGGATGCCTGGATGGGGAAGGTGGTCTGTGGGTCACCTCCACCTGCTGATTCACTCAGCCATACCTTTGCACCAGAGTAATGGAGTCTCACAGGCCTGCAGCCAGCCTTCCTTAGGAAGAAAAAGGTCATAAACAATAAAGGCGAAACTCGCCCCCGCCTCCCGGGCATCTCATGTAATTTCTTCCTCTGGTTTAAGGCAGACGTGTATTTATGCGTTTCTTTATTAACACTTCCACACTGCCTTATCTGCTAACAAGTCATCAAGGTGGTGGACGGCAAGTTAAAACAAGAACACCATCACACAATAAAAGCAAGATTACAAACATGAGCCCCACCCCCTCCACACTCGAGTAATCACCCCACCACATCACTTGAAAGGCTTGGTTAAAAAAAAAAAAGCGCCTTTATACCCAGCCCAGAAAAGTGGGAGGAATTCCTGGTTTTTGAGGGAGTGCATTCCACAGGCTGGGGAAAACACAGGGAAAAGCCGTTTTCTCCCCAAACCGGGCTTTGTAGAATGAGCCTCTTCTGCAGGTCTTAATGCCCAAGACAGGTTCATTACAAGGCAGGCCGTTCGTTGCCTAGCCGGGTCCTAAGCCGCTTAGGGCTTTAAAGGTTAAAACGAAAGCCTTGGATTGTACCTCAACTGCAACGGGAAACAGCGCAGGTCTTTCCTGAAAGGTGTAATAAGGTTCTAATACTTTTATAGTCCTAATACCCTGCGCTGGTTAGCAGCCAAACTGATGCATTTTGCACCCATTACAGGTTTTCGTAGCCTTTGCCAGTAGCTGCGGGGGGGGGGGAGGAGAGGAAGTGATGCACGAGGAACGAATTTCTGCTCTGTTTGCACTGGGCGACGGCGATCTGCCATCGAAATCCATGCATTTTGCAGGACGTGGCGTGAACCGTGGACCTTCCCCGCAGAGACGGCTCAACGGCATGTTTCCAAAAGGGGGATGAAACAATTAGCATTTAAAACTGTGCACACAGGCGCTTTAAGCAACAAGAGAAGAACGCACCCTTTGGAGGAGGACTCCACGGATGCATCTATTGGGAAGAACGATTCTTGCTCTCTCATGGGGCCCGGAGTCAGGATGGGCTTTGAGGTGGCACTGGGAGAAGTTGAGGTTTGTGGGGGGGGGGAGAAGGGGCTCGGCCCCTCGTCTGTGCACTCTGAGGCCCCCCCGGCCCTTGCAGTCCGATCTGTGGCCTCATCGACATGTGGAAGATGCCTGAACGTGCCCTGAGCGGAGCGTGCCCTTTCTCTGCAGCAGCCAAGGAGAAGCGGACGAGGCTTCCCTGAACGGCCAAGCTGAGGGAACGGAAGGACTGGGGAGGGCCTGCAGCCTGACAGCCCGGGGAGCAAACCCGCCCCCCCACCGCCCTGCCTGGCCTCTACACAGCATCTTCCTAGCCTGCCAGTGCTGACACACGGCGGATCCTGCCAGATAAAGGAGGAGAAATTCGGGTTTGCACAAAGTTTCCTTTTTTTCTTTTTTCTTTTTGCCCATTCCATTCCTGATAAGTGCAGTGCCTGCTTGGAGACTGATAGAAGGCCTATCGCGGCGGTTAGCACAGAAAGGAAAAGCCTATCGGAGCAACATCGCCGGACTCACATCAACTTCCAGCCACACAGAAATTAATATCACTCCAATTACCAGAGAGGAGATGGGCTGCACAGTGGCGATAATAAAATCCCTTTTGCATAAGGAGGCAAATAACCAACGCCAGCAAGGAAGTGTGTCGGGGGGAGGGCGCTCAAGGGGGGGGCGGAATGTGTCCCCCACCCTTCGCTCTGGGGGCGCACGCGCTGGCGCCAGGGCTCAGCCCCGGGGCCGGTCTGCAAGCCCGCGAGCCCCTCGCGCCGTTCCAGGAAGCTTCGGGTGGGAACGTGCCCGAGGTGTGCTCAAAACGCCGGCTTCTCGGGGTGCCCCCAACATGGAAAACACCAACGCCCACAGACCTGGGGAAGCCTTCGGGGGACTTGGCTTGCAGAAGCCAAGAAGGCGCCTCCGTGGCTCTCAGCATGCCGGCTGGGGACGATAGGACTTCCAAGAGGGCAAGGGGGGCACTGGAGGGCCCTCGTGCCAGTCTTAAGGGCTGCAGGGGCTCTCCGAAGCGGTCCACCAGCCTGCGGAGCCCAGCTGCGAGCATCTCCGCGCAAGACATGGGATGCGCAACGCGGCCTCGGCCAGCTTTCCCGCACCTGCCTCCCCGCCATGCTCTGGACTACAATGCCTGGCATTGCTGCCTGCCGGCCATGCTGGCTGGGGCTGATGGGAGTCAAAATCCCACCAGCTGGGAGGCCTGTGGCATGTGCACTGACCCTCCTGACCCTCCGGCTCAGAGCAAAGTGGGCGTGCGGGTGTGAGAGCGTCTGCGGACGGAGGCAGCTGGAAAGGCCCCGCAAGGCCAGCAGGGGGTCTCCCGGCTGTGCTGCCCCCTGCGGGATCTGCCCCGGGGACCCTCCCCCTGATGCTTCTCCTACTGAGCCCTCGGGCCGGGGCTCTGGGGAAGGGATGCTAGAGGGCCGGGGGAGCGTGGCTGATGCCCCCGCCACAGGACTGCCGGGGCACCGCCTGCACAGAGGAGGGCGGCCAGAGGGCCAGGGGGTGAGACCCCAAGAAAAGCAACTCCCCCAGAAGCCTGGAATTGAGGATGCCGCCCCCACCGGGGCCGGTCTCCCTGCTCATCAGACCCACCCACGTCACCAGCGGCATCGCAGGGAGAATTCAGCAAGCCCCCTTCAGCCCAGCACAGCCTGTTCTGGGGGGCCTGGCTGTCCCCACCCTCTGCCCCACGCCAAGGCGGCTGGGGTGCGGGCAGAGGGGCCCTGTGGCACACGGCCAGGCCCCGGAGCAGCAGGCCAGCCGCGCATCCGTCCATCAAGGGCAAAGGCCGGGGTGGGAACGAGCAGATAACGGAGGAGGAGGCAGGGGAGGCAGGGAAGTGCTGCAGACCTATTTCCGGCCAACACATCCAGGAAAGGCTCGGGATATCAGGCGGCTGTATGCACACATTTCCCTTCCTGGACAACGAGGACGTGGAGGCGGCACTGCCCGCGGCGGCCAGGGGCGCCCTGAATTTCTCAGTACTGGAGGCTCTCGGGGGGGGGCACATGCACTCCCATCAACCCCCTGGACAGACCTCCTGGTGGCACGGGGTGGGTGCCTAGCTGGAGAGGGGCCCGGGGGCTCGAAGTTGACCCCGGGATGCCACGTCCCATTTTCCACTCCAGCAGGTAGGTGTTCTCCAGGAGCCTGGCAGCCTGGAGCTACCCAAAGCCCTTTCCAACGGGAGACGCTCGGAGTTTTGTCACAGGGCCACAGCCTCGACGGAGAGCTGCCGCGACCTCACTCCCGAAAGCACGCTTTGCACCGAGCTGCACGATCTCCGGAGTGACTGCCGCCTGCTCCTCTTCGCTTTGCCCGCCTGCTTCCCCCACAGCCAAGGGTAACGTGCGCCCTTTCCCCGCAAGCAGATCTCTCGACGGCGGACGCCCCCCGAGTGGCTGGCTGGCTGCCTCAAAGCTTCCTGCCACAAGGCGGAGGGGAAATGCCAGAAAAATCTGGGGCCGGGGCTGTTTTCCCCTTCTGCCCCTTACATACCTGATGCAACCAATCCTCCAAGAATCCCATTACACAATCCACACACCAGTGGGGCACTTCCGGACAGAAGTGGGAAGACGCGGTGTGTGTGTATGTGTGTGTGTGTGAGGAAGAGGGCAACAGATGTTTCTCAGTGTTCCTGGCTGTTCTCGCTTTGCGCCTCTCTGTCGCTGCCCAACGGCTTTGGAGACGACCTTGTGGTTGCCGCTACATCACCGGTTTCTTGGCAATGGCGAAGCTCACGGCCTGACCCAGTTCTGCAGTGGCCTTTGCCTAGCCGAGCTCGCCTCGGGCTGAAACGCGTTCCAGCATTCAGCCAAGGCCACCCAGAGGCGAAAGTGATTGGACGGGCTAGAAATGTCCCAAACAGACAAATAAATAAGGCAGCCCTGGAGAGATTGTCCGAAACCGAGCCTGGCCCTGGGGCTGCCTCGGCAAGAACGTTCTCATCGAGGCTTCAGACCAGAATACCCGCAGCATCTCCTGGAAACGTCCCGGGGCAAACCTGAGCCCCACGCTTGCGGAGTGGGGCCCCTGCCTTCTCGCTCGAACACACTTCCATCGCGCCTTCCCAGGTCGCATCACAAACCCGCGAGCTGCCCTTTGCCACCCTCTCACCCCCACCCCCCGGCAAGCAGATGGAGAGCAGCAAACCCAGTTCGTAGCCTTCAAGGCCAGTAAAGCTTGCGGGGGAAAGTCCAGTGAAAAAGGGCCCCATGTGCCGCCTGGCTCACCCGGAGCTTCAGCCACAATTCCCAAGATTCGCCGCTCTTGCATTTCGCTGGGTCTGGAAGCCCCGTGAGCCCCGCTGTGCTGCTGCGGCAGGAAACAGCCCACATTCTCACATTTGACATGGGAAGGAAATGCTGAAGAAGACTTTCTTCCCAAGAATGGGCAACTCTTGTTTCAAGCTACTAACGAAAACGTCACCCTGTACTGAAAGACGGTTTCTGTCTGGATCTCCCAAAAAAGTATTCATTGATTTAAACGAAAAAATGAGAGAGGTGGGGGGGGGGGGGGGGGGGGGGGGGGGGGGGGGGGGGGGCATTTTATTTGATTATTATTTGATTAACAGAAAGAATGCAAAAAGAAACAAGTTCTCCAGTATGCCAACAATGACGAATTTGTTGCAACCCAGCACACGTCAGAGCAGCAGAAGCCTTCTTGGGACAACCTTTCACATGCCAAGTCCAAGACAGGCTAAATCATTGTTCCCCAACCTTGTGCCCTCCAGATGCATTGGGCAAAAATGCCCTGCCTCCTGCAGCCAGCTCCACAGCCCAGGCGATGCACCCAGAGTGCACCAGACGGGGGAAGCTCACACTGCCTTGCAGAAATGGGGACCGTCTCCCCAGCACTCCAGGAAAGGTTTAAGGACGTGCTGGCCACCCCGAGGACCAGCATCTCCTCCTGCCTCCTCGCCGGCTTGGTGTCTCCGCTCTTTGGCCTTTACCACCTGCCACAGCCTTCCTTGGAAAGCCTCACACAACCAGGGTTACACCTTTGAGACCCGAGCTGGACAGAGTCATGCCAAGTCTGGAGAGCACCCAGACTTGGATGCCGCTCAGACACGGGAGCGGGGGGCATATAAAAGCTTTAAATAACATGAATCAACGGCCCAGGAGAGTCCGCAAGAGAAGAAAGGTACCTGGACCGTTCCATGCTTTGAGCTCCTGCGGCTTCTCGGGCTCCTCCGGGCTGTCCAGGTTCTCCGTGGGCTCGACCTCTGAAACGGAAGGAGCAAAACATCATGAAAACACTCTCCAACCTGCAGAGAAGGCGGCGTTACTCCGGGTCCGGCCAGAGCGTACGCCGCACCCGATCACCTGGCCCCTTACATGCCGCCGCCGAAATCCACCAAGGAGGGACAGGATGGCACAAGGCGGCATCCGCTCCAGGTTGGGACACGGTGCAGGCCAGCCTTGCTCCGGGGGCCCGGCCCTTGTCGCCAGCCTCACCGGTCGCTCCAGCTCGCCTTCTTGCTGGCCAGGGTTGGCCTGGCCGTGTGCCATGGGACCCCCTCGGCCCACACCCCCCAACCGCCCTGGAGTGGGGCAGAGGGCTGGAACGGCCAAGCCCTTCTGCCCAGCGAATGAGCCGTGTTTACTTGCTGGATCCTCCCGATGCCACTCGGGCCCCCCTGTGCCCCTGGCTCCGGGGTCCCTGCCCATCTGCTCCCTCCCGCTGGGCCGGAGAGCACGAGGCGGCTGACCGAGGGGGGTGCCACTGAACGGGCGGGCGGGCCCAGGGGGCTCCTGGGGCTGTTCCTCCCCCTCTGAAAAGGCCCACATGCCTCCTTTCAGGCTTCGTGACCGGCAGCTTTAAACTGCAAGATGACGACTCAGGGGCCAGATGTGGCTCGCCGCTTTTGCCCGCTGCCTGGCTCGTTGCTGGGATACAACCCACAAGGGCTGAATTTGCTCCTGGAGGTGAAAGCACCCCTCCAGCCCACTTTATTCCGTTTAAAGCTCAACGGAGACGTTTCCATTCTGCACCGAGCAAAACTGTGTTCTCAGTGCCCAAGCAGCAACTCAGATGCAAACTGCCCCATCACGCCAGCCCAAAGCGCCGACCAAGGCCCAAAATGAAACTGCAGAAC
Source organism: Varanus komodoensis (assembly GCF_004798865.1). Taxonomy (NCBI): domain Eukaryota; kingdom Metazoa; phylum Chordata; class Lepidosauria; order Squamata; family Varanidae; genus Varanus; species Varanus komodoensis. The sequence goes on along the minus strand of NW_025335550.1, from coordinate 11,212,601 downwards.
CGCTCCGAGGCGCCCGAGACACGGCACAGAGCGCCTTCCGCACCTTCCTCCTGAGCCTCTCTGTGCTTCCTGGTTTGGCCGGGCCCTCCCGCCGATCCTCAAGCTTCCTGGAAAGGAGGGATCGGACCGTCAAAGCAACCAGCATGCCTTCCACCCCCTCAGCTTTCCATGGCATTCAGCAACATTTAAAAACCACCACCACCAGGCTAAGGGAAAGTTACTGAATAGCAGAAAAAATCAATAACAAGTCAGCAAAACATGTTACCAGAGTCACCCAATAGTTCGAAAAGTTACCTCTAGTGCAGCTTAAGCTCAAGATACTGGAAGGATCGATAGCAATGCACTAAAAAGATTTTTTTTTTAAGTATAGTTCTTGATATATTAAAAATGTGCCCTTATAAGAAAGGGGAAGCTTTGAGAGGGCCCCTCGGGCTACCGTAGGACAGGGTCCCAGAACCACGGCGCCACCCCCAGGCCCAACCCAGCAGGATCCGGCGCTGGGGGAGACCCCAAGAGGAGTCTCAGGACACCCCCAGGACGCGTTCCTCCAGGCCAGGGGCTGAATTTACGGGCACCCCGACTAGACACGCGTGCGAAGTGAGCCAGGGCTCGGGAAGGAGGCCGGGGCGGCGCGCCTCCCGTTCCCGAGGGGCCCCTCCGAGCCGGCTGGCAGAAAGAGGAACCAGCTTCCTGGGACAGCCCTCTCTCCCACAGGCCTACCCGTGGCAACCTGGCGGCAATCATCCCCCCATTAACTGCCTTTTCAGATGCCCCAGATAAGCGTCTCTGCACGAGGCAGCGCAAAAGACCAGTGGACAGAGGGCATGTTTGCCTTTCAGTCCCGGCCTGATAACCGTTGCAAGGAAGGAGAGAAGGGGAACAGCGAGCCGTCCGGATCGATCGATGGGCGCCACAAAGGGCGCTCGGGCGGGCGCGGCGGGCGACGTCACCGGCCATCGGCGATTATTAATACAGGTGATAACGGGGGAGGGGATGATTAACATCAAATAAATCAATCGCGGGTATAAAAGTCCCATTATTTTTGGCTATAAATCAAAGTGCCTGGCACATCGATTGTTATCCATCGCGCAGAGAGCTCTGTGCGCTTTGCCACGGGAGCAGCGGTTATTGCAGGCTGCGCGTTATCGCGCGCTATCGCCTCGCTTTATCATGGCGTGCGAGACCCAGGTGCTCTGCTCGGGCGGGGGCTTGCACGGCGAGGCCCCCGCCCCGAGGCCCCCGCAGGCAGGCTCTCCGGGGTCGGACGACGGGGCCTCTGGCTCGCCTGCCGCAGGCCCGCTGCAGGGACCCAAAGTCTGCCGCCAGAGGAGGCCCTTGGCTGGGAGGAAGTGCCTCCCCGCGCGGGTGCCATGACTCGCCCGCCCTCCCCTCCCCTCCCCTCTCTAGGAGCCCCAGGCGCTCAGGCCCTCCCCTGCTCTCCATTTCCCCCTCCCAACAGGGACCCTCCAAGGTGGGGGGGCAGAGGGTGCCAACTGGGCCAGAGCCACCCCTTGAGCTTCATGGCTGGGGGGGATTAAAACTTGCAGGCCGGGGGGGGGTCCCGGTTATACTGGGGATACAGTTCTGACTTGAGCAGAAGATGAAAAGCGACCTCAAGGGGGGCAGGGGGGCAGGAGCGGCTTTGCTGGCCCTGTCCCTGCCTCACTCCGCGCTCGACCGCCACCCCCTGCAAGGACCGTCCGGGTGGCTGGAAGGAGGCCCCTTCGTCTGGATGGGGCCATCCGTTGGCGCAGGCCGGCCGGGGTGGGCGAGCGCCTCCGGCTGCGTGTGGGGCTGCTCGGCCTGCCTAGGTCTGCGTTCACCCGGGTGTGCCTGCCCGCTTCCAAGGCACGGCAACCAGAAACACGGCCCCTCGCGGTGGACGTCTCTTCCGTGGCGAGACGGTGTGGGTGGAAGTGGAGCGAGACCCGACGGATGGCGCCCGAGAGGTCGGGGGACCACGGCCAAGGTCGCTGGTGTAAGTTCGCTTCTCCCGCAAAGTCCCCTGGCGTCCTTGGAGAGGGCCGGCTCTCCCACCCCACTCACGCACCGCCCGTCGTCTCCAAAATGGAGAGGCTGCTGGTGATGCAGGGCGGCTGCGAAGACCCCGAGATGGCTAGCACGGCACCCCGCAAGGGGCGGCCTTGACTGGGATGACAGTCGTGCTGGGCGGCTTCTGGAGAGAGCCGGGAGTTGTGCATGCAAAGATTTCAGAGAAGGGTCTTTTCCAGGCCGAACGTTGGCACTGCAATCCTTCTGGTCCCAGGAAGGCTGGTGGCAGTGCCAAAGAGCATGTGCAGAAAATGGGAACTCAGCGAACGACTGGGGGAAGGAGCATCTGGGGAAGCCCACACGCCAACACGGTGCTGGGCATCCCTGCTTTGGGAGATGTTTGGAAACAGAGCAAACGAAACTTACTCTCGCTACAAGGCGAGCCGGAGGAGTCCCCTTCCACGGAGCCGTCACGATCCGAGGAAAGCCCCTCCTTCTCCGACTGGCTGTTTTCTTCCAAATGAGCGTTGTCTCCTTCTTCCATCTCGCCGAAAATGCCTGCAAGCACAAGAGCAAGTCCAAAGATTACGCGGGGATTTCCTTCCCTCTGGAAGTATGTCTTGAAAGATCGGTAAAGATGAGGGTCCTACCAGAGCATCAATCCTGCTCTGACAGCCACCTTGGCAAGCCAAGTCAGGAGAGCGCCGCGTAAGGGCAGCGAGCGGCAGCTGACCCACTTCCGCATCAACTTTGTTTGGAAAGGCGGCCGGGGGGGGGGGGGGGAGTTCTCACTGGACGGCACAAACAGGAAATTGTCTTCGCACGGCTGAAACCAGATGTGAATCTACCCCCAGATATCGGGCAGATTCGCAGCCGACGGACAACAGGGGATGCTGACTCACAATCACCTAGCAAGCCAGGATCACCAGCACATCGCTGGCCTTGCATGGCCTCGGTGTTGCTCAGCTGTAAAATGGGCACACTGACTGCTTGCCTTTGAGCAGGCCTCTTGCAATTGTGCCGGTTCAGCCTCGTCTGGGGTTGGAATGCCTGGGATCAGTAGCAATTCAGATACAGATGTGGACGTCTATCTGTGCAGAAGGGGCGCTGAAGCTCAGGCACACGGGCCAAGTACTGCCTGCTGGGGGGAGGTCTCAATGCAACCCACAAGGTTTCCCTCCATGGCCACCCCTCGCCCTGGCCTCACCCCCTATATTCTGGCTGTGATCCTTCCTGGCTTCTGCACTTCATTCCAGGAGGCTGAAATCAGAATCTTTCAGCGGCAACAGGCTGGGCTTCCAAAATGGTTGGCCCTGCCCCTGGCCCCGCCCACCCCAGGAATGCCGCCTGCGCCCGCTTTTGTGACCACGCTATGCCCTCCGCCACCAAATGCCACGCAAACTGAGCAGAGACCAGAGACGAGATCCACACACTTCCTGCCCCTCCATTGGCCTCCGAGTCTGCAAACCGCACGGGCGACCCGGGGGCGCTTCCGGCACGTGGCCGCGAGTGTGTCCGGTGCTGCGACGGCGACGCACGTCACACGCCTGCACACACACCCGCCTGCTTGCAAGGGCACGGTGCCTCCATCCGCCCCCCAGGCCTGCCACGCGCCACGGCTTTCCACCGGGAGTGGCCACCGAGGCCAGCTTCCTTGTGGTCCCGGCTAGGTGTTGCGGCGAGGAGTTGGGCCAGCTTCTTCCGGGGCACACGGCTGGGGGGCACGTGCCTCACTCTGCGGGGGGGGGGGACTTGCGCCAGTTCACGCGGGCGCACGCGGAACGGTGTGCTCGCGCATCCCCCACACACTGGATCCTGCCCCTGCGCGAACGACGGGACGGGAGAGCCGGCCTGACACCGCAGAGCAGGCGGATGGGGGCGACGACACCGGGGGGAGGACGGGCCCTGCTCACGGTCCCCTCGCGAGGGCCCCGATCCAGCCCGGAGGAAAGGCCGGGGCTTGGCTCCGTGTGCGCCCGCACTCCGAGCCCCTGCCACTCCGGGCTCGCCCTGTCCAGGCGAAGACGGGAGGGAGGGCGAACACCGCCGAGGAGGAGGAGGAGGAGGAGGACGGCGTGGGTTAACTTTATCAGAACCCGAAAGCCGTGAAGGCGTGAAAGAAAAAATTAGCCTAACGATGTTTCATTTACAGCGAGAGAAACGATTTGTTAGCCGGCAATTGTTTCTGAATATTATCAGAGCCTTTTTAATTGTGCTGGAACTGAAATTAGTAGAATTAGAATAAATTGCCTTCCCTTCTCCGGCAGCCTCTTTATTCACGCTCATTGTTGTCTGCTTTGTATAGATTAAGGGGCTCTTTGTTCTCCCAGCGTAAATACACATGCCTGGAGTCACAGAAAGTGGCTGAGGTCTGTAGAAATGCACGGTGCAAGCAAGCTCCGCTGGCCTCCGTGGCTGCCACGGCCCCCTACCCAGCCCTCGGAGGCTGTGGATGATGTGGCCCCTAGCCAAGGCAGGAAGCGGCCCCCTGCTGCCTGTTCCCTGGGAGGATGGGGGTGGCCTCTGCAGTGGTACCCAGAACTGCGAGCACACAGCTGGAGGGTAAGCCAATGGCAAAACGTGGCTTTCATTTACATTTCCAAAAGCAAGTTTCTAGTCCCTATGGAGAAGCAGACAATACCGAAACTACGTGGGCAGCAGGTGCTCTAATTTGGGGATCCTGATGGGTTAAGCACATCTTCCAGAGATTGGGAGAAGGAGAACTTGGGTGTACATTAAACTGAATAGGTAGCGCATCCTCCACAGGGAAAAATTAGATCATCTGATTTCCTTCCCCATCTGCCCCGCTCGGCTTGGACAGGTGCACGGGAAGAGATGTTATCACAAAATCGCTGGATGCGGCCTCAGTGCTGGAGGGCCAAATGGCCCCACCTGGTGCTCAGAAGGGTGGGAATTATTCACTCCAGCCAAGGTCAGGGTCAGGCACGCCCTGACGCAGGGCAGGTCGCAGGTCGGCTCCACTTTCCCCTCTTCCACCTCAAAAAAAGAGGCCAACGCAGCACAGCACAGCACGGAGCAAGGGCTACACCCAGACCCAGATCGTCAGACCCCTGGAGGACCTTCTCCCGCCTGCGCCTGCGAGGGAAGTCGAAAGCGCCTGGGGGTTTTCGGTTTGTTTTGAAAATGACAACCAAAGGGGGGCAAAAAGCATGCAGGGCGCAGGAAAAGCGGAACGAGGCAGACCTCTCTCTCTCTCTCTCTCTCTCTCTCTCTCTCTCGTGCAGAACCCCGATGCTTGCAAAGAAGCCCCTTGCTGCAGCAGGGCTCCTTCCGCCATGGCGCTGTGGGGCTCCCCATGGAGGGAGGTGTGGGGCAGGCCCGAGCGAGGGCTCCTCCAGCCGCGGCCCAGCTCAGCCGCAGAACTGCCTTCCACACGGCCGACCGGGATGCGTGCATGCGAATCGGGACACCGTCCTGGCGCTAGGAGCCGAGGGTCACTGCCGGGCTCCGGGGCTGTGTGCCTATGCTCCCCACTCTATGCTGGGGAACATGGGCCTCAGGGTTGTGGCTTCCCAGGCTGGCCGCTGCGTGAATGGCGCACCGGACTAAATGGGCCGTTTCTGGGCCACCGGTCTGGTCTCCCCATGCTGAGCCGTGCGAATTAAATGTGCTGCTATCTTTTTTTAAGGCAGAAAAGGGAGGACTTGAGGAGGGAGAAAAGAAAGGAGACGGAGGGGGATGGAGAAGATGAGAGAGAGGGAGAGGGAGAGAAGTCAAGGCAGCAAGTTGGAGCGTCATTTTGTGGGATTGCTGGAAGCCTAGAGGAGTTTATCACCTCACGCAGACTCCCTCGGTCGGCCTGATCTGTCTATTCTTCATTAAGCAAATACGCTGAAATGGAAATGAAAACATAATAGCTATTTGATTTTCGGCGAGATATTTTGCATATTGGTTCAGTGCTGATAGTGGAATTTCATCAACTCCCTTTTTTCATGCTTTAAAACTGAATTACTGAAGGCTGCTCTACAGAGGAAGGGGATGAGCCCAGAAACACACTCACTTCCCAGAGACTCCGCTCAGACGATTAACGGGGGCCCCCTCCTCTCCCCCTCCCTCTCCCCCGGTTTTTTGATAATAAGGATGGATTTCTTTTTTAAATTGTGGCGACTGCAAGGAAGAACTTGCCCTAATCTTGCTCGATGTGACGGAGTTAACCGTGCAGATGCTTAACTCGCTTCCCACCCCCTCTATCACCCCAGGAGAACAAGCATGGGGGGGTGCGTGTGGGGAGGGGAAGGGGGGCAGAGGAACGAGTGAGGAAGACGCACCCAAACAGCTGTCCGTTGACGGCAAACACACACCCTGTGCATTTTGGTGGGGGGGGGGGGCGGTTCTGCACGAGGGGACATGTGCCACGCTCAGGAAGGACCCCGGGCTGTCCCAGTCCTTTGGCAGCTCAGAGGGGTCAGGTCGCTGTGAACTCCCCCCCACCTCCAGAATTGCGCCTGGGTACATTTTGGGGCTGCGGGGACCGATTGCCTGACCTGTATCAAGGCCCGACATCAAAAGCACGGCTCGTCCTTCTCCAGGAGGGATCGGCGGAAGATGCGGCTGCAGGGAGGTTCCATGCGGGTGAGGAGCCACGAGGTGCCCATGGAAGAAACCCCACCGTTCTGGCCACTTGTCAATCCCCCAACCCCGTCAGCTGCTCGGCTGGCACGTTCGTGGACATCTGGCTTCTTGTTGCGTTTCAACCCGTTCCACCGTGGTTAACCAGGTACGAGCCAGAGAAGAAGCCGCGCATGCTTGTTGCTGGCTTATGACGTCCAGCTTAGTTAAACCATGGCTTGCTATGATGTCTGAACCCGGAATTGCCGCTTATCCCTTGCTGGTTTGCATGGCTGTCTGCCCCGAAGTACAGGTGCCCAGAAGAACAGCCTAAGAAATGAAACCACTCTGAAAGCTGCTACAATGGGCAAGAGACAAAATGGAAATAGGGAAACCCAGTTGCTGTCAATGGATGATCCAGGGTAACGCAACAAGCCACGATTCACATCAACCGTGGCTTACCATTTCAGGCAATCGCAGTCTCCTCTGTGTGGCTGCCCTGTGGCATTCCCAGCTAACACGCACACAGAAACCCAATGACCCTCATCCACATCTTTCTGCACTAGCCCTTCTGGTGGCAAGGAGTTTCTCGAATTAACCGGGCAAGGTCCAAAGAGGAGTTAGTCCGTTCCTAAGACTCTGAGATTTCCAGTTTGCTCCCTTCCAAAGTGTTGTCAGGCTAATGTGCTACTGCTCATAAATAAGGCATTTATTAGAACACCCAGAGACATATTAGCAGTGACACAGCTTGTCATCCGATGCAAACAGCTATGCCCCACCCTAAAGCACAACAGACGATAAGAGAATCACATAAATGTTGACTATTAAGGACACCTCTCCTTGCTCCTTCAAGTGGGCACCCCAACAGGAAGTCCATAAGATTGTCCCCAGACCCAAAGGTACATCGGACAGGCTGTGACATGTGGGGGGTGGGGGTGGGGAGGAGATCAGAAGAAGAGATCAATTTTTGGTTCCCCATCCAATCGGCGCCCACCCACCCACCAAGTCTGCAAAAAATATCAGATGCTTTTCTCTTTTGCTGAAAACTATTGAGCGCATTTCCCCCCCATGATCAATGTGTCCTCATTTGGTCTGATTGTATCTGCAGGAAAGCAGCTATCATCCAATAATTAAGCACAGTTGCTCCTTCTTGAGCCTGGAGAGCTGCACAACAAGGCACCATGAAGTGGCGCACACCTGGTCCCCGGGGCCCGGAAGCCGAGTCCCCCCAGGGGGCCACCCTGGGCTTCCTCCCAGGATAAGCAGCACAGCAAGGGGGAGACCGGGGCCCTGACCCTGACCCATGCACTGGCCAGAGGCGGAACAGCGGCCGGGGGCTTGCTTCAGCCTCCTCTGCCAGAAAGAACCGCTGAGAGCAGCATCGCATAGTAGTTAGAGGGTTGGAGTGGCCGTCGGGAGATGTGTGTCCTGGCCCCCACTCCATCAGGAAACTCCCTGCGTGCCTTTGGGTCACTCCCTCTTGGCCCGGCCTACTTCACACGATCGATCGATCGCTGTGACGATCAAGGAGAGAGAGGAAAACTTTTCGTGCAGGACAAAGGAAGGTGGGTTACGAATGGGACGGGGATGACATAGGGATGTGGAACTCAAGGGCTGGCGCTTGCCAGGGCACGTGTGCCAGCGAAGCCTCCATGTGTGCCCGCTGCCGGCAAGAGCCCCCCAAGCACGTGCCGAGTTGCCGAAGCATCGGGGCCACCAGAACGGCTTGTCCAGGGCCAGCCGCACTGGCTGTGGCACCAACACGGCTGGTTTCCGCGAAGGGCCCCATCGGTCCATCAGGGCCTCAAAGGGCCAGTCTTGGAGTTCGCCTTTTAATCTGGGCAGGTGCCTTGGACACCCACCTCCCGGCCTTCCTGCCCGGGCCTGGGTCACCTGGCTCTGGGTCTCGGGCCTCAGGATGCTCAGGCTGCTCCTGGAGCCAGGCTCCGACCCTGCTTGACCACGTGGCTCGGTGGCCCCCAAGGCCCGTGTCCTGCGGGCCCGCAGACAAGGCTTGGGCTGGTCAGCCCCGGGGAAGCTCAGTCCGGGCTCCCCCCGCTCCCCTCCCTCTCAACACATCCCTCTCGGCCTTTCTTGCCAGGCCTCACGTCACTATCAGCCTGAGAGAAATTCTCAGGGCATCAGCAATCGTGGACCGCAAAATAAAAGCCACCTTTTCACAAGGATTCCGAAACTGGGGTGAGCAATGCAAATTACAGATGCGTGCCTCAGCTTGTTCAGCCAGCACATACTACCTGGTTCGTTTTCTGTTTTCCCTCTCAAATAGCCACAGAAATGGTATAAAACAGGAAGAAAGATGAAATACATCGCACAAAAGATTAGTCGAGGACAACAAAATGCTGAGGGATAACAGAGACAGGAAAGGAATTCTGCAAACGCAGGAAGTACAGGATGTAGGAATGACCAGGGATCGCGCTCCAACGCCTTCCCATTTTAACTTTTAGCCAAAATGGCCTGTTTTCATCCCCGATTTTACCTCATGAGATCTAGAAGCATGCTTCCTTTAAAAATTAAAACCAACCTCGGCTCTAGAATATGCACTGGGACTACGCTTTTAATCCACATCCTCCCGCTGGCCAGAAAGAACGGTTCCAGTGTGGCAAAACCCAGAAGTCAGCTTGGATCTTGGCTTGGCTGCTGTCTCTTTTTAGACCCACACAAAGGGAATTTGGATCATCAGCTCCCTTTCTGTCCAGAATTATGAGCAGCGAGAGTGACATGCTCAAACGTGTGGGCTTGTCATTCTCAACATGTTCAGCCTCCAGACAGCCAAGATAATTCCCTGACAATTCCTTGAAATAGCCGTTTTGAAGAGAACGGCACGTTTATATGTAGCTCTTCAGCTACCCCATCCGTCTAATTACCACCTCGGGGAGACCAGGGGGGGCAGGCAGGTAGGGCCAGTTTGGGGCTCAGCCCTAAGAAAGAACCCGTTGCCTTTTGGAAGCTTCAAGACTCTGAAACGAAAGCGCTCCACCTGCCCCCCAGAACCATGGGGTGCACCTGAGATGGTGGTTTGGGGGGCTGAGAGGAAGACGGTCGCGCATGGGGCTCGGAGATAAAGTGAGGCTTGGGAGAGCCCATCTCTTGCCATCCCATGATAAGATGGCCCTGTGGGAGGTGGGGGGAGAGCACCTGAAATCCGGCGGCCCCATCATGAGGGCGTTGCAGGAGTGGGGCTCAAGAGGCCAGCCGTGCGACGCCCTGAGGCCGTGCACCCGCGATGGTGGCCCAGCGTGCTTTCCGGTTCTCGTGTGCAGCCGTGTTGCAAAGCCCAGACAAGAATTAAAGCCACATCTCAGGTGGATTTCCTCCATCCGTGATGCGCTTCCCTGGCTTCTTCCGGATGGTCCCTTCAGAGCATCCCCTTGGCAGCTAAGCGTGCAGCCTGCAAAGCAGGAAGCCCAGCCAGGAGCACGGGGGAGACGGCGGGCAAGCTCGCCTCTGACAGTCCCGTGGAGCATGTGCTCCTGCATCAGCTCACCTGTATGGTGGGGTCAGGGCTGACTGGCTTGGCATGCCAAAGGCTGCAGGTTCAACCTGCAGCAGGGCTGGAAAACACTCCTATCCAGGACCCTGGGGAGCCACGGCTGCCAGCCAGTGTCCAGTGTCCTGGCCTGGGAAGCCACGGCTGCCTGCCAGTGTCCAGTGTCCTGAGCCTCTGAGTCAGTACTGGGCAGCTTCCTAAGATCCTCTTTATTCCTCTGATGGAGGGGAGACCGAAGGTGGGTGGCAAGAGGAGAGAGGGCAGTTTTCGTCACGGAATCCTTTCCTCAAGGACGGGTCATCCTTGCAGCCCCGAAGGTTTTCCCAAAATGACCTCTCCAGCCTTTTGGAGCCAGCCTGAAGTTTTAAACATTTCGATCTGTTGACTGGGCTTTCAGCTGCTTTTGAAATATCTGCAACCCTAATATTGCTTTTTATTGATTTTTAAAATAAAATATCCTTATAGCGCCTTAATATTGTGCAGTGCCTGCAGTCTTACGAAGAAGTGAATATACAAGTCTGGGAAACAAATACGTTTGTTTATCGGCAGCATGGGAGCAGCAATCAGGACTTACAGGGCTTAACCAACAGGATCACTCGGAAGATGTAAAACACCCAATGCAAATGCCAGGTATTGCGTGAGGAATTCTCCTTAAGGAATTCTTGGCTGGTGAATCGCGTGAGCTGTGGATGTTAATTGGCTCGCTTTGCATAAAGAGATTCATCTTTGAATGAGAAGCACACCTTCTCTGTCATCAGATGATGCATGTATGTGTCAAAAGGGGCACCATCTAGGACAGGTATTCCCTCTGTGGAAGCGAGGAAGCGGACCTGTTTGCCAGGTTCAGTTTTTGTAGGGGGTTGTCTGTGTGCGCACATGCACGTTATTGAGATCAGCTAGGCTGACATGCACAAGGGCGAGGGCTTTCTCGGTGGTGGCCCTCAAAATGTGGCGCCTGCTGCAAGGCGAACCTTGCTTCGTCTGTATGGACATGCAATTCTTCCTCTGCCTTTAACCAAGACCACACTGCACAGACACATTTACAGAACGGCTCCTGAATGCGACCTGCATGCTCGTTCGAGCGTCTATTATATATCTCTAAATTTTCCCTGGCTCTGCTTTGCAGGTTGCTTTGTGACTGCATAGCCCCAAAATGCAGCTCGCGCTGTTTATCTGTCTCTGCCGTCTGACTGACCAGGGCAGTGGACACGTATCCTGTCAGCGGAGAAAATTATGACCTTTATCTCATTTGTCGCACCAGGGCAACCTTGCACAAGCAGGTCCAGGGTCCCAGACGGCGGGAGACATCGGCCTCCCCGCAGCCCAGTGGCTGAGCGCCGCTCCCTCGGTGTGGGAAGGGCAGGGCGGCTTCGCGCAGACGTGTGGGAGCACCGGAAGAAGCAGCCGGCAAAGGTGGGAGCTGGGAGCGATGGACCACACGCCTCCGATGACGAAGCGCCCTGTCGGTTCCACACTGGCACCACATGGGGACCCTGGATCCTGTGCTCCAGTCTGGGCAGTGGCCAAATGGCGAAGGCACGAGCTGCATGGCCCATCTTCCCCAGCAGCACAGGGAGGCGCCCATCACACCGGTGCGCCAATATCACAAAAGCGCCACCCGGCCGCAACGGCCTGTTTCCCAGGGAGAGTGGCGTCTCCCCAGGGACCGGTGCAGCAGAGTGCTGAGCAATGTGGGACAGATGTGCTTCCTCAAGAAGCACATCTGGATCCCACTCCAATCAGCAACAGCTCTTCTGCTCCCCTGTGAAACGAGAAACTAGGGGCTGGCAGACCCCTTCACGCCCCACCGCCAGCCCTTCGAGCTGCGCCCGATTGCCGTCACTGCTGGATACTATTTGGGGGGCCAAGAGCTTTAAAACATTTCATGGCCACCTTTCAGAGCAGAAACCCTGCTCGAAGCTTCCCAATCCTGCCATCTCTCTGGAAACCATCTGGAAAGCCTCTCCAGGCTATTTTTTAACTCTGCACCTTGCAGCAATAAACACACCAGGCCAGCGCGCTTCCCGCGTGCCAAATGAACCTTCCGGCGAGCGGCGGGCTCCGAATCCCCGAGTTATTCAGGCAAATAAAGTGCCCTTCTGCGAACAACGCCAGCGCATGGATAAGATGCTGACAACCAAGGCCCATGAAACATTTGCTTCAGGAAGTGCAGGGGGACCGGGTCATTGCAAATCACCATCCGCCGCGTAATTATTTGATCATTTCGCTCAAATTAAACTTCTAGCAGCATCTGAGCAATAAACCTTTTCTTGATCCTTCTCATTTATCCAGTAAATTAAAAAAAAAAAATCTATCTATCTATATATAGAGAGGAGATTTTTTTTCCAGGCTGCCAAGAGAGAGACCCTGGACTCTCCGAGAGCAGGCATGTAGACAAGAGCTCAGTGATAAGAAGTTGCGATAACGGCTAGAAAATAGCAACAGATTCAAACTTTCCCACCAGCTTGGAGATCAGGGGAGGCAGCGATTCAGCAGCACAAATGACAGCTTCTCTGCCCCCCCCCGCCTGCCCCTCCTCCCTCTACATACCCATCAAGCTGCAGAGGGAGGCCGCGGGGGGGGGGGGGGGGGGGGGGGGGGGGGGGAGGGAGCAAGCAGAGGAGCCGGCAAACACCAAGCTCTCTGGAACAGCCGATGCCCAGTGCTGCGTGCTGGGGTGGGGGCCTTGCTTGCCGGCAAAGCTTCCCCCCACCCGAAAGATAAACTGGTGGGACATGTCTGGATGGGCCGGCCCCTTGCTGGTGCTTCCTGCGAGGGACCCTGCAGCTCTCCAGGCAGGAACGCAAGGAACACAACACGGCTGGGCTGTGCGGGAAAGATAGCAGGTCGGGACAGAAACACCACCCCCACGAGATAAAGCCACGTCCCTGGGGAGAAGGCTGGCTTCCCTACAGTCAGCCGAGGTCATTCCCACCAGACAATAAAAAGGGTTTAAAAAAATATAGAGAGGGGATGCTTTCGCGCTCTGCACAGAGGGAAGAAGAGGCAGAGGAAGGGGTGGCGCGGAGCGCGAAGCAGGCCAGAGTCCTTGTGTGGCTGCCCTGGGGGGCAGAGAGCCATGCTCTGGGTTCAAATTCTGCCCAGGCGGCTGGTTTCATGCAGAGTGGTTTTAATCCAATTACCAGATGAGGAGTATTGGGACTAGGAGGGAAGCCATCGATACAGAGTCGGAGCCAAGGCCAGGCGCACGACTCCCTCGGGGTCTCAGCCTATCCCACCTCACAGGCGAGAAGAGGGCACCAGGTTGGGAAAGCGTGGCGATCGCGACGGACTGCCAAAGAAGCCAGGATCTACAGAGAAGCCTGATCCCTGGCTTGTGATCCTGGCTGGAAGGACAGCTGGAGATCCGTGGCTCAGATGGCTCAGTGCTCGAGAAAGCATTCTTCGCTGGCTTGGCTGCTGGATCAGCCAAGAAGCAAACAGGCTGTGCTCACCGGTGCTCAACTTGCACCCGGCCAGCCACAATCCCCCAAACCCTTGCTCTGCCAGTAATGTGAGGATGGGACAGAAGAGAGATCCACAGGGCAACTGCCCTGCCCTGAGCCAGGGGACCTTGCTCCACGTTTGACAGAAATGGCCGCGATTCCACAAAAACAGAGCTTTCTGCAGAAATAAGTCCTAAGCTTAAAGCCATCCAGACCGCTCATCCCAAAGTTGCCCAGTGCACGACCAACTGGCTGGACACAGACTCTCGCTCGGGAAGGGACAGTAATACCATGCGACACGGCAGGGACAAGCTCCTATCTGTGCTGGGGAAGAGGGGCAAATGAACATATAATAGTGGTGCGCACCACAAGAGGATGTTGAGCCGATAAGCAGCGCAAGACGAGCCCTTGGCCAGACGCGAGACACAGATAGCAAACTACTCCGGCATCCTTGTGGGCCTTCTATCAGACATCTTCTGCCCGCAGTGGCTTTCCCTTCCCCTTGAAGACTGTGCCGCTCTCGCGTATAGCTAAGAACAGCAAGATGCTTTCCCCCCTTCCTAACATGACCAGAAATTGGGGATCGCGCCATAAAATTTTCAGGAAGTGGGTTTGGAACAGTCAAAAGAAAGCAACTTTGGCCCAGACGACATTCGTTATGAAATTCAGACTTTCCCTTCCGCCATCTTTAAGGCACCCAGTCCAGCTTCACCGGACTGCCACAAGGCCGTTTTTCTGTCTAAACAGGAGTGAGATTGTGTCTTTGGTCAAGGAACTAGAAGAGTTTCAGGACACGCGATTATCTTCACAGACATCGCACATCCAAATGCATCTCCTGGAAAACTGAGCGCAGGCTGTGCTTTATGCACCTGAAAAACGGAGCAGGAACTCTGTCTTTCTCGGGGCTAAGAGAAGCGACGCTGTCAGGACAACCATGAGCCAATTTCTATTCTTCCAGGCCAGAGATCGGGAACCTCCTTCTGTCAGAGGGCTGAATTTTGGAGAAGTTCTTGGCGGGCCACATCCCAAGGCTGGGTGGGCCAAAGGCTAAAGGGGTGTAGCCAAAATTAGAAAGAACACCAGCTGATTGTAGCCTGAAGCTTTCAGGGCCAGCTTTGGAGAGGCACGCCGGCCGTTCAGATGGGGCCAGACCCTGCAGTCCGGGGAACTATCAAACGACCAGCAGGCAGGGGAAAGAGGCGGAGGCCATGGAAGGGCTTGAGCTGGGATGATTTTGTGGTGCAGTGGTGAAGAACGTGGGACAGGGACTCAGGCGACCCGGGTTTGAGTCCCCGCTCGGCCATGGAGCCAACTGGGTGACTTTGGGCCAGTCGTAGACTCTCAGCCCAACCCACCTCACAGGGTTGTTGTTGTGGGGATAAGACGGAGGAGGAGATGTAAGCTGCCTTGAGCCCTTTGTAGGAAAAAGGCAGGATATAAATCGGAAAATAAATAAAATGGCTTTGCTCCCTCTGAGATCGGCCTGTGATGGTGCCCTCGCACTGTCTGGAATGTGCTCGCTGGTGGCCCGAAAGCACGAATTGGTTAGGGAAAGCGATATGGGCAGCTTACTCTCCTAGGCGCCACTGTTTCAGTAGAAGGGGGGGGGGGAATCCAGAACCTCATAAGTGCAACTGGTGGGAGGAAGAGAGAGAAGTGGTGGGCAAATATGAAAATAAAACAACAGAAGTGGGGAAGTAAGACAGGGTTGCGAACGGAAGGCCATGAGGCCCAGGCTTCTGCGTGACGTTCCGCAAGCTGCAGAGTGCGAGGGGAAATGACGGCGGGGAAGAATTCTGTGCTTTCCCAGGAGGAGGAAAGCGAAGCAGAAAGGGACATGAGTGAGAGGCAGTTCACAGATCGTCTCCCAGTCAGGCCAGGACCCGCCTCAAGAGCCTGGGCCAGGGCTGCTTCCGAGCCCTTGCTTCTTTCCGCGCCATCTCCACAGTCTCTCCAACTTGTCTAAAGATAATATTCGGACAAGCCTGGTGGGAGCAGCGGATGCGGCGCAGCCAACGCCCAGCCCCAAAGCCGGGAAGATTTTCCCACTGCCCTCTCTGCAATCTCCATGCCGCGCGATTTCCCGTGGGTCTCTATGGCAACACAGATGCCCCTCTCTGCATTATCCTTTCCCACCAAGCCCCTGGCCAGCGATCAGAAACGTTAACGAGCGACATCGGCATAGAGGCGAAAGTGTGGCAAAACACCCACCCCACTTCTTCTACCAATTCCTTGGCTTAATTTAAGTTTGACACAAAGATTCGGGCCCAGATCTAGACATCTCCGAAGCGGCCCACCGTTTTCCTCCCCAAACCATGTGGTGTCCAAAGACGACATTCTCTACTCTTCCTCTCCCAAGGCTTGTTCTACAGAGAATGCTGCTCCCATGTGTGTTAGCGGGCATCTCCAGGGAACCAGCCCCCAGGCCTCTGTGGGGCAGGAGCCGCAGCGGTTGCGAGTGTGAACGACACACTGTCTCAGAGGGACAGCCGGAAAAGCCGTCCTCCCATCCTCCAAAGCCGGCTTTTTCTCCTTCTTTCGTAACACCAGGAGGACTAATGCAGAAAGGTGAGAGATTCAGGGCCGACAAAAGCAACTGCAACTTCGCCGAAACGTCAGGACTGAGGAAGAGCCGTGCTTTCCGCTGACCCTTTGCCCAGGGGCACCCACAGCGCCCTCTCCCCAGGTTCCCAGCAACTGGTGCACATGGGAATCCTGCGCAGGATGAAGTGCTGGCATCTGCTTCCCCAAGAGGGATGGCCGTCAATTTGTACAAGGGGATTACGCACATGCATGGTGGAGAAGGCATCAGTGGTTACTAGTCCTCATGGCTGCACGGGACTTCCCGTTCTCAGAGCTGGCATGCTGATGTACTCCAGCTGCTGGGGAACATGCGTAGGAGGGTGCTATTGTACTCATGTCCTACCTGCAGGACGTGTAGATAGGAAAGACAGCATTATGCTGGAAGGACTTTGTTCCAACCCGGCAGGGCTGTTCGCATCAACCTGGGGGCGAGCGGCTGCTCTCCAGCTAGTGCATCGCCTTGGCTCAGGAGCATGAGAAGCAGCCAAAGACGGTCCAATGCACCATCAACACTCGCCATAAATTATATTCACCGCAGCTTGTCCTCCAACAACGAGATTAGAAGAGGCCCTGTTGCAGTTGTGCATTCATAGTTATGGGGAAAGTGGCATACTAATTTTTTACCCATGCAGCCTTTGTTTTGCATATTAAGTAAGTGAAAGGGGGGCCTTCGGCGCTTTCGTGTGCAGTGGGCCTTGCGGCATGAAACGGACCCAACCCTTTAAACACTCTATTGTTTACGGTTGGTAGAGGTGACTGAGTGTGTCCCGCTTGTGAATGCACACACATTGCCAGCGTGTGCAATGCACCAGAGAACTTCCTTCCACGCTTCACAGGGAGCAACAAGGAAACGGGCTATTTTTGTGAGGCATCATATGGTCCTTTAGGACTGTGGAATATGGGGCACAGCGCAGCACATAAAAGAACATTCAAAGATAAAAGAAATTAAGTCAAATCTTCTGGACGTGTCCTGATGAAAGCAAGGGCATTCTGCCTCGAAATGCTGGGAAAGGACGCCTTCCAAAGGAAGCCGGGGCATCCTCCAGTACCCTGTGCCACCGACAATATGGACCCGGGTGTCTGTGTACAGGCACCCGCTGAAAAACCCCAGTTCGAGCCCACACATCTGCAGCCCCATCCCTCAAGCCCGTGCCGGGGAAGCTGCGACGAGCCAAGCTCATCCGCGGTTATTCTTGGCTCCACACGGGAGGCGAGAAAGCTGGCAAAGGCGCAGGGCAAGGACACAAGATGGCCGCCCAGAGGCCAACGGGGCTCTGATCTTTGGGGTTGGCGGCGTGTCCCTCCCTCGCCGCCTGGTTCCGCAGCCCTCCTGGGAAGGGAAGGCGGAGGGGTGGGAGGAGCGCCTTCGCCTGAGAAAAAACAGCTCTGTGCCTGCTATCAGGCAGATTGGTTTCAGACAGAGTTCTTCTCTCTGCCAAGTCCACATCCTATTGAAGGCGGGTGCAGTCACTTAACATTCATCACGGACTGAACTCTGTAACTTTATCAGTTCTCGAGTATGGCGCCATCTCGGGGGCCGGCCATTCTCGGCTCTCAGATAGGCTCGATAAACCACTGATAGATTACAAAAGATTGTTTCACTTCAGGGGACGCGATTACTAATACTAATAGCGAGCGAGAGAGAGAGAGGGAGAGGGAGAGAGAGAGAGAGAGCGAGAGAGTGCGCTTGCATCATATCCAGCAAAGGAGAGAAGTGAGAGGGAAGGAAAACGGAGAAATAATGAGAAAGAAAATACGAGGGCAATAGCAAAGAAGTGACTTTACGTTTTAGATGGGGCCGATAAGGCACTGATAGATTTTAAGAGAGGGAAAGATTCTAATAGAGCTATCCCTGGTCCTCAGACACATCAGATGGATAGAAAGAGATTGCTTCGCAAGAGGAGCCGGCGACTTTTAATGCAATGCGGTGCCTTTCATCTGATAGGGGTGGGAGAGAGGAGAGTCTGGAATGGGGAAAGGGAGAGGGAAAGAAAAGAGAGATGCACTGTCCTCTCCTTTTGCCACGGCCCAATGGCATAAAAACAAAATTAAAATGTAAAAAGATAGATGGGGAAAGATTGCATTTCAACAGGCCTGTGTGTGCAAGAAGCTAACCACGGCCGGGCCGGTGGCGGCGGAAATAGTTCGGCACTTGCATTGCAATTCAAAAAGCTCCGCAGGGCCACGGCAGTCCCGCGAAAGGGGAAAAGCACGTGAAGTTGCTCCGGGACGGGGCGAGAGCGTCGCCAGCCCGCGGCAGGGCGGCTGAAGGGAAGGGTCCCGGCTCGGTGCGATGCCGCCCTGGCTTTGCAGATCCCGAAAATCTAGGCAGGGCTGGAAATTCCTCCTGCCTCCGATCTCGGGGAGCAGCTGCCCGGCCATGCTGCCTTTTAAGCCTCCTGGTCGCCGCATACGCTGGAGCTGCTGGACCTCCAAGGTGCGGGAAGGCCTTTGGGGTGGCTTCATTCCCATCTGTGCCATGGAAGTGACCGAAGGGAGACGGCAGGTCGGGGCAGAGAGACGCGTGGAGCCGGCGCAAGGAGAAGCGGGGGCAGGCTGCAGGGCGCGCTCTGCGTGAAGGTGGCTTGCTCTTTGGACTCCTGATAAAAGACGACCCGGTGACTGTGGCTGTGACCAAGACGAGGGCGATCCCAAGGCCCAGAGCAGAAGAATCGGGTCTGGCGGTCACTGGTCGCCCAGCATCTCGGCCGGCCGGCTGACAAGGAGTCCCAGAGGTGGAGAGCAGGTTTGGGACCTGCACCAGCTCCACTCTTGCCCAGTACAGAGAGAAGGGGCATGGCTTGCTGGCTGGGAAGGATGGGCATTGCTGTCCAACACATCTGGAGCACTCGACTGGAAAAGCCCAATGTTAGCTGGAATCACTCCTATTTTGCTTGTCCCTTGGAACGGATTTGCACCCTAAAGGGCAGGTTAGAAAGGGCTGCGGGGGTCGTGGTTGCCAACCTTTCTGGGGTCTGCAGGCGCATCCGGAGAGCGTGAGGGGCACTCTCACAAGAAGGCTGCCATTGGGTTGGGTTGGGGGCTCCTCTTTTCTCTGCCCTGAGCCTGCAACGGCGAGAATCCCAGAAAGCAAATGGTGAGTCTCCAGGAAAACTTCCTTGCCAAAGAACTGAAGTACAAGACAGAGGGGAAGCGTAAGGTCCAGAACTCAAAGCCACTCTCTAGATCCCAAACACAGACAGTGCTGGAGCCTCCCAGTTTTTTTTCCCCTAATTCGTCGACGTTTTAATTAAAGATAGCTTAAGGCGTAAGATAGGAATCCGGAGGGGCAAAGAGCCTGACTGGGCAGCAAGAGGCATGTCTGTCCGCGGCACGACAGAGACCCCAGTCTCTAAAAATGTGTGTGTAGAAACGCAATCCCAACGTTTTAGCTGTAGGCCTTTCAAGAGCAAGCCGTAAGTGCTGAACATCTGCCGGGGCAGCGTGAACACAGCCCTGAAATGCAACCTCGGAGCCAGGCTTTATCACAGGGCGGTGACGTCGGGGGACGGGAGAACGGGAGCTCTCCTGAAAAAGGGCTTTTCCATAGAGGGAACCGTTCTCGGACACACACACACAAGCACGGCTGCTTGGTGCGTTGTGGTTTCCTCGGGTGGCGGAGGCAAAGATCAGTGCAGCCCACAGAAGCAGCGTGTCGCATAGCCACGCCGTGAGAGGACTCAGCCGAGCCTCCCTCCTGCTTGCCTTCCCCTCAGACAGGCCTTCTCAGGGGGGCTTCCGTGCAGCCGAGCGCCACGGGTGCGAAGATTTAAAGCGAAACCCACCCGTGCACAGCTCCCGAGACCCCGCAGGGCCCGTCCAGAGCGTGGCTTTCCTATTCGGCATCCTTCGACGGTTGGGGAAGTTTGCTTTAGAGTTGTCAAGCAACACCTCAGTTCACGGATAGCAGATTATTGCAAATTATACTCCAGCAAGATGGGGGGGGGGGGGCTAAAATCCTATAGATTGAATTCAGTGGGGCTTTCTTCCAAGTGCATGTGTGTCAGGTTCAGCTTAATCTTTCACATCCGTTGTAGAGAAGGGAATATAAACTTCCTGCCCTCGACATATTTTTAAAAAGAAATGATGCTCAGCACATGGGTTTCTGCATCAAACTGGCTAAACACAACATATTTTCCAGGTAATATCTCGTCTGTAACAGGAACAAAAAGTTAGCTGGCCCGAAAAGTAGACCCAGCGCTAAAACTGAGATGACCAGTCAGCCCAAATTCATGACACGGTCAAAGACCCACTCAAACAACCAAGACACAGAGAAAAGAGCAAAACCAAATAAACAGGCTGAGTTAAGCCAGGACTTGGCCGCTTCCTGGTGATTGAGGGCAAGAACAAGATTGCCGCCCCCCAAAAAAATTTTAATGCCCAGGATCAAAGTTTACACAGCATTAATAATCCGCGGATCACGCCAAGCGCGCTACCCTTTGGAAAAGGCAGAGGGAGACATTGGGAAAACGCCGTGCGGGCAGCAACATCGCTGCTGACCGCACCTGTGTGGCGGAGGGCCTGCCACCACCTTGTCTGGGGGGATCTTGCCATGGCCCCCCAGCCCCTTGACGGGCGCTCAGCCCTGCCAATCCGAGGCAGTCTCCGCCTCCCAAGCACCTGGGCTGTGGCCATTTTGCTCTTGCCTGAAATTTGGGTGGCGGCAGAGCAGGGCCTCCCAGAGCTCTCAGTTCTGGAAACCGACCTCTGTGGTGGACAGGCCCGTGTACCCCGGCACGCTTCCCGCTGCTGCAGAACGTGCCCTCGAAGAAAGGAGGGGCTCAGCTTTCAAAAATCACATATTTACACACACTGCAGGAAAACAGCCACTCCGAGATGCACAAAAAGCTCCTTTCGAGTCCCGGTTTTCTTTTCACAATGGCTCCCACGGAGCAAAGTTGCAGCTCTCTGATGATTCTATTAGGGAACTTCCCAAAATGCTCAGCATTTTGGCCAAGGGGGGTTAGAGTAGAAAAAACACAGGAGTCCAATCTTCCCACCCCAGATCTCATTACATGACCCCCAAAATAAATGAAGTCAGCTATTTTGTTATGGGAGAGGGGGGGCCCCCTTCCGCGTGTATGTGCGCATGTGTTTTCCCGTTCCCCAGGTTGTTTTGACTTCATTTGCAAAAAGAGAGGGGGAAAAAACGTGCAATTTTAATTTAATGGTAACGTTTTATCACCAGTTCCATGAATTATCAAGGCACTGGGGTTTGTGTGTTTTCTGTTCTTGGCATTTTGGTGGAGTGAGATAAGAGTAAAAAACAACAGAGCTGCTCAGAGAGTGAAAAAGGGAGATAGATAACGCAGATATCAAATCCTACACAAAACAGTCCTGGACTTATCTCTGCTTTTTATCACAGTTCCTTAAAAAAAAAAGAGAGAGAGGCAGAGAGGGGAGAGAGCAAGCAGCCCAACTGGAAAGGGCCAGCCAGCTGAAAGCAAACTTTATCCTGCTTGGTCTTTAGTTAGAAAATACAGAGAGAAGAAAATTTGAGATGTGAAAAGATGGCTTTAAAGGTCAGTGAATCTAGAACATTTGGGAACTCTGGTGTATTTTGCAGGTGAGAAACACACAGCCTCAAAAGGGGATTATTTACAGAGTGTGAAGATCACCAACCCCTTAAATGGCCGGTTGTCAGGAAGTGGGGAGCACCTGCAAAAGGAGTTCGGGAGAGGCTTCCCGGGACAAGACTCTTTCGGTTTCTGACTGGGAATCAAGGGGAATCTGGGCCGTGGCCGCTGCTGGGAGACAAGCCCTGGGAATCGGGCAGGGTGTTTTCAGGGTTCAGCGGGACTGGACCCCCCTCCCCGCCCCGCTGCGACGGACAAGTGGCAAAATGCACGGCTGTTTTTCAGCCACTCTTGTTCATCCAGATCAGGTATGCTCAAGCAGTGGTGAAAAGGGCAAAATGACGCCCATTCTTCCAAGGAGCTGCGAAGGGAACCGTTCCGCAGAACATGTTCAGGTTTCTGATAAAATTCCAGGGAGATAAGTCCAGGGGTTTGGGGTTGTTGCTGTTGTTGTTTTGTTTTAAATTACCTATTAGCACAGGATTGTAGCAAAGCCTTATCCCCGCTCCTAGACTTGGTTATTCACGGTTGAATGTCTCTCTGTACGTGCTCAGACATGCTCTCACCTCTGCAAGGGGCCTGCTTCTTGCAAACATTCCAGACCACGCTCGGAAGGCGTATGCTGAAGAATCGCAACCCGAAGCCTTTTGAACAGTCCCTTGTCTGCGCACCGTTTGCATTCTTTGAGATGGGTCTTCTTGGGAGCCCCCCAGAATTTGGAGACAGACTACAGGGTCTTATTCTTGAAGCAGGCCCAGGTACGGAGACGATGAAGCCCGTCTAAAGGTGCTTCCGGATTACAAGCCATTCCGGGTCGCTAACGGGGCAATAACGGGGCAATTCCTAAAATACCCTAGCGGGGTCACAGGGCTTCAATCCTTCGAACAGCCCTCCTCCGACCCAGCAGCCTCCTGATGCGTTGAATGCAACTCCTGTCATCCACAGCTGGCGGGCCTCAGGTTGGAGGAAGGCTGTCCTGCATCATCCTCCCTTCCCCAGCATCATGGGGGGCGGGGAGGCCAAGACAGGTAAGACTACCTGGGGAGGGCTTATTTTCCACTGAAAATATTCATATATCTTTCTAGGCAAAGGCCCCTCAAGGTGGTTTAACAAAGTCAGGAAGTCCGAAGCAACAAAATAAAATGCACAATGAATTAAAACAGCTGCCTGGAGAGTTTTTGTTTCTTAAAAAATCAATAAAAACTCATTTATAAATAGAAAAGGGGCAGATTTGGACTCGGAAAGCCTTCCCCTGCTGCAACGGTGCCGTGTCCCACACACACAACCGCGCAGGGCCATCCCGTGTCGTGCCTGCAGGATGGCAGGAAACGGCCCTGTTTGCTTGGTCCAGTCCGGCACTTGCCGAAGCAGCCGGGGAGGTTCGTCCGAGGAGCTTCTCTCCTCGTCGTCCCACCTGCTTGGCTGACGTCGCTTCCTGCACTCAGGGGCAACCAAACCCGTCTGAAGACACACAATCGCACAACAAGCTCTACAGAGTTAGCAAAAGGCGACACACAGAAGAAGCCGGTGCCTCCAAGCTCGTTCCTTCCCTCATACCTCCCCAAGAAAGCACAGGAAGCTGCCACACCGGCCTGTTTCTGCATTTGGCCCGGCGCTGGCTCCCCTTCCCGCCAGACGCTCCCCGGGGGCTCGGTCAGAGAAAGACCCCGTGAAATGACAAAGCACCACGCCAGGAACCGCCGGCGCACGCGGCCTGTGCTCCCCCCAGAGCTGTGGGCCCTCTCCCCCGAAACTTGACAATGGCCTATTTTGGAGGGGCTTCTGCAGGAGACGATCCAGGCTACTTCTTGGGCAAAGCAGGGGTTCAGCCACTGGGCTACGGGGGTCTCCTGACCCCCGGCACCCCAAAACATCCGCGTGCAGCGCCACTGCACCTGGGGGCACCGAGGGCTGGGCTCCGAGGCACCCCGCCGGTGTGGCCGCTGCCGAGGGCGGAGGATCGCTTCACTCGCCGCACACAGAGCAAATATTTTTCCTGACCCCGCGTCTCCACAGCCACCCTTCCCAGCTCTGCAGCCGCTGCTCCCTTCCACCGACGTGGGAATGCTTGCTGGCACACTCTGCGCACGTACGACGCCGCGTGCTAACCTCTCCCAAGTCCAGGGTCTAAACGGCTCGATTCTGGCGGCATCAGAACGGGCGTGTACGGCGAGTCTTCCGATTCTCTGGCAATGCCGCGCCGCACGGAGCTTCAAAGGACCAGGCCTTCCATGTGGCGAAAATGTGGGGCAGAGCACACACAGCGGCAGGGGCGGGCGGGGGGGGGCGGGAATGGACTCAAGGCCGCTTCTCCCCTTTCCTCTCCCCCCTCCTCTGTCCTCACACTCCCGTCCCTACCTTCTTTTTGAAAAACATAATTTATCTGTGTATTATCAAGAAATCCAGACACTTTAATCAGTGAGCTATGAAGTCAGTATTTCCATTCTTATCTAGTGGAGGAGTGGAAATGGAGAGGAGATAGGCAGCTCCGAGCTGGTCCGTGGTAGGGAATGTTAATGGGAGAAGGGGCTCCGGGATTGGCTACTGAGCTGCGGCTATCTCCACCATTATCAAGCCCTTATCAATTCAACCATCAGAGGCGCAGTAATGGGGCCAGTTCAACTTTCCGCATTATCATATCCGCTGAAACCTGCACAAGAGGCCTCGGCTGAGAGACCGAGGAGTGAGCGAGCGACTGAACTCTGCGTGAGAGAGGAGGAGGAGGAGGAGGAGGAGAGGACGCGGATGGGGGCTATTTCAGGCAGGCTGCAGGAGAATAAACGCCGGGTGAATCAGTCCAGACCTGAAAGCAAAGGAACGGGTTGCGCACAAAGAGCCGGGCGGCAGCTCGGGAGGGCTTGCTTCCCTTTCTCGAGCGGGAAAGGGAAGCGCCGCTGCAGCTTCGGTCTGGCAAGGCCTGAGGTGCCAGTGCCCAGATGCAGAGCTGCCCTGCGCAGGGCTTCCCGGAACAGAAAGCTCCAACGAGGCAGAGCCGCCCCTTCCGCCGCGACCCACGCGATGTGCGTGCTCGGTGCTTCTGCCTCCACGGGAAGCCCAAGCATGGCTGCCCAGGCTCCTCCTAAAGGGGGCTGCTTTGACCGCTCCCAGGACGCCTGAAGGGCCTGATCCTGCCTAGTCTTGGAAGCTAAGCAGGGCCAGGCCTGGTCAGAATTGGGATGGGTGACTTGAGCGCAAGATTCTATGATTATTGACGTAAGCTGCCCAGAGAGCTTTGGCTATGGGCAGTATAAAAACGACGATGATGATGATGATGATGATGATGATGATATTGGTGGCTAGGTCTTCATCTCCCTAAGCAAGTGCTCCACTTGAAGCAAGTTCTCCAGCACAGGAACTCAAGAGCGACGACAGGGAGAGCTGGGCTCATCGGAAGCCGCTCTCTTGATCACATGCATGGGACAGCCACAGGCGTCGCAAGGCCCGGTCCACCCCGTCGCTCCCCTTCCTTGCTGCACAAGCAGCGAACAGCCCTGCATCGCCTTCCCCACCTTGGTGCCTTCCGTCAATGCTGGACTACAATTCCCAGCATCCCCCAGCCAGCAGGGAGGGGGCGCAGCTCACTGGCAGAGCATCTGCTTGGACTCTGGGAGGTCCCGGAAACCACAGGGCAGAAAGAGCACCTGCCTGAAAGTCACGTGGCGTTGCTGCCGGTCAGAGCTGGCAGCACTGCCAAGCCCGCTCCGTCTTGGCAGAGGGCAGCTTCTGATATGCCTAGGACCAGGAGCCCGAACGCGGCATGCTTTTAACAACATGTGTCACTCGGCTGCAAGACCTGCAACTGTCCTGCTAAAGAAGAGGGAATGAGGAGGTGCTGAGAGGTTCTTCTGAACTTCTGCAGAAAAGCTGGGCTTCCTACGAGCAAAGGGCGAGGGTACCTGTGCACGTACAGGCATCAGAAAAGAGAGAATTCTCCGGATCCGCTATTCTGCTTAGGCTCACTCTGCACACATCCCTTTCAAACCCCAGCAAATTTTCCAGATTTTTCCTGCTCCTGCGAGACGGCTCTGAGCAAAGTGCTCTTAGCTTTCCCACCATCCATATTGCTCTCAGCACCAGCAGAGGTGTTTTAAAAACCTGCTGCATGTTCACTTTAAAAAATATCAAATAAAAGAGCAGGGCTTCAGCCCCAGAACAGGCTACAACATACATACACACAACTGTGATCAGGGGTGGTACTTTTTAATTTGTTTGAGGTCCTTTATCTTGGACTGTGCGTGATGGGTGGGAGGGTGGTTAATGGTCCTTGGCTAAGGGGGTGGCAAAGAGACCCAAAGGGGTCTTTCCAGCTGGGAGCACGGACATCAAAATGGCAGCTCAGTGTAAACAAGGCTGATACACTGGCGCACCGGGGCAAAACCCCAAGCTTCACACGCACATGGGCAGGACTGGAACTGGTGACAGAGGACGAGTGATCTCCCGGTGCTGGTGGCCGGCCCAGTGAAAACGTTGATGCAGGAAGCGGCTGCTAAGAAACAGGCCAGTTCCATGCTGGCGATCGCTAGAAAAGAATGGAAAACTCTGTATCATACCCGTAACTCCGCTTCCAGTTCTGCAGCTGAGTGCAGTTCTGGGCACTGCACCGAGAAAAGGATACCCATCCCATTGGGAAAAGTGCAGAGAAGGGCAACGAAAGCGATGAAGAGGCCGGAGCAACGCCTCTTCCCACGAGCGGAAGGAGACGACCATCTGGGACCGTTTAGCTTATAAAGAAGGTAAGTATGGAAAGAAATGAAAGAACTTTACAAAACTATGCACAGTGTGGAGAACATAAATAGAAGAAGCAGCTGCCGTCGTCCCATGAAGCTGCACCCCGGGAGATGCAGGTCCGATAGACGAACGAGACAGATCTCCATACCTGGGACGCATGCATGAATTTGCTCCTAGATGGGGCAGTGAGGGCCAGCGTACGGGTAGCTGGGCACGTCTGCAGAACAGAGTGCTAGCCATGGCTACTGGTCCTCCTGGTTCCGTGCCACCACAGGCTCAGAGGCAGTGCGCTCATCATGACCTGCTGCTGAGGAGGGCGAGCAGAAGGGGCGAATTTGCTCGTCCCACAGCAGCTTGTTGCCGCTGTCAGAACAGGCCGCTGGACTAGATGGAAGCAGCCAGCCCATGCATGTACACACCAAGTTCCTGGTCGTGCGTATATACCAAGCCGGCAGCCACCTCCCTTTCGCTACGTTATGGCATGTTTTTGTCAGCGTTTGTGCCACAACGACCGTATTTTGCACCTTCAGAGGGCTCTTATACACACCAAGCGGTAACAATATCCACACGATCCAAGGTGGCAACGCAGCCAAAGGTGGAAGAGGCAGTGGGGGCGGGGGCGAATCCTTCTGCAAGAAGCATGTGTGTGCTTGCACGCAAACCTTACAGAAGCTTAACAACTTCTGGTTTATTTCTTTTCTCTGCTGCCGCACAGCCAAAACTCTCTGGGGCGGGCGGGAGGGATGAATGTTAGATCTGAACTAAATGAGCCCTGAACCTAGAGAAAGCCGAAAGGAAATCAAAGAGGTTTACAGAGTGCAAAACGGGAAGGAACATTCCACCTGTCCATCCCCAGGAAGAAGAGGGTGAGCTGATGGGACAGATAGTCCTGCAGAACACAAGCCCAGATCAGGAACCCGCGAAGGCCTGGCCTTAAATTGTGCAGAGGCACCATTGGACTATTATCCAGGAAAGGCCTTCTGGTCATCCCCCACCCCCCTGCGACTTTCTTCTGGGCCATCATGACACCTCTCAACTTTTCCAAACTCCAGGATCAGAGCGGGGATGCATGGGGCGGGGGGGGGGCAGCATCCCTGGGGCCCTCCCGCGGTGTCCTCTGCCAACAGCACTGCCAAAAGGAGCCATCACCATGGCGTGGCTGAGGCAGGAGCCCGTCTGGGGAGGGAAGGCAGTGCCCAGGCCGGCTTCTGGGGCAACAGAGAGCCACCCGGAGGGCGGCGGGACTGAGGGGAACGGCGCCCTCGCTCTCTTCCAGGCAAAAGCCACGTGAGCTGGCGAAGGCGAGGTCCGCAAGGGCCACCGGTTCCTCTGGATTTGCTGAAACGTGGTCCGAGCAAGGGGGGGAATGATGCCTGCCCCTGGCACTGTGGAAGCCGGTCAGCTTCTCCCCTCCGTCGCTCTGCTTTCTGCTCCCAGTTTGTGCCTGGAACGAACCCGCCCGTTCCCACAAGGGAACCGGCAACAAAAGCAGCACTGCTCCCAAGGGCCTCATCAGCGGGCCCCTGCTGGGGGGCGGGGGCCTTGGCGAGTGCCCGATCATGCTCACCCTTAACCCCACAGCGAGGTATTCCAATGGGAAGGCAATGTAAGCACACACAGTGCAGGGACAGACTGGGGACCCCTTAAGGCTCAAGGAATGTATCGCGGTCTGAGCGCCGGTGGATCTGCCTAGCAGAGCTAGAGTGAGGCTGGCAAGAACAGCTCCTGAGGTGCTGGGCTTCAAGGATCCTGCCAGCCCAGGCGGACTCCACGGGGGCTGAAGTCCAAAGTGCTGGAGGCGCTCTCTCTGCCACTAGCACACTGCCTGCCCGGGCTGGACGTAGGAGTTGTGGCGAGCTCAGGCAGTCCTTCCTGTGGATCAGTGGCCCCCCCAGGAGAATGGCCACCGGGGGGGCTTCCTGCCTTGCCCAGCAGGCCCGTTTTGAGCGCTGCATCGCCACCCGGAAGCCAGACGCACCGGGGGAGGGGGGGGCAAACAAGCAACACCAATCAATGGACGGACGGCGTTAACCAGCACCAGGAAAGCTAATATTGGAGATACACGTGGCAAAGCAACCTGCCAAATCCGTTTCCAGGAGCTTGTTTGCCTTGTCCACGGCAAAGGGCCTCAGTCCAGAAGAACGAGGCTGACCTGACACACACCCTGGGAAGGAGGTCCCTCCGGGGTAGAGTGGAGGGCTGAAAGCAGGGACTGTGCTCAGGGTGGGGGAGGCGGAAAGACAGGAAGCGCAGCTCTGGGGTATCTCGGATGCTGCCCCCCCCCAGGAGGGCTGCAAATGGCTTATTCCAATAATTTGTGGGTCGCCTGTTGATGGCGGCCATTGAGTGATGCTTGTACTGCGCTAGAAAGCGTCTCGTCCGGACCGCCGGCTCCCAGACCAAGGGAAGTTTCATGCCCCACCAGGCTTTGGGGGCAGCCTGCCCTGACCAGCCTCCGCCCGCTGGTTTATCGGGGGCGTCCATGGAGGTCTGAATTAAGGCCCGTTTTCATCTCAGGGTGGCGTGAGGATAAACGCTCTCGCTTTCATAGTAAGAGACAGGCAGGGCAATATTTAGAGAGATTATAATAACAGGAGATTAATGAATTAGAGAAAAAGCATTTCCTTTCTCTGCGGGCAAATGGGAGATGTCACCAAAGCATGCTGATGTGAGGAGAGAAGAGATAACAGATATTTTGGAGGGGGGAAGAGAAGAGGCATTGGAAGGCCCTTATCTGAAATGACTCAGAAGTACTCCTTAACCCTATTCCAGCCCAAGGTCAACAGTTACATTCCTGACAGTGTTTCGCCCTTTCCAAAACTCCCCTTGCTGGAGAACAATGAAGGCTTCTCCGTCCAAAGAGCCGGGAACCGGAGCCTCATCCTTACAAACAGCAAGCAAGGCAAACGACGGTCCGGGGAGCTGCATGCGGGGCAGGTGGGGAGGAAGCAGTCCCAGGCCAAAGGCAACCGTCGGTGGTCCACTGCAACACCACACACACCTCGCAAAAGCCAGGGTGGGGGGCCTCGGGGGCGGTGACCCTCCCGGCGAGATCCAGCCCTCCGGGACTTTTTAGCCACCCCCTCCCCTCCCTGCCCATCCATCACTTGGGGGTTTTCAGTGGTTGTGGATTCCTGCCCCTGCCACACACACACTCTCGTAAAGGTCGGAAGGCTTCTCCTTCGGCTTCGTTCGCAGCTGTAAAAGCATGAAGGAAACACACACAGGTGTTCCTGCTGTGGCCACACCCCTTTTGCCTTTGGCTCCGCCCACAGGAGTGGGGGAGAGGTGCTCTGGAATTGAACCTGCCAGAAGAGGTCCCCCACCCCTGAAGAAGATTATGCTAAAGGTGCAGGCTGAATGCCTCCGTGGCTTTTTAATGACACATTCAGGACATGTGAGGAGATTTCAGACTCTCGGCTGCTCTGCTCATTCGCTCTGCTCCCCAGGGGAGACCCTCCAAGTGGTACCCAAGACTTCAGAAGCCTCGCATCATGGCTCGGAGAAGGCCTTTGGCATCTTGCTTCCACACTCTGGAACTCCCCGCCACTACCACTTAGACTAGCGCCGACCCGTCGGGGTTGATGGCACGGAGCAAAAAGCATATTTTCCCCAACAAGCGTTCCCAGTAAGGAATGTGTCTTCCGTGCTCTAACAATATGCCATATTTAATTAAGTTCTTATACTGTATTGTTTTTGCACATCCTTTAGGAAATTTTGCTTAGTGTTTCATAAATATCATTAAATAAACAAAAACAGCAAAGGCAGAGTATTTATCTTGGCAAGCGCCACTGATGTTCCAGAAAAAGGAAGGGAAGAGGGCCACATTCGTACATGTGATATTTTGGAAAGGTGCCTGGGGACGGCACCTGCGAGCTGGTGGGAAGGGGCGGAAAGAAACATCCACAAACACCGACCCTAAAAGAAGCGCCTGACTCCCCAGTGATGCAGCTGAAGGGCCAAAATGCTGGACGGCGGCTTGGGAGATCCGGGCTGTCCTTTCCGCTCGGCTATGGCGCTCGCTGCGTGATTTGGGACCAGTCACCAGAAATAACATGGAGAGGAAGATTATGTAACCGGTTGCTTGCAAGAAAAAGGCGGGCTCTGGCTGGGTTGCAGGCAGAAGTGGCAGCTGCGGGAATCGGCACAGGGCTCTGAGCACGGGGAGGGAGGGTCGTGGGTTGGCGTCACTCCTCCTGGCTCAGCCGGGGGGACTGCAGCACATGGCGAGGGCCCAGCTCCGTGGGCCACACACCAGAGCGCCAAAGATGCCCCTCCCCTGATGCACAAGACCTGAACTATTTCAGCCGAAAACTCTCGCTAACCGTAGTTATGCCGTTTGGCTCATGCAGAAGCGGGGTGGAGAGAAAAGCCCAGAGATGGCCGGGCAATCAGCGATCGCCAGGAAAGCAGTGGTCTCCCGGGACCCCCAGGTGGCAACTGGCAGGTCTGGTGCGGGCCACGGGGCAGGACCTCGACCCATGGATGGGCAGGGACTCCGCAGGCTGAGGAACAGGGCTCTCCCAGCCCTCCCTGGGGGCTGAACCTGGGATCGTTTTGTTTTATATTGTTAATGTATAGTATTTTAATTGATTTATTTGTGAGCCGCCCCGAGGCTTCGGCGAATGGGGCGGCATAGAAATTTTCTAAAGAAATAAATAAATCGTTCCCCTGGATCGTTCCCTACAGGCGCCTGGCCCAGCTCCCCATCCACCGGCCCCTGGGGGTGGCTCACTCTCCAACACCCAGGGCCCCCCACCCCAGTTCCATCTCAGGGATATTCGCCTACACGCTAACTTCATTTCCTCTGCTTTATTCCTCGCGGGGCGCCCAGGAAGGAAACGGTTAACATTATCCTTAAAGACAGGACTTAAGATTAGACAGAATTAATGTCAGAAATCACAGGCATATTACAGGTAGACTGATCAGATGCCGCTCAGATCACGCTTAATACCTTTCCCGATAACGCTGCTTGATATCATGTTTTGGGCCTGAGTGATCCGCCACCGTTTTTGAGCAACGAGCAGGGTGATGTTGCAGCAGGTGAGCAGGGAGGCAAATCGGGCTCTGACCCGAACTGTGCACACACGGTGTGCCTGCGCGGAACGTGTTGCTCGCAGCAGGAGGCTGCAGCCCTGAAATTAACTCCCACAGAGTTGAGCTGCAATGAGCACCATTACAAAATACGCAGGTTAATTTAAGATGCAAATTTCCTGCCCAGCGCCCTTCTCCGAACCAGGCCTTGTTTGACGCACAGAAATATTATTTCTGAATGCTGGAATGGTGCGCCACTTCGCATTACGTCGTAGAGGCGTACAAGCGCGACCCCCATTTCTTTGACTCCCCATGCGCTCATAGGATAGCGCAGGAGGACAGGGCACTCGGCACAACCTCTGGATTTAAAACATCCGTTACAAACTGCTTATGGGGATAATTTACCGGAAACTTCTGGACATCACGTGTTCAGCAGATCTGTGCAAATGCATTCAATCCACATTCAGACAGACACACTAATGTTGGTGATTCTGACGGCTTTAAAGCAGCATCAGCTAATCAAGTGTGAACCCCAAGAGCCACTCCTGGGAGGCAGAATTCTCTCCTTCTCCCTGCAAAACGGACCCCTCTGACCCGCCAACTCAAATTCTCAGAAACCTGCCAACTTATTACAGCCACCAGAAAATTTAAACGCAGCTCAGCGTCAAGCCCTCCTCCCCACACTCAAAATGCGCACTGAAAGCAGCGCAGGGGAGGATCCAGC
This sequence comes from Varanus komodoensis, assembly GCF_004798865.1. Lineage (NCBI taxonomy): Eukaryota > Metazoa > Chordata > Lepidosauria > Squamata > Varanidae > Varanus > Varanus komodoensis. The sequence continues at coordinate 11,180,441 of NW_025335550.1, read as the reverse complement.
TCTGGACACCCCAATTTTCCCCTCCAGAAAAGCCGAGAGAGAGAAAGAGCGATCAAATTGCCCAGATAAGGATCAAGCCGCCACCTCCTGTGAGTAGAACTTCTCCACAGGGCTGTCTCAAGGCCCTTCATCTTGCCAGGACTCTGTGCAAGAGGGTTATTTTACTCGCTAGGTGGCCAGTGACTCATGCACGGGAGAGGGGACTTGCAGCCTCCTCTGTAAGCCTGTGGACATGCGAAGTCAGCTCAGGCATGGAATCCATCACCCTCAGCTTTTGCATTTAGCTTAGGCTTCTGTATTTAAATACAAGTTGCTAGCCCTCAGGGAGGATCAGCAAGCTTGAAAGCCTGATGAGAATACCTAATGAAATTTTAGGGGAGACGAGGAACCGGGCAGGATTCCCAGCAGGTAGGGCGTGGGATTTTCACTGCATAGAAATTAGGCCAAATGAGTTGCTGAAAGAATATGCAGGTAGTGAGTGATTTATGAACAGCAAATCAGTGTGGGACTCCTGGCTCGCTGCAGCATGCTGGGAACTGTAGTCCAACATGGCTGGAGGGTGCCGGTTTGGGGAAAGCTGCCGCATGCAGTCCAGCCACTGGCCATTTTTCTAAGAGACCCTTCTGTGAGCTTTAAAAGGAACAGCCGGGGAAGTGTGATTCACCCCAGGAAGGTGGCCCTTGGATATCAGCAGCATGGGCCCTGGAGTCCACCCCACAATGCTCCTTTAGGCCAAGAGTGGGTATCCACCGGCTTTTCACAGCTTCCACCGCACCGCAGGAGTCTGAGAAGAGACCAGCACGGCCTGCGCTGGATCCCGGGCTGCTGGTGCCCCACGGCCTGCGGGGCCCTGGGCTGAACGACGGCACACGTGTGCAGAGGCGGCTGCAGAAAAGGCCATGCCAACAAGCTCTTCCAGAAAGGGGCGTGGAAGGGACCGGCTGATCCACGGCCGCTAAGGTGAAGCCTCCATTTACAGAGGCAGGCTACCTCGGAACTGGGATGCGGAGACTTTTGCTTCAGGTGGGCTTTGAGAAGAAGATACTAGCAGGGGCAAGCAGGTGTCTTCAGGGACAGAAGGGTTGGGGGGTAGAAAGGATGTCTCAACAGAAAGTTCAGACTGAAAAAAAACCCCCGAAAACAAATCTAATCCCGGGAGAAATTGAAACGGACAGATCTGTCCATCCAGGCTGAGCTTTCAGTATTTTCTTTTCTTTTCCGTTTTTCTGGAGAGGTTGCTACTGTGCACTCTCAGGGCTGGCGCCTGAAAATTGGTGAGTTAGTTCTCTGCAGTGGATGGCACTTTTGGGGTAATCCCAGAAACTTCTGGACCAAAGCAGCCCCTTCAAAAGCACCCCAGCCAAGGGGAAGGTGAAAGAGTCATGTTCTTTCCCCCTCCCCTTTCTAGGAGGCCCTACGCAACTGGCTCATGACGACGGAAATTGTTGAGGACTAGTAACTTATATGGACTTCTTTATGAAACTAAAGCTCAGGGTCTGATAAAAGGCAACTAATCTTATCTTATAAAATGTCTCATGCCAAGTGGGTCCACAGATTCCTTGCCAGGAGCCAATGGGGAACATGGAAAATGCAAGGATGAACTTGCACCAAGCAGAAAGAGACGGCAGAAATTGCAGCTCACAAAGCTAAAAATAGATGCCAGCCTGAGTCCTGCAGCAACTAGCCCCCCTCCCCCCCCCCCATTCATCCTGCTCACATGCTCTTTGATCAGTGCATTGGACACAAGCACATTCATGGCCAGGGAACCAAAAAACATTGCCTGGGTAAAATCAGAGGCCAAGCATTTAAGACTCAGCTACGTACTGGGAGTTGGGGGGACGCCACGTCCAGCTCACACAGAGCGCTAGAATGCAAAAAAGCAGTGCTCAGGTGTCGTAGCTGCATTTTAACAGCTACTCTGGGCATGCGCAAAGTGCATTCCCTTGCCACAAAGGCAGCACAGTAGGCAGCCCCACTTGGGGAGTTCAGGGGAGGCCTTGAGGGAGGGCCTTGCCCAGAAAAAGCAGCCGGCTGTCCGAGCTTTGCTCACCCCTGCACCAAACACCGCTTTCCTGGCTGCTCAGGTCCCGGTGCTCCTCCTGGCCAGCTTGCTCCCGGAAGGCTCCATCTTCGAGATGCAAGCCGGCAAACTGACCCACCCTGGCCCGGCCTCTGTGCCCCACAAAGAGAAGTACGTGCCGTGTCATTCCCTGGGAAGGGTTCTGTGGGCTTCTCTCCTCCGGGGATCGTGGCCCAAACAGGAGCAGTCCTTGCGGCACATCCAGGGAGTGTCCAAGCTCAGGTACGACGGACGTGGCGGGCCACCTCCTCGCCATGAGGACTGGCCCAATGCACCGCATGACCCGAGCTGGAACTGCCCATGGTGCTGCTCGCCCCGCGAGGAAGATGCTCCGCGGCCCTTCCTGGGGTGCCTCATGCAGGTTTATTGATTGCTTTAATCTTTATTGACTTCTCTAACACTGAACCTTCTGAAATTTCCAAGCTGTTGACATCCAACATCCATCAGTGTTATTATTCCCTTACATTTATATCCCACTGTTTTCCTCAAGCAGCTTCTATAGCTCCATTCTCTCTTCAAAACAACAGCCCTGTGAGGTAGGCTAGGCTGGGAGAAAGTGCCGGGGCCAAAGTCACCCAGTGAACTCCAGGGCTGAGCATGGACTGGAATCCAGATCCCCCCAGTCGCCCGTCCAAGACTTTCAGCCTCGCTGCCACACACCAGAATTGCAGAAATCTGGGCTTCGCGGCACTTGCACCTCTCTGCTATTCCGTTCATATCTTGCCCTTTCTCTCTTGCAGGCCTCGCCTTGCGTGATCTTCCTTCTTCTCAATTTATCCTCACAACGGCCCTGTGAGGTAGGAGAGGCTGAGAGCCAGGACTGTCCCAATGGGACAGTGGGCCTCACGGCTGAGTGTGGACCAAACTCAGGGGCTCCCAAACCACGGAAAACACAGCACAGAAACACGATTAACCGAAAACTACATTAACACATTGCACGAGAACAACCCTAGCACAGAGCAATGCCGTCAGGTTGTTTCCAGTGGTCGTCTTACCTAGAGTAGACCCACTGAACTGAACTGAACTGAACTTCAGCTAAACTAGTGCTGGCTATAACCCTGAAATCAGGTCAAGATGAAGGAAAGTCCTCGTAAGCAGATGCTTCTTCTAGAAGCTCACCAAACTTTCCGCCCCCTGAACCACACGTGGGAGTGTTCCAGAGGGCGGGTGCCACTGCCGAGAAGGCCCTGCCTGCTCATGTGCTTGTGGGACTACCAAGAAGCCTCCTCAGAGGATCTCGGGGCTCGACTGGGTGCACAGAGGGGAAGGCAGCCTGCTAGGAGTCAAGTCCCGGGTAATTCAGGGCTTCGGATGTCATCAACTGAATGTCTGCGACAAGAGCAAACCTTTGAACAGGGGGTGACGAGTGCGTTGCCGGTGCTGTGTGCGCATCCCACCTGCTGCATCCCCAGACCTTGAGCGAGGACAGGAGGCACCTGCAGGAAGCCCCAGGTCCACCTCCAAGACTGTTGATCCCGAACCGTTCGATGCAGCGGTGCCACCGAATTCAGCGGGTCTCCTTGAGGAGCCCTGCACAGGCTGGTGTACGACCCTGGACGACCCAGCCGGTGGCTCCCACCAGCCTGGGTGGAGCAGGACCACCCTTAGTGGGGAGCTGCAGGTATCCCTCACCTGGCTGGCCCCGCTTTTCTCAGTCTCTGCTACATATCACACACCTCGCTAGGTTAGGATCATTCTGTCGGGAGGGCCCCTGCCCCTGCAAAGCCCGGACCCAGCATTTTGGCTTCTGCATGGAGCTAAGAGGGGGGTAAAGGAAAAATCCCGGAGGCTCCTGGGACAGCGCCAGGTAGTGCAGAAAACTGGCCAGACCAAGCCTGGGAGCTGGGAGAAAGCACATGGCTGGGTGGGGACCCTCAGGGGACGCCGTGGGTCACAGACCGGGGGTCCCCATCTCCAGGTGCTGAATCAGAAAATGGCTCCAGTCCCTGCTCGATCATACATGACTTGCTGGGTGGCCAACGGAAGCTTGCTGTATGCCCCCCCGGCCTCGCTCGCACGAGGAAGACACGAGGCCCTCGGAGGGTGAGAGACAGAGAGAAGCGGGGCTGCTTCCCTTCGGTGGCCGGAGGAGAAATTTGGGCGGCCACCTTATGTCATCTCCTGGCATCCTGCCCTCCATGGGTAGCCTTTCCACTTTAAGGTACAATTCTGTGTGTCTCCGTCTCTTTGCTACTGTGCGTAGGATCGCACCCGTCACCTGCAGGCGTCGTCTCGCCACCTCCAAGCCTTCCTGGCATGCGATTTTTGGAGTCCTTCCACACTGGCAAGTGGAAGCAACGCGAGGGCATGGAGGAGAAAGCCCACGACAGATTTCAGGATCACAGGGTGGGAGAGAAACTGGGGAGAGGAAAAGAAGGAGGCTTGTTCACCTGAAAGAGCCTGCAGAAGCTGGATCGTTTATCCTTCCCTGACGGCATCCCCTCCAAATGTTTGGACTGCCAATGCCCAGCAGCCCCAGCATGGCAGGTGGTGAGGAACGGTAGTCCAAAACATTTGGAGAGCTAGTCTTGGCCACTTGCCCGGTGCTCCCAAGTCCAAAGGTAGAGACTCTCCCATGCAATGCTCCCTCCAGGTTTCTGAAGTCCACCTGAGCAGAACAAAAGCCCCGTGGCTCCAGCCAAGGGTCCGTCCAGGCCAGGCCTCCATTCACAGGTGGCAAACCAGCTGCCCACAGGATCCCTCCAGCGGGACGGGTGCAAGGCCTCCACTTGCCCAAGCTCCTCAGCAACTGAGCCCTTCGGCAAGCGCCCCCGCGGCCCCCGCCCTCAAGGAACCTCCGCTCCCCAGCTGCTCCTCTCCCATCATGGATGCCTCTTGCTTGCTAGAAGCCAAATACTGGGGAGCAGAGAAACGGGGTGCCACCACCGCTGCTCCTCCTCCCCACCTCGGTTCTCTGGGCCAGCGAAAGGGGCAGGCTGGCGAGCAAGCTGCAAGTCAGGGGGCTCTCCCTGGGGACGGGAAGGGGCCACGGCAGGTGCCCAGTCAGGCCTTCCCTCGGCGCCCCGGTGCAGGGCACAGCCAACCTGTAGCAGCAGCAGCTCAAATCAATACAGCACAAAGTCAAACCTGAGCGAGAAACCGCCTCCCACGTTAGCAAACCGACACCGCTGCTGAACCACAGTTCAGGGAATATCCACGTGGCTCAAGGCTTGCCTTTTGAGTTTATTAAAAAGACATATTTGCTACACTTAGCAGAACGGCAGATAGGAATCGAAAACCTTTGAACGAAGCAACATCTGGGGCTGATAAACAGACCCAGAAGAGAAATGGAGCTTAACAAGAAAAAAAGAAAAAGAAAAAGAATTATATATATTACAGAAGGCGTGTGGGGAAGGGCCCAACCTCTCCCCCATCTCAATCAGATAATTAAAATGCCTTCATTAATCACATTTGCAATGGAACAAATCGTTGGAGCCCTCTTGCCTCTCCTTTCCAGGGTCTGTTATTGGAGTAGGCGAATCCTGCTGCAAGTCTGTTTAGCAGAGATAAGGAAGCCGTTATCTGACTTGGCAATCTTTATCAGAGGAGAGATCGAGTCCTCTGTTTATCAGCTGCCCAGATCTGCTTCAGCAGAAAGCAAAACGGAAAAGAGGGAGGGGGCCTAGGAGGAAAACTCCGGCAAAACTTCATCAATTTTTTTCCTCCGCTTTGTGCTCCTCCGCACTTTTGTTTTCGGGTCTTCTCGCGGTGGGCGCTCCGTGCGGCCCAATCGGGCCGATCAATCTGCAGCCTTTATCTCCCCTCCCGATCCAAAGAGCCCGGCTGGGGATGCATGGACGGGGGACACACACACCCGGCTGCCAGAAGGTTTGATCACTCCCCATGTGGCTGCACTCCCCTGTTTGAAGTTAATAAATGTAACCAGCTATCGCAGCCAAGGATCAGCTCCCTGCCTCTCTCTTTCTTTCTTTTTATTATCAGCTGTCCACATCTATCAAACAGCAGAACAAAAGAGACACCAGAGGAGGAGGTGTGTGCACGCACACACACACACACACACACGCGGGCGCGCGGAGAAAACAAATACTGCCAGATGCACCGTGATGTTGCTATATAAGATTGTCACAAAAAGAAATGGGATGAAAACTTGACGAGAGGGAGAATAAAGGGATGAGGGCATTAAAAAAAAGGAAGAGAGCCTTCATTTTTAAGGTTGCGATTTTCTGAGTGACTTGCGGCTGCCTTCCTAAATTAAATACGAACCTAGCTAACGGTCTGCCAAAGCAGGAGCTTTGGAGGATTCAAGCCACGGAAGGGCTGCAGGGCTGAATGCACTGATTCCCCTTATCCAAGTCGCCATCAGCTCCCGGTTGGGGCCTTTAATGCCTTAACTCCGCATCGCATCTAAGTTTCAACCAGAAAGAAGAGGAATGAAAGCGAGACACACGTGCTTAGGACCGGCCTTTGAAAGCTCCTAATAGCGGAGCAATTACCAGCCAGGCCTCCACGGGGTGCGAGCGGGCGGGCGGGCGGGCGGAGGGCAGGAGGCGGCCAGGCCTGCGTGCAGCCCAGCTCGGCCGGGAGACGGGGCTTTTGAGAAAGGCCGGAGGGGCCCGGGCACAACCCGGCGATGATCCCCTCCGACGCCTTCCCTTGCCCACGGCGAACGCTTCACGGGCTCCCCCCCGTCAGGGACCCCGGCCGCTCCGCATCACAGGCTGAAGGCAGGGTGGGCAGTCGGCGGCAGCACCCAGGCGAATTCTGGAGCGGGTTCAGCTCTTCCTGCAGCCCCCAGGGTAGCCAGTGCCAAGGAGGATGGGGTTTATTGCCCATAGGGAAGGCTGGAGTCGCACTGTGGTATAACAGGAGTTGTGGACCACAGGAGATCCCAGAAAAGGACCGGGCGCGGCATCCCGCTCTATTGTACATTCTCCAGCCCTGACCAGGGAAGGCCTTCCGAGAAGGTGTTTCCCTTCCCTGCCCTGCCCTGCCCTTCCGGCCACTATCTGCGCCATGCTTGCAGCCCAGCCCTTCTGAGAGGGCCACAATTCCCATCAGCCCTGGCCTTCCTCAACCACAGCGACGGCTGCGGCGGCTCAGCAACTTCTGGAGGGAGGCTGTGCACCCCCCTTGGACTCATGCCGTCCTCCCTCGAGAAATTATCGCAGGGCGGGTGTTTGGAGACGCCTCTGAGAATGACAGATCTGGGCCACTTCGGGTCAGGGCAGCTAGAAGGACTTCGGTGTACCAGCTCCAACCACGATGGGACAACCTGGATCTATTTCTGATCCACTGATCCACTGCGCCCTGCACTGGAGGAGACAGACGCAAAAGGAGGGGAGCCGGTGAATTCTCCTGGCTCTTCCAGCGGCCCTTAACTTATGGAAAGGCACCTAAAAACAGACCCAAAAAATACGTCAGAAGATGGCTGGAAGGTGCCAACTGGCACGAATGCGCCTGAACTTACATAGCATCAAATGGTTTAGGGCTTCAAAGTCTGAAACGAGCGAAATTCAACTGGTTCAAAATCCACGCACGAGAGAAGTCGAGGGGCGGCGCTCTGAACAAGCTGAGATTTCCAGGTCATGTTCAAAGGCAGCCCCACCTAGAGAGAATTACAGCTGTCCAGACCAAGCCAAATCTGTTCTTGCCCCAGGAGGGTCACCATGCAGAGCTGATAAAAGGAACTCTTTGTGGGAAGGCAGCAAAATCGATTCCTCCTTCTAGAGAAGCAGCCCCAGTCGTGAGGTGGAATTGAAACTTTTCCGGAAAAACATCCAGCGTATTTTTTTCCTCATGCAGCATTCCCTTTTACAGGCGTTCACTAGCAAAAATGAAAGGAACTGAACTGTAAATATAATACTAGATAAGATGGGCAGTTTCAAAATAGAAATTAATGCTCCTTGGGTAAGTCACCGATTTAGTGCAAAATAGAATGTTTACATCACTTCAAGTGAGCTTTCAATATTTTTCCTCAGATATTTCAGGTCAAATATTTATCCTGTGTTAAGAAAAAGATGAACAGGGGCTACTGTCCTGCATTACTTGCTAATCACAAATAAACAAGCCACTTACAGCTCACCTTTCATTGCTGGCTAAGGCCAGTGGGAGCTGTAGGCCCAAATACGTAAATGATCCGAGGCTGCCCAACCATAGGAAAGAATTCCAAGACAAGCGGCAACATTTCCAATGCAAATTGCCCTGAGCAAACTACCTTGGGTGCTGATGGACATTATTTCCTGGAAAATGGTCCTGTTTAAAATTTTCCAGACAACCTGCATCAGTATCTTCTGCTATAAATACCACCTCTGGTTTAGCCACCTCTGCAAATCTGCAGTTGTGAGGATTATGCAGCAGCGGTGTTAAGTTGCATATTCACTGCCAAGAAGATGGGCCCAAAAGCAGAGCCCGTGTGGGGAGGGCCTTGTGGGGAGGGCCTCTTGCGCATCACCCACTTGGGCAGGAAAGAGCGGGGAAAGAATGGAGGATGCCGAGCAAGACGCACACCCGCACAGACAAGGCCTGGGAAGCACCCGCGTCCACACACACGCAGCGAAATGTCCCCCGGCCCCCGATTTTCATCCTTTTGCTCTCTGCCAACGGCAGACTTTCTCTTCCTCCTGGGGGCATCCATGCTTTCCACTTATCGGTCCTCACCTCAAGCACTGGGTGGAGGAAGAAGGGACCTCCAGCCAAGGAGCAAACTCAGAGTCAGCAGATATGAATCAAGAGGACGGAGATGATCTGACATCTGCTTCACAAAGCAACAACACATCAGACCAGCCAACTGGGTAGGAGACTCTCGACTCAAGCACACTCCCCTCCGAGAAAGCAAAACAACGAAAAGAGCCTTTTTTGTTTTTAAGAGAATGAATGCCCACGTATTCGCAGCCCCGTGCACTCCGAGTGCCACCGACATGCCAACAAACCCCGGCACACAGATGGGCTTCAGCTCTTCCATCTTAAACCCCATTCATCAGTTTTGGCCATCTCGATCTGGCCTCGGATCAACTTTCCTCGCTTTATCATCCCTTCATATCTCGCAGAAAGCAGGAAAGGAAGCAGCCGGGAGCCAGCCAGCCAGCCAGCCAGCCAGCCAGCCAGCCGCTTTCAAGTGCAAGGCAGCCCCTAATGTATTCGCCGAGCTGCCCAGCCCCGCAAACGGTCCCATCCGTCTTCCCGTCACCTTTGGCTCCTTATTAAGCGGAGGACACTGCACGGGGATGACAAGCAACGAGCTGGAAATGAATGCACAACAGACGCGCACAGAGACCTAACAACTCCCGGCAAGACAAAACAGGGTGGAAAGTTGAAAGGGGGGAAGCGGGGAGGAAGACGGCACCATGCAGACCAAGCGCACCTCTGGTACGGTGGACGCCGTGTGATGCCGGCCACAAGGGGGGGGGGCTTACGAGGCAAAAGCCCTTGGCCTGCCATCCCTGCCCCGCCCCCCGGCCAAGCCGGAGGACGATGGGGCCTGCTGTCCGCTCAGTCCCCCTGCTCCAGGGACCCCTTATTTTGAAAGGGCCGCATGCCCAGCTCCAGATAAGCTGTGCACCGATTCACACACACACACAAATGACTTCCTGGCACAGGGTGGAGGTGCTTCTGCAGGGAGCGTGCTGCACAGATGCAACCGGCTGCCCAGCCGCTCGCGAGCTTCCCCCGCCTGCTGTGCAGGAATCGCTCCGGCGGTGAGCCCAGCCTGGCTGCAAACGGGCCTACGGCAGAGGTGGGCACAAGGCAATCTCCAGATGTTGCTGGCTTCAGCTCCCGGCTGCAGGAGCAGCAGGCAAGAACGCAGGGAGCTGCAGTCCAAAGCGCCTCAAGATCGACTCCCAGCCCACTGCAGCCTCCCTTTCATTGCTCCCAATACCCAGACCCTGGGAGTAAAAGGTGCCCTCTTCACACGCCTAAGGACACCCACCTCACCGGTGCCACGGCTGAACCTGAGAGAACCGAAATGAATCTGGGGCCTAAGCCTTGAGTCACACACGCCATGAGAAAGGACGCGTGGGGTTTCTCCTGGCCACTATTGGTGGAACCCGGCCAAATCAACCCTCCGTGCCATGCGAAAAACCGGGGAATGTACACACACACACACACACACACACACAGAGACTCCCAGCAGGTTTTCCTGCTGTTATCATTTTATTTATTCAAGAACAGACATCTGGAATCACAGAGCTCAGCTACATGGCTCTGAGAATCAGCTGAGGGCAGGAAGGGGGCTCCCCAACCCCCTCCCCGGGGGGGGGGGCAGCCAATTTCAAGTGCAGAAAGTTCGAGAAAAAGTTGGATGCCAAGACAAGTGAATGGAAAGGCGAGCAGCTGCTGGAAGGGGAGAGAAAGAACTTTCATCTAATTTTTCACCCAAAAAAAGTTTCCCTTGGCCTTATCAGTAGAAAAAGATCACCTCAAGCAAGCAAACAGGTAGTTGCAGCTTCGTAAAGCAATTATTTTCAAGAAAAGATAAAACATGATTATCACATGGGGGCCAGTCTTGCTATCCGTACATCTCGCTCCGCCTTATCAGTGGCTGAGATCAGTTCAGGAAGGAAAGGAGAGAGCACACAAAAAGCGGCCAAACCTGCCCGTGGAAAAGTTCCAGCAGTTGATATAAAATCCCCCCCCCAGTCCTTCCCCCTCCATGTACGCAGCACAGCAACAAGCGTATCCATGCTGCCAGGGCTGAAATCGAGTCCCTCTTTGCTCCATCTGTCTGGGATCCCTCTGCAGCGACAGAATAATTTCATCACACGGTTCTATTATCAGCCAGAAAGGGTCTAATCTTACTGTATTGAGAGACTGTTCTCAAGGCTTCCCAAAACTTATTTGGGCTAGGAAAAGATGCGGAGCGGAAGAATCTGGCAGGGCAAGGTGACTAAACACAGGATATTTGTAGGAGGGGAATCAAACGTACAACCTTGAAATGCACAATTTGGCAAAAGAGCAAGATCTATGAGGTAACACAGAAGCATTTCCATTTTAAAAAAAATCAGCCCCAAGACAACCTGGAATCATTTCCCTCATTTCAGACACAGGGGCGATTGCCAAGAATTTACCCAGCAGGACATACAAATTAGGAAAAATATCCTCCATTGGTCTGACAGGAGCCTATGCAAGCTTTCAAGTTTCACAGCATTCTTTACCTGGTGGGATGGAAAGGGAGCAAAATAAGCCACCGCCGGAATATTTCCAAGGAACGTTTCCGCAAACGCACTGACCCACCAGTCTGAACGCCCGGCCAGCACCTTCAGCCTGGGCAACTGTTGCCAGCACACCGCCGAACACGAAAACTCCTCCCCTCAATGGCCAGTTTTCAAGCAGCACCTCACTCTGAGACAACCACCGGCATGTTCTTTGACGGCGCATTGCACAGAGAGGCTGTGCAAACACAACAACGGGGAACCCGGCACATTAAAGTTATAGATGCCTGCGCAGATTACGTGCGATTACATAAGAACCCCGCTTGCCTGATGAAGAGTGCTGTGAAACCTTTTGCTCTACACCCACTCGGTTGCGCATGATATAATCACACTTCCTCTTCGGTTTTACTCCTTCAGAGACACCAGCACTTACCAGAGCGTGTCAGAAAGGCACTCTGCAGATGTGCAGGAACACTCGTATTGGCACCCCACCGAATGTCTCGGGCCTCAGGAGGCTCCGATGTGGCGGCTGGATCGGGCCCCGAGCGCTCCGCTCTCTCCTCCCCGAGACCCCCCTCAGCCCCACTCTCGCCCCGCTTGCAAAAGTCGCTCAAGACGTACCTTCCCTAATGCATGAGATGGGAGTGAGTCAAGCGCGAGATAAGATCGCAATTTCAGCCCGTCCCGACAGGGCGATCGTATCAGTGCGGGACTCGCAGAAAGGAATATTTTAAAAGCGCCTATCTCGGCTCTCATCGGGTGGCTCTATCGCTCCGCCGATCTCGCCGGGGAAGGAGGCGAGGGGCGGGGAGGCGGCGAGGGGAAGGCCGGCGGCGCCGGCGCCCCCCTCCCGGCACAGGCCGGGGAAAGTCGCCCCCCAGCTTCCGCCGCCGAGCCAACCGGCCCGCCTCGCCCAGTCGTCTGGCCTGCGGGCCGCAGCTCTCGGCCATCCCGCGGGGGGCACTGCCGGGGGGGGGGCAGAGGCTTCCCCCCGTTCCTTGCCCAGGCCAGCTGTCAGAGGCTCGCCCTCCCGCCCGGCCGCCCCGCGAGCTGCGGTCCCACGAGGGTGCAAGGCAAGGCGCTCCGAGGGAAGCCGGCCGGTGAAGCGGGGCGGCGGGACCGACAAGAACTCACCCCCCCCCGGGCGGCCGCGCAGCTGGAGCGGCAGAGGGAGCCTCCGCGGGGCACCCGAGCCCCGAGCCCGGCTTGGCAGAGGGGCGATGGGGGGTGGGCGGGCGGAGGAGGGAGAAAGGCCACGATCCAGAGCTTGCGCTGCAGCCGGGCCAGGCAAGCCCACCCGGAGCCGTCGCAAAAGTCGAGGTTCAAAGTGTGTGCGCGGGGGAGGGGGTGTCGCGGGTATCTGGCCCCGAGATCAAAGGGTCGGGGGCCAAGTTTGCCCCCGGCCCGCTGTCTCTCGGCACCCCTCGCTCTCTTCAAGCCCGGCCGGGAAATTGGGGGGGGGG